>NC_062270.1:31485833-31822500 GCF_916048215.2 Malus sylvestris | reverse complement strand
GTAGCATCTGCGTTCATGGGACTAGCAGTTATGGTTGTTATGGTGGTCTTGCTGAAGCGTGGCTAGTTAATTCTAGGTGAATCTGCCGAAAAAACAATCCCAAATGTGTTTTATCTCTGCCTAATGAGCGTTGTGGAATAAATAAAAACAAATTTGATGCCGAAAGTATTGCCATCAGATGAGCAGGCCGCGTGTGTATTTCTTTAGTGTAAGTACATCTTTTTCTTTTTCTGTTGATAAATGATTTAACTGATCGTTTAATCAAATAGAGAAGCTAGTTAGATAGCATGTACAGCTTATGCAGCTTCGGTGCTCGGATTATTGTTATGGTCAACTTTCTGTGAATGTTTTGTTGTAAGGTTTTCGTTATGATTTATGCGTTTAGAATGCTTGATCTTGACTAGTTATGCGTTTAGAATGCTTGATCTTGACTTGTTTGGTATTCTATTTGAAATTTTTTATTATTTCTCAAAACATTTCTTAAGAACATTTCTTGAAACAATTTTCTTTAAGACTAAAAAACTTGATTGGTTTGTGTTTTAAAAATTTTAAATCTTATAACTTCAACTAGACAAAGAGATTTAAAAAGAGGGGGTTGCAATAGAGGGAGAAAGAGGAGAGAGGATGAAAGAAAGTAAGAGATGATTGAAGGAAAGAGAAAGAAGAGAGGATCGGACGAGATAGAGAGAAACATGGGTAAGAGAAAGAACCGAGAGGATGAAGAGAGCAGATTAGAGAAGAGACGAAAAAGGTAAAAAAAGAGGAGAGGGAAAAAAGAAAAGATAGAGGGATAGATTTGGAGTGAGAGAGGAGGAGGGAGCGAAAAGAAATGAGTGAGTTTAAGTTTAAAAACTCTAAAAACTCACTTTTTATGTTTTTAGAGAATAGACTATATTTTTTTGTCAGTCTTGAGTTCAGTTTTTGAAAATAGTCATATCAAACAAGTTTCTAAGGTCTAAAACTTGAAAATTGTTTTTAAGTTTAAAAAGTTAGATTCAAATAGAGTACCAAACAGACCCTGCACTGGTTGAAGTTTTATTTCTGTTTGGCTTTGCGCTGTGAATTCAAACAGTTTTTTCATCACATGTTCCTTGTTTTTTAATATAATTTTGTTTTCAGTTTTATGAAACGAATATTGACCAAGAGAGATAAAACGAATATTGACCAAGAGAGAGAATCGAACACAGGATCGCATGCGAATAGATAAACGTCGTTAAACGCCACAAATAAAAGACAAGGTAAAAAGAGTAAACAATGTAATTCATTTGATACATTTGGCTGGGGTTCACTTCTGAGTGGTTAAAACCATTTCTTATAACTACAAACTGTTATTTCCGACGGAGCGTTGATTACGATGAAAGTTACAAATCTTAAATCTTGGATCTTTGTAAATCTACAAAGCTGATAGTAGCTAGTTGAGTCACTCAGCACTACGGTCTGGTGGTATTTCTCATCCCCTGTAAGTAAAATATCTTAGGTTCGAATATCATGGATAACGAATTCGATACCAAATTAGGTTATCCATTGTGTGACTTAACTATTCTCCTCCTCTCATTAGTGTAAAAATATATCCTTGTACTCAGGAAAAAAAAAATAGTAGCTAGTCGAACATTGTGGGGATTCGGGCTCTTGGGCTTTCCCATTTGGCAAACACGTTTCTCCTGTGCTGCCGATCATTCTCCTCTTCTGCCGAAAAAATGGATCTTCGAGACATCATTGGTGTTGCACTAGTCATTACTTATGTACATGACGTCCTCCTTTGATATGTTCATCTTCCCCTTGTCTCTTCTACCGTTTACTTGTGTCCGACCAGGTTCCCCTCGCTGAAAACAACACAGATTTAACACACAGCAAATGCAAACAGACTACAATAATGGTAACAGCAACACAATAATGAAAGATCGCATCGGGGTACAACGAGCGTGCGCTCACCTTCCTCAAGACAAATGCCAAATAGAGATAAGCTACTTCCCATTCGTCTTTCGATAGTGTGCCTGGATATTGACAAGCGGAATGAGATGCATTATCAGACACAAGCAACCGAAACCATATTTTCACAGTTGATAGGCAACAAACTTACTTTGATCTTGGTTACCATCGCCTAATGCACCAAGCCTCCGCATTAACTCCACAAATTCTGGCTTTTTCATATACTCATGAACAAATTCGTGGTTGTTCTTCACAAAAACTAGCTCCATATCATACTGCAAAAGGTGAATTCATTCATATGAATACGAGAAGATTCTTAGCCTAACAAGTAGGAAAACGTTTCAGATAGCTCCTATCACATAGCAGTGTGTGCTTCTGAATGCACTTCTGTCACCGTTTGTGCTGATAACCTTAATAGCAATTTCAAGAGGATGAAAGAAGATAGTATACCTCTTCAACCAGCGATTTGAAAACATGAAAGGGGACAATCCATTCCGGGCAATCAACAGCATCCTCCAGGTGAAACTTGTACTTGATACCAAAGGGGCTCGAAGACTTGAATTTCTGCAGCCATACAAGAAGTATTTGTCAAATTAGGAATAATTACAAATAGTTTATAGATTCTAATGTCTCAGGTTGGAGAATAGCCAAATTGAAAAACAAAGCATCTGAGTAAAGTCATACCTTTTCAGAAAAGTCATCATCAAAACGTATCCAGTAGACGCTATTACCAAAGACCAATCCTTCAGCTGGACATCACAACGAAAATAGGATCTCCGATAAATAATGGTTAAAGTAGTCTGCTATGCCCAAGAATCTTAATGCGAAACATAAGAGAATGAAATGGGAAATACGTATATCTAATGAATTTCACCATCTACTCGCCCAGAGAGAAAATATTGCTTATGAGACAAATGACTGCAGTTATCAGAGTGTCAAATTTGTTTCCGTTTCCTAGGTCACAGTTTAACATGACTCTCAAAGGAAATGAATCAACAAGGAATAAAATAAACCTTCTCTAAGCTTTTTGATAATCACATTCGCATCGGGCATTGTTCCAATAAAAGTACCGCCAGGTCGCAGTAAAGCAGATACATTAGCCAAGGCTCGCCGTGCACGTGCCTCAGTAGACCAGGAATAATGCAAGGCAAACTGCAAAATAAAATGTGTTTTAATGGGTCTGTTTCAAAGGCTTTCCTCCCCTCAAATCTTTTAATTACTATACAGTATAAGGTAGAAACTAGAAAGCCATTAGTGCCCAACAGGCTCACCTGGCAACTGACAACATCAAAGGGGGCATCGTCAGCCAGGACTTTATCCAGGCGAACCTGAAACCATGCAAATGCATAGCATTAATAATCATATGGTATACAAGCACCACGCAGCGTTTCCACATATGCTGCTTCCTAATGGCTTCTTTTTTGATAGAGTGAAGCAAAGGCAAGCTCCCTAGGAACAAAACAATGGCTTAGTTAGCAGCTATTAAATTTGCAATTACCTCATAGCAATCTCCACACATAAGATGCGCAGGAAATGTAAACTTTTTACGACGCTGATGATGGTCGGCATCGCCATTGTAACGGGTACGACAATCTTCTATCTGTACAAATATTTGAACACAATAATAAGATGGTTGATGACGGCTCACTTTTAAAAATAATAACACTGTAGGCAAGAGGCAGACAGCAAAAATGACTTCCAACATTCTTGCTAAGGTCTTGAGAAAAAATGTCACTCATTTTTCATCAGACAAATACATACACATAAAGAATATTTCATACATGAAAGAGAAGGATGACATTCAAAAAGATCTTTACTGTCATAAAAACTGGGAAATCTATCACTACATGATGAGATGGTGCAAATAAAAGAAAAACTAAAAGTAAATCACAAGCAAAGAAAAAACAGAAGTTGCTTAGGTCGGAAAAATAGCCTTAAACCCTCTCAAGTCTCAACTCACCTACGGAACAATACCATATCATCCTAACCTGGATTTGTCCACATGATACAGTCTGCCAAACTCATACCTCGTTTGACAAGGAAAATACTTTCCTTCCATACCAAATAAAAACTAAATAACTATTGCAAATAAAATTTCTCCCAAACATTAATGAATTGAATAGAGGACACTTCACAATAGCAATAATGTAGGACAAATATTAGTCAATAAGTACTAATGCAAATTTTCCAACATTGATGAATAGAATAGATGACAATTCACAAAAGCTATAATGTCAGGCAACTAGAAGTCTATTACTACTAATGCAAAATTACACATCCTGAAATGTAGGTTAGTGGCTGTGTAGAAATACAGCAAAAAATGGTCCTCGAATCAATTTTTCTACTCCATTAAAAGATAACTAGTTGACTACGATGAAGAGCTTAAACAGACCCAACAAAGCTTTTATCAAAAAGAAAAATGATAACAAATAAGCTAAGTATAACCAAATTTAAGTACTTACCGAGCCTTCAGCGATATCAATTCCAACATAATACGCAATTTTAGCCTTGTCCCATTTGATGAGATCACCTCCCTAGCCAATAGAATACATTCAAAAGAGAACGTTTAGTGGAAGGAAGGGTAAGAGAAAATATACAAATGAACCAGCAATACCTTGCCACATGCAAGATCCAGGACAGCATCTCCTCTATGAGCATATAGCTGGATTAAAACACTCTTAATCTGGTCAACAGGATAAGGAACTATAATCAACTAAAACGTAAGGAGTGTGATCAAACCATTTTGGAGTATTTAGAAGACTAAAAGACAAACCCAATTGTTAAGCTTCTTTAAATGGATGATTGGACTAGCTTCTCGTTCTTCTAGAGTTTGATTCGTCCTTGCACTGTAATGATCGGCCACTTTACGTGCGAATTTTTTTGTGGTTTCATCCTCCAAGAATTCTGAATCACCTAAGACCACAAAGTAATAAACCATGATTAGAAAAACATGAAGATATATTGTCCTTTGTTGGCTATTACACACACACATAGGCAAAAAAGAAAACATACATATTTGCTTTCCTTTGTTTCTGCTATAAAATATAGTAAGAATTAGAAAATTCAAAATTATAGTCACATTCCCTTCTTCTCAGTTTCCTCTGTTACAAAATAAGTTGGGGAACTAAAAATCCCAGGTTCGAATGAATCACCCTAGTAATCAGGCACACAGAATAATTGAATAAAGGGTAAACTGGCAATCCAAAACACAAACAAATAAGAAAAAAAGGTTCAAACTGTTACAATTCTCTTCAAATTCCTTCACTTTATCAGCAAAAACCCACAAAACCCAGATCCAAAAACTCCCAAAATAACCAAAAAGATTGCGAATTCAGCACAAGGAATAAAAAATCGGAACCAGAAAACAAAAGGGTTTATGTTATTTACCTTCTGGGTTGTGTTTGAATCTCGATTGGGGAGGCCCGAGAGAGGTGGAGGACGATTCCGAGTACCCTCGTTTCATGGGCAAGAATCGAAATAGCACCGGCACACTACTCTGCGAGGAAGAACCGAATGCCGGCGCACAATTAGAGCTTTGATAACAAGAAGCAAAGGGAAGCGAAACAGGGACAGACAGCAACGTTATTTTTGTTTATATCTGTTGTGTTTAATAATTATTTATTAGTGAGGTGAGATTTGAGAGAGACAAGGAACGAAGGATAATTGAAAGGTAGCTTTGAGTGGTGTTTTTATGTATCAGATTTTATGTCTGCAGGTTGTGTGGACCTCGCATTTGGGACCGCCTTCAGAATAAATCCTTTTGCTTTTACCGTTTTGTTAGAAGCATGTCAACAAAAGTTCCGGGTGCTTCTTTAGAGCATCTCTAAACGAGGTGAAATTTTTAGTGTGCTGAGAATAATCTGTTATACCAGATGCAGAATTTAATTGTTTAAATTTTATTTTTTAAGTTTTTAATTAATTATATTATTACATATAGGGTACCAGTCGTGTTTTTAATATTTTGAAAAATCTCTCTTGAAGAAGATGTCAGATACAAAACATTAAATTTAAATTTGATGGTTTATCCAAATTTTATGAGTCCATCCAATATGTCATAAAGTTTGATTTTATATTAAGCTTTTTAGCCAAAATGAACTTTGAAATTTGCATAACATATCACTTTAGTCTCTGAGATTGAAAATCAATAGAAATAGTCCATGAGATTGTCCACCATCCATCATTTTGGTCATTCCGTTAAAAACTCCGTTAAGTGTCCCGGAACTCTTGGCCGAAAGTTTGGGCAATTTTCAAAGTTTCATAACTCAATCTTTTCTTAACCAAATTTGACCCATAATATATCAAAATGAAGATAGGAAAGTGTAGAACAAGATTATATCTATTTGGAAGCCCAATGGTTGTCAGAGATGGCCAGAAAATAGCCTGAAAGGGGATTGGTCCGCGGGAAAACTGAAAAACTCGTCAGAAACTGAGTAAACTTTAAACGTTCATAACTTCTTCAATACTCAATGAAATCGAGTGATTCAAAAATGAAAATCATACTTCTCGATGAGACGAAGAGAATGTTATCTTTCTAGACAGCTAAATCGTAGTGGTTTGGCTTAAAAACGGCTCGAAAGTGGTTGTCTTGGTCTCACGATGGCCACTTTCGAGTCATTTTCCTGCCAAACCAAGGCAAATTAGCCGTCAAGAAGGTACCATTCTCTTCATCTCATTGAAAAGTATGATGTTTGTTTTTGAATCACTTGATTTCGTTGAGTATTGAAGAAGTTATGAACGTTTAAATTTATCCAGTTTCCGGCGAGTTTTTCAGTTTTCTCGCGGACCAATCACCTTTTAGGCTATTTTTTGACCATCTCCGGCAACCATTGGGCTTCCAAATAGGTATAATCTTGTTCTACACTTTCCTATCTTCATTTTGATATATTATGGGTCAAATTTGATTAAGAAATGATTGAGTTACGAAGCTTTGAAAATTGTCCAAACTTTCGGTCAAGAACTCAGGGACACTTAATAGAGTTTTTAACGGAATGACCAAAATAATGGATGGTGGACAATCTCAGAGACTATTTCTATTGATTTTCCATCTTAGGGACCAAATTTAGGCTGGAAACAACTCATTCAATCCAAGTCAACATTTAGCTCATCGGTTAGAGCCACTTTTACTACTAAAAATGTCTGTTTTTGTCTATTTGACATTTTTGACATCTTCTTTGGATATAAAAGTCATTTCTATGACAACCAAAACATAAATATTTATGTCAAACACAATCAAAATGCGTTTTTGATGTACACATTTTTTTAGCACTTTTGAATCCCTAAGGGTATGTTTGTTTGCCTTCACTAGCTTTCATTGGACTGGACTAGATTAAGTGCTACTCCAATCTCTTGTTTGTTAGATGTAGAGACTAAGTTTAATAAGACAAAAGTGAGACTCGAATGGACTAAACGTTTCGTTAGTCGTTCTTAGCGAGACATGTCGAAGCAGAGCGGGCTACTAAGACCGCTTCGTCCATCCTTGATTCGCCCATCCCATATGCTTCATCTTCCTCACTTCGCCCTTCCCATCTGCTTCACCTTCCTCGCTTCACCCATCCCACTGAGAGCGTCTCGAGTTTTTCGCTGTTCAGAGAAAACCCAAAACGAAAACCCAAACACCACAACCTAATTGAAAATCGGTCGACAAAATCAGTAGAGAAGCATGGAGGGTTGTCATCGTCCTCAACGTTGAAGATCAGCAGTAGCAGCAAAAGCGGCAGCGACTCTACTCTCAATGTTGAAGCTTGTCATCGCCGTCTAATCTCTCATCCATTCTAATTCATTTGCGAGTTATCCGTTTAATTAGTTTTCATTTTCGAATTCAGGGTTTCTTTATTATGCTTGAGATTTTTTAGATTCGTTTATAACATACCAGAGCCCATTGAGAGCAACTCTACCCTTGGAGCCCTCCCCCCAGGCAATCCACTATTCAATCCGCCTTGTGAACAGTAACTGCAATAATGAATAGTAATTACCTTTTGTATCTCCACTATCGCACTTGAATAGCCCTGGCAATATGCAATAAAATATTATTAATTTTTTTTACAAAATAATACTAAATAAATTTATAATTTCGGATAATTAATCTCTGCCGTTGGATTTAAAAACAATTGAATTCCAACACTCCAGATTGTGCCACGTGTCACAACGGTAACTTTTTTTAATTTTAAAACTTTTTTTTTAACATCATGAAAAATGGTCGAGCATACATAACAGGGAGAGCTCCATAATTTAAAATCATGAAAAACCCAGAACATCTATTTCCCATTTCTCTATTTTGAACCACTACAAAACTAGACAAAAATGGAGATGTGGGATATCAAATCACTCCCAGAAAATAGAGATGGACACTTCAAAAGACATAGCAAAGATAACCCATCTCTCTTCCGCCCTTCTTGACTCCATTTACAGTTCCATTGACGAACCCATTGCCGAGAACTTCGTATTCGATGATATTCCATGCCAGGTTTCGAGATGAAAAATTTAAGATGCAGCCATCAGAAAGAGTTCCCGATGCATTCTAGTTCCAGTTCTTCGGAATCGAGTGGTGGGTTTCTTCGTCCAAGTCGGACAATACGTACGGATTAAAATCGAGGTCGTCATCGTCATGCTACAGCATGTACAGGCTACATAGTCCACCACCGACGCCAGGCATGACGTCAGCCTGGCGTCACACCCCTCGGGCTGAAAGGCTGTCAATCCCTCATGGGCTTGGCCCTCGGGCTCCCACCCTCACTCGGGCTGCCTAACGCTGGAGTCGAACCCATCGGCCCTCGGGCCATTTCCTCTCGCCTGTCCCCTGAGCAAGGTCCAACAGTGGACTTGCTCTGAGGGGGCATGAATCCCAGAGAGTTTCATGCACTGACAGTGCTCCATTTTTCTCCCAAAACAAGAAAAAGAAAGTCCACAAAATAAGAATTAAAAATTTAATTAATCTAAAAAGATGAAAATTTTCACCTATTTATTATCTTATTCTTTCCTTGTAAAACTTCGACCTTGTTCAATCACCAACTTCAGTTTTTGTCCAGCTATCGAAATCTTCTGCAGGTCAGTTAGGATAAAAATATTTTTTTAAAAGCTCCAATCTTTGTTTATCCAAATGCATTTTGTGTGGCGAATTATGTTTCTTAATTATATGTATGTATATTATGTTTGGTTTCTAAGAAAATAAGAGATCATAAACTTGATTAATTGGATTCCAGGTTGATGTTTTGGCTAATTGCATTCTACGTATTAATGTCAAAGATAAAAGGAAAATAGGTAATTTAATTGGAAGCCTAGGAATTGAACTAGAATTAGAAGTTAGTCCAGCTTTTTAGTCTGATACTACATTAAACGCTTTACTAAGTTAGTCCAATTTAGTCTAATCTAAGCCAGTCAAGCTTAGTCCCTGAAGCTAGTCCAGTCCGAGATAGTCCGGTGCAACAAACGCACCTCAAATGTCTATTGTAGCAAAACTCTAGTCAAAGTTGAGCGATTATGATGTAGATCTAGTTTGGTAGATTAAGGCTCCAATTGCATGATGGTACTTGCAAAACTAGTGAGGGAAAATTAGATTTTTATCTCCTGCAACTTGACACCTCCTATTTGGATTAAGCCAACAACTTATGCAAGTAGCCCAAAACTAACACCATTCGGTAGCTTGCTGAGGCTTTTCGCACAACACAAACTACAATATGTGTTCTTTCCGGACAACAATCTTAGGCTGCGACGGTTCCAACCCCATCGTTTCCATTCTTGCCATGCTCCTTGGTTCTTTTCTCCAGAAATTATATATTTTTCATTTGTTCAGAAACACAGTTAATTGAAAGTTTAATCGAAGCAATATGGGTTGCAAAAAATTGCAATGTACTTTTGTCGGATTGCCATCAATTTTGTGATGCTTGAATCTGAGTCCTGTTACGAACTTTCGAATCTGAGTCCTGTCGTTTTGAGTATATAATGTGGTGTAGTGGTTTAGGCCAAAGTCCATGGTTCCAACTAGGAATTTTGAGATTTCCTGAGAAATCTCTGGTAATCTCTAACCTACAAGTATCTTCATTGAAAGCGGATATTCGCCTAAAAATAGTGGAACAAGGAACCTGATTTAACTTTTCTGTGTTACGCGAGTTTAAACACAATTTTCAGAATCTCCTAAACATGCTGCATAAAACATTTACAAAGAAGTTACCATCCCAATGAGAAATCAATTGCTCTACGCGCTGCATCTATGTCCTCCTCTTTATCAGGTACATGCTCATACCATTCGACATCCAATGAATCCATTAAAAATAAGAAAAACCTAAGTTACATTTTCTTTGTTTTCTTTTAACATACAGCATAACGATTACTGTTTGAGTGAGGAAGTATACTCATATAGAGAAATGAGGGTACCTTGAAAAATTGATGGTAATTATGATAAGTAGCAGCATGAGACAGGAGGAGTTGTGCGCAACAATGTACAGTTCAGTAGATGAATTTCCGTTCTTACAAAATACATGACATAGAAGCTCGTTGGAGCACGCTACCATGAGGCTCGTTGAAGGTGATCCAGTTCTTAACGTTGTCGCCAAAAGTTTTGAAGCAGGTGAAGGCATAATGTTGTCTTTTCTGTATGTGGATGAAGTAATGTCAAGTTTTTTCAGTATTTTCCTTTTTTGCAGCTGTTTGATAATTACACTATCTTTGCGCCCAACCACCCTTCATATCTGCATGCAAGCGTTTGCGGAAGATCCCAGGGTTTATAGAGTTACAAAAGGTTTGAATCTCTGATCGAAAAGCGTAGTTTGTCTTCAATAATGTTGTACTCAAAAAATAATTATTTTCTAAGAATCTGTTATTCATTTAAATGGCATTATAAAAGCAAAGCAATCGAATTATATTCTCGTAATAAAATCAATTTATTGTTTTCGGGGGGAAATAGGTAGGGGTGTTCCGTGATTGAAACTCATTAAACATTGTCGAAACGTGAGAGTGATGACTTAGGCAGAATAGTGTGGCTACATATTGAACCTAAATGCAAAATCCTAAACCTCGAATATAGAATAAAGAGGAAATATTTCTTAACCACTAGAATTATAAACAATGCTAGAAGAAGATTCTCGAATGTCCCCTCTAGTCAGTTTGAGGTTCGTAAGGCCATCTCTAACCGAAGGGTCCAGAGGGCTAGAGGGCCGAAAATAGCCCTAAAACTGTCTCCAACCGAGGGCTAGGCCAGAGGGCTCTGGAATCTGGGAGGGCCCCACGGGATCAGAGAGGGCTGGAGGGCTGGCTATTTTTTTTTTATAGTTTTATTATTCCTGTCAGTTATAACCGACATGAATACATACTATTATTTAATATACTAAATAATGGTGTATTCCTGTCGGTTATAACCGACATGATTGTTTTAAAAAAAATTCAAATGAAACGGCTACTAGCCGTTGCATTTGATTTAATTTTTTTTTACAAAATTTTTCATATAACTTCTATTTTTTCCTATAACTTCTATTTCACAAAATTTGGTTTTTTTTTTTTAAATTCCATTTTTTTCCTATAACTTCTATTTCACAAAATTTGTTTCATATTTTTTTTAAATTCCATTTTTTTCCTATAACTTCTATTTCACAAAATTTGTTTCATATTTTTTTTTCCTATAACTTCTATTTCACAAAATTTATTTCATATATTTTTTTTATATTCCATTTTTTTCCTATAACTTCTATTTCACAAAATTTGTTTCATATTTTTTTTAAATTCTATTTTTTTCCTATAACTTCCTAAGCCATTATACAACATTAAATTAAATTAAGTAACATGAAACAACATTAAACAATATGAAACAACATTAAATAAAATTAACCAACATAAAAATTATACAACATGAAACTTAAACAACATTTTAGTTGTAGTTTTTAAATAATAAATTATGTTTGACCCTATGGCCCTTTGACCCTCGGTTGGAGACGGTTTTTTGTGATAGGGCTAAAACGAGCCCTCTGGCCCTCTGGTCCTCGGTTGGAGATGGAGGCAAATATGGCCCTGTACTGTTCATTAAAATATTAATATCTTGGAGAATCTTGGAGGGCCAGAGGGCTAAAACGAGCCCTCTGGCCAGCCCTCGGTTAGAGATGGGCCTAAGTAGACAAATGGAAGAGATTGGAGAGCTGGTTGGTGAAGTTGGCAAGCTCAAAACATAAAAACACCTACCATTTAATACTACGGTCTAATGATATTTTTCTTCATTTGTAAATCAGAAAGACAAATGGGTCGGTCAGATCGTACTGGATTCTTGAACCCAAGTCCAACTTTGAAGTGGTTGTTGCTTGTTGGGCTGCCTCTTCGGCCTGAAATTTGTATAATTGTTGGACGAAAATATCCATATCCAATTTAACCATTTTTTGACCGTTACCCATTAGAAACGGAGGCCAACATCGTAACTTCGCCAACCATCTCTCCAATCTGCCTCAACCTCTCCCTAGAAAGCCAACATCGCGGGTTTAGCTAAATGGGTTTTAGGCTATTCTGCGGCATAAACCCTCGAACGCAAAGACAATGGCTTTGACATTGAGAGCAGCGGCGGCCGCCGCGGCGGGGTCCACTCGCGGCTTGAGTCGGCTCTTCTCAACAAGTTTCATTCCCCCAATGAACTCCGCAACGCCCTCGGCTCGAGAGCAGGCTGAGCCGAGCACCAACCTCTTCGTCTCCGGTATGTCCCTCTCTTCCCCCTTTTCCCGTTTTCCCCCACATTTCCTTCATATTTACCGATATATCTCTTATGGGTCGTCGGTGTTTTGGTCTATTTTTCTTTAATCTGTAAAAAGATCGCATCTTTGTGTCGCTTATTCAATGATTTTGGAGTTTATGAGTTTGTGGTTGCTGAGAAAATGAAGAAATAATTACAGGAAATCATAACCTTTTTGTTTTGTTTAGTATTTTCTTAATACTTGCAACCTAGAAACTGAACGCCCCCGCTTATTTGATTGGTTTGCTTACTTCTACAGTTTACCATTTTGTTTTTAGTTACAGAAACCCTAATTAGTTACAGACTGTTGTTTTTCAATTTTCTATGTTTTTTTTTTTGACAAACCAAACAGAGTGTTGCAGGGTTAAATTTTGCAACTTCTTAATTATAGACTCATATTAGATGTTGGATATGTTCGGTCCCGTTTGTAACTACTTTGTATTTAGTTTTCACTGTTGATGCTTGAAGAAGGGTGGTGGAGGGAGGGAGGGGAAGAAATAAAGATGAATGAAGGATAACAATTTCGTTTTTAGTTTTCACCGTTTGATAACTATTTCGTTTTTGTACCTGTACATTTCTTCTACGCCTGTCTGACCATCCTTCCTCCACTTATGTATATCCCTCCATATCTCTCGTTTCTTCCATGCATTTCCCCTCCATATCTTTCGAGTTTTTGTTATCTCATTCCTTGACATTAGTCGTTAGCAGGTGGTTGGTTTTTTTTTTTCTTATACGTTTTATGTCAGGTACAATAGAAGGAATAAATAGTATCTTTTGGAAATGATTGTTTACTCCTCGGTCAATGTAATTTGTGAGTGTGCAAATGACTGATGTATTTAATGGGTATTGAATTTTGAAAATCCATGAACCACTTGATGCTAACAACGAATAGGCGACTCATCATCAGTGAGCTACTGTTTTGTTTCACATGACCCGTCAGTCAGATGTATCTTCTATGATCTGCTCTGACCACCTTTTGGTACAAATTTGAAGATTATTAGTTTTGGATTTATTTATTTTCATTATTAATGGCTGGGAGTGAGAATTTATTTTTTAAGGCAACAATTTATTTTTGTTAAATCATCTGAAGATTTTCGGAAATGAACCGTGTACATTGATTATCTTGAGAGCAATTTCTCTGTCTTCTGTTTATTTTTAGATTAACTTCTTTCATTTTTTCTTTAGCAGATAAGTGCCTCGCAGACTTCAGTAGTGTAGACTTAATCACACTTGAGTTCCCTTTTGATGTACTATGAATTTTATTAGGTCACTTATCTGTTTGTTTTCAGGGCTCAGCAAACGTACTACTACAGAAAAACTACACGAAGCCTTTTCTCAGTTTGGTGAAGTAGTTCATGGTGTGTAGTTATTCTGCACAATTGTTACTTTTATTTAATATTTTCTTTTGTAAATACTGATTACTGATTCTGTGCTGTTTACAGCTAGAGTGGTAACTGATCGGGTATCAGGATATTCTAAGGGATTTGGTTTTGTAAAGTATGTTACCTTAGAAGATGCTGCCAAAGGCATAGAGGGCATGGATGGAAAGGTCAGTTGACAGTATTCCTTGCATCTTTGGATGTATTAGACACTACACGATAAATTAGTACGAAAACACAATATTTCTGCTATTTTCAGTATGGCGTCTCCCAACCCAACAAAAGGGTTCTCCTTATTTGTTGGGTGGTCTATTTCCATTGGATATATTGAGATTTCGAACTTCAGAACTGTAAAAATGAAAGATGCTTAACAAGTTGAAACTCTTGCTTCTAAAAAATAGTTCGCCAACTCTTCATGAAAACATTAATTAAAGAAAATTCCTTTTGAAAATGTTTTCAGTTACTTCCCACCGGCTCAAGGCAAACAGAATGCACTTACTTTTCTTCCATTCAGAAGGAAGCTCTATGACTGATATGAGCACAATATAAGTAATTTCCAGTCGGAACCCTGATGATTGCATGAACTTAACATTCCAAGCACTGAAGCAGTTTTAGCATATTTAGTTTTCTTTCAATGACATCTATCCTAAAAACCAAATAAGTTTACTTTTTTTTTTCAGACTAAAAAAAGGTTTCTTCCTCTAGGATACATCAAATCTCAATCTGCAAGCTCCATATCTCTAATTTGGTTGCACGTTCATCCCCTAACCTGCAAAGCACATGGTCCAGTGTCCAAAGATCATTAGCCACCATAATGTCACGTTGTCCAAACTCATAAGTGCAGGAAGCTTTTAGGAGTGTGAAAATAAGTATTTCATAATACAGAGGTTATGGTATGGTTATTTAGTTATCATGCATTGAACAAACAAATGTTATTGAGGCCTGTTTGGGAATTTACTTTAACTTTTAAGGCCTTTTAAAAACGAAAGTTTCCAAGTTTTGATACGACCCTTTCTCTGGCACATCTTTCTTATACACACTTATCTATCTTGGAACTGAAGTTTTTGTTTTGTTTGTGCATAGTTTCTTGATGGTTGGGTCATATTTGCTGAATACGCAAGACCAAGACAGCCGCCTCCACCACCTCAGAACAATATGGCTTCTCCATATAGCCGTTATTAAATCCTGTATCCAAGGCGAGAAAGCGTGTCAGGTTAATAATATTTATCAACAGCTGGAATTTATTGATCATACTTCATTTTTTGGTTCGAGGTTGGGTGGTCTTCTTTGCCTGCGATTTCTGAAATGAAGCGGAGATTGTCCTAATCTGACCAATAAAGACAGAGAAGTCAAATGTAGTATAATTCGTCTGTTTTTATGTAGTCTGCAAGACTGTTTGCTTTTGTATACTTGTTGCGAATTTTCTTCTGATATATCATCTATTCTAAACCTCTTTTTGAACTTTAATTTTAATGACTTTGCTTGGTGGTTCACCGTCAGAGAGAGGCAGCGCTTAGATACTGTTTATATTTAATTTGAAAATGATTTCTGATCGCATAATGAACAATGAATGAACACAATTAATTGATCTTCTAGATCCCAACAAAGAGGATCCCACTATGATCCTAGTCTGCCTCAATCCGCGATTGTTGGAGGTTGTGGGCCTGAGCAACTTTTTATTTCGGAATATTGATTTCTCCTCTTTTGATTATCATCCAAATTCTTCCTATTTCTCGCCATTGTGTTCTAGATTTCCATTCGCCCCAAATGAACCTCAAATCTCTAACCCATGTTACAGATCTAGCCTTCAAGATTGTCTTTTGCTGTCAATTTGTCCGCCTTCGAATTAGAAGTCCAATTGAGCTCTAGTGTCCACTGCTCACCTAAAGAACGAATCGTCACTCATTCAGTTGAAGGTGTGCGAAATCAAGGTATTGGGTTATGTGCGGAGCTTTGCCCCGCCCCCTTCTTTTGTTCTGAATTCTTGTCCTACTTCGTTGGCGTTGGAACTGTGTTGTTGCTGGTCCTTTGGCAATGGATATAGTTGTGAGGTTTGGCTGCTCTTTTCGGTTTGCAGGCTAATTGGTGATAATTTTCATGTTTGTTTTGGCTATTTTGATATTGTTGATATGTGGTATAGAATTGTTATTATTTGGGGTTTTTGAAGGGTGATGTGGGGTGAACAACTGTTGTTTTGTGGTGTGGAATTGGTGGTGTGGTTGGTCGACTTCTGGGTTCCGGGCAGTTGCAACGGGTCATCCCTTACCTAGGCTTCTTGGGCTTTCTCTACTAGCCACTTCTGGATCTCTACTGTTTAAGCCCTTTGGAGGGGTTTTTTTTTTTTTTTTTTTTCCTGGATTGCAACTTTTGCAATTGCTGTAGGAAAAAACCGTTACTCATGCTTTGTTTGCATAAGTGTCGTTTTCTTTCTGTATGCCGGTCCTTTCTAGGGCTACGTTCTTTGTAATTTCTCTGCTGGGACTTTGTTTATGAATGTTTCTCTACATTTACAACAACAACAACAACAAAGCCTTTTCCCACTAAGTGGGGTCGGCTATATGAATCCTAGAACGCCATTGCGCTCGGTTTTGTGTCATGTCCTCCGTTAGATCCAAGTACTCTAAGTCTTTTCTTAGAGTCTCTTCCAAAGTTTTCCTAGGTCTTCCTCTACCCCTTCAGCCCTAAACCTCTGTCCCGTAGTCACATCTTCGAACCGGAGCGTCAGTCGGCCTTCTTTGCACATGTCCAAATCACCAGAGCCGATTTTCTCTCATCTTTCCTACAATTTCGGCTACTCCTACCGTACCTCGGATATCCTCATTCCCAATTTTATCCTTTCTCGTGTGCCCACACATCCCACGAAGCATCCTCATCTCCGCTACACCCATTTTGTGTACGTGTTGATGCTTCACCACCCAACATTCTCTGCCATACAACATCGCTGGCCTTATTGCCGTCCTATAAAATTTTCCCTTGAGCTTCAGTGGCCTACGACGGTCACACAACACGCCGGATGCACTCTTTCCATCCAGCTCATATTCTATGGTTGAGATCTCCATCTAATTCTCCGTTCTCTTGCAAGATAGATCATAGGTAACGAAAACGGTCGCTTTTTGTGATCTTCGCTAGATTGCTCCGGTCATTAGTGTGGATAAGTAAATAAATGGATAGAGATAGGAAAGCAAACACAAGATGTACGTGGTTCACCCAGATTGGCTACGTCCACGGAATAGAAGAGTTCTCATTAATTGTGAAGGGTTTACACAAGTACATAGGTTCAAGCTCTCCTTTAGTGAGTACGAGTGAATGATTTAGTACAAATGACATTAGGAAATATTGTGGGAGAATGATCTCGTAATCACGAAACTTCTAAGTATCGGAGTGTGGTGTCGTCTTGACTTGCCTTATCTGTCTCATAGGTAGATGTGGCATCTTCTCTGGAAGTACTCTTCCTCCATCCAGGGGTGGTATCTTTAACTGGTGGAGATGCACAAGGTAATGTATCAATTTCACTTGAAGCTTACTTGTAGTTTCAGGCTTGGTCAAGCGCGATACAAACCATGTAGTAGGAGTCCCCCAAGTCGCCGAGCTAGAGGGTCTGCTGAAAGAGGTGACAGACAAGGTAAGCAATCAGAGCTCCGACTGATTGTTCACCTTCTCCCCATCTTGCAGCAGCATGAAGGATAAAGAGAAGAAAAATGAGAAGAGATGATATGAGATACTTTTGCTTTTGAAGAAGTAACTTTCCACAGGCTTATTCTTGAACTGAGCTGGAGGGTTTTCTGGTTTCCTCCAGAGTATAAGGCCGACTGAAGAATTTGAGGGTCAAAACAAGTCCATCAAATCTAGAGTACGTTCCACCCTGCTGATATGGGATACTTTTGCTTTTGACAGAGTAATGGATGTATCGGCACGTGTGCTGTTACGCTTGTCTCCACATGCTTCCTTGTATCCTTCGCACTTGCCCTATCTGTTCCTCAAGCAGATGCGGAATCTTCCCTGGAAACATAAGATGTTGAAGATGAGTACTCGAGAGCAATGCCAGGTAAGTAATCAGGTAAGGGGTTCCAGGCAGTCAGTTCCTGGCTGGAAGCTTGATTCCAAGTGCTGACTGATTGCTCTCTTTCTCCTTGTCTTGCAGGTAAAAACAAGGCCAAAAGAAAAAACAGGAAAAAAGCATGATATGGGATACTCTTGCTTTTAACCCTGATGATATGAGATATTCTTGCTCTAGTATAGCTTGTTTGCAGAGGTATTATCGGGGGGAAAGAAAGCTGAATATTTCGAAAGGCTTTGTTGGGAGTGCCCTCTCAGATATGATGAAGGGTTGAGCATTTTTGCAGGTCTGCCTGTCCGTTGGGGATGGAGGTCGACATATATAGGAGTCTCCCTAACAACAAGTAGTAATGCTATTCCTTTACCCTGCTTGGTCATAGCACGGTAGTGGGAGCTGCCAGTTTCACATGTTTTAACTCTGTCAGAGCACTTTGAAAAAGTGGTCTGTGGTATCTGGCTCTCGAGATTCGGAGAACGATGCCTCTTCGATTTTTGAGAAAGCAATCATGTTGGGGGTCTGACTCTCGAGATTCGGAGAGCAGTGTCTCTTCGATTTTTGAGGAAGTAATCATGTTGGGAGTCTGGCTCTCGAGATTCGGAGGGCGGTGCCTCTTCGATTTTGGAGCAAGCAATCTTGTTGGGAGTGTTGTCTCGAATGTGAGTAAAGGTTGGACATGTTTGCTAGTCTACCTTGCCACGAAGCACAAAGGTTGACACATAGGGACTTTCCAATTATCCAGCAATGGTACTGTTCCTTTACCCTCTCTTCGATTTTGAGAAAGTAGTCATGTTGGGAGTCTGGCTCTCGAGATTCGGAGGACGGTGCCTCTTCGATTTTGGAGCAAGCAATCTTGTTGGGAGTGTTTTCTCGAATGTGAGTAAAGGTTGGGCATGTTTGCTAGTCTACCTTGCCACGAAGCACAGAGGTTGACACACAGGGACTTTCCAATTATCCAGCAGTGGTACTGTTCCTTTACCCTTGTGGGTAATAATATGGTAGCTAGACCTTCAAAATTTATGGGTCTAAACTTTGTTAGTGCTGTTTCTTTGCTATTCTTTTACCTTTCTTGGTCAGAGCGATGTAGTGGGAGCTGCAAGCTTCACGTGCTCAACTTTGGCAGAGAACTTTGGCAAAGTGATCTGTGGTACCCATGAGTTATTGTTGCGTGTGGGAAGTGGGTGATTGAACAGTAAGATTCATGTGCTTTCTACTTCACCAGAAGTCTTCGACAGAATGCCCATAATTTCTGCAAAGCTGAGTGTGCGTGTGACAGGTGCTGACAAGGCTAGAAAAGTAGGTGCCTCTTTGATTTCTGAGATCGGCCCTCGTGGTCTCTGAGCAGCCCAGCTTTTGAGAAAGCGAGCGCCTCTTCGATTGATTCGGAGAACGGTGCCTCACCGATTTTTGAGAAAGCAATCATGCTGGGGGTCTGGCTCTCGAGATTCGGGGAGCAGTGTCTCTTCGATTTTTGAGAAAGTAATCATGTTGGGAGAGTGGCTCTCGAGATTCGGAGGGCGGTGCCTCTTCGATTTTGGAGCAAGCAATCTTGTTGGGAGTGTTTTCTCGAATGTGAGTAAAGGTTGGGCATGTTTGCTAGTCTACCTTGCCACGAAGCACAGAGGTTGACACACAGGGACTTTCCAATTATCCAGCAATGGTACTGTTCCTTTACCCTCTCTTTGATTTTTAAGAAAGTAGTCATGTTGGGAGTCTGGCTCTTTAGATTCGGAGGACGGTGCCTCTTCGATTTTGGAGCAAGCAATCTTATTGGGAGTGTTTTCTCGAATGTGAGTAAAGGTTGGGCATGTTTGCTAGTCTACCTTGCCACGAAGCACAGAGGTTGACATACATGGACTTTCCAATTATCCAGCAGTGGTACTGTTCCTTTACCCTTGTGGGTAATAATATGGTAGCTAGACCTTCAAAATTTATGGGTCTAAACTTTGTTAGTGCTGTTTCTTTGCTATTCTTTTACCCTTCTTGGTCAGAGCGATGTAGTGGGAGCTGCAAGCTTCACGTGCTCAACTTTGGCAGAGAACTTTGGCAAAGTGATCTGTGGTACCCATGAGCTATTGTTGCGTGTGGGAAGTGGGTGATTGAACAGTAAGATTCATGTGTTTTCTACTTCCCCAGAAGTCTTTGACAGAATGCCCATAATTTCCGCAAAGCTGAGTGTGCGTGTGACAGGTGCTGACAAGGCTGGAAAAGTAGGTGCCGCTTCGATTTCTGAGATCGGCCCTCGTGGTCTCTAGGGAGCCCAGCTTTTGAGAAAGCGAGCGCCTCTTCGATTTCTGAGATCGGCCTTCGTGGTCTTTGAGCAGCCCAACTTTTGAGAAAGCAAACGGCTCTTCGATTTCTGAGATCAACCCTCGTGATCTCTAAGCAGCCCAACTTTTGAGAAAGCAAACGCCTCTTCGATTTCTGAGCAGGCGCCTCTTTGATTTCTGAAGCTCCGTCGAGTGCAGATTTTTATAGGGGCTGGCATTAAGTTCCAAAGCACACTTGAATCTCCACCAGTAGAAGCTTCATTCTTGCACTTCTAAGATCTTGATTTGTCCGACCTCTTCTCTCTTCAACACCTTTGAAAATGTCTGGCCCCTCCGACCGTCGTTTTGACTTGAACCTTGTTGAAGAGGCAGCCCCGCCTTCTCCAGACAACATATGGCGCCCATCCTTCGTCTCCCCAACTGGTCCTCTTACCGTTGGGGATTCCGTGATGAAGAATGATATGACCGCTGCGGTGGTGGCCAGGAACCTTCTCACTCCCAAAGATAACAGACTACTTTCCAAACGGTCTGATGAGTTAGCTGTTAAGGATTCGCTGGCTCTCAGTGTTCAGAGTGCAGGTTCTGTGTCTAATATGGCACAACGCCTATTTGCTCGAACCCGCCAAGTTGAATCATTGGCGGCTGAAGTGATGAGTCTCAAACAGGAGATTAGAGGGCTCAAGCATGAGAATAAACAGTTGCACCGGCTCGCACATGACTATGCAACAAACATGAAGAGGAAGCTTGACCAGATGAAGGAAACTGATGGTTAGGTTTTACTTGATCATCAGAGATTTGTGGGTTTGTTCCAAAGGCATTTATTGCCTTCGTCTTCTGGGGCTGTACCGCGTAATGAAGCTCCAAATGATCAACCTCTGATGCCTCCTCCTTCTAGGGTTCTGTCCAGTACTGAGGCTCCAAATGATCCCCCTCCGGTGCCTTCTCTTTCTGGGGCTCTACCGACTGCTGAGACTTCTCCTAAGCAACCTTTGTGAAGGCTCCCTCTTGTGTGTTTATTTTGACTCATGTATATGTACATATTTGTAGCTTATCGGGGATATCAATAAATAAGCTTTCCTTCATTTCAACGTATTGTGTTAAATACACCAAAGCCTTCTTCGCTAAGTTCTTTGAATTTTCTTTTGTTGAAGCTTGTATGTTGAAGCTTTCTGAGTGGAGCATGTAGGTTGGGGTAGTGTTCCCTTAATTTCCCGAGTGAGGAAAACTTCTTGGTTTGAGACTTGGAAAATCCAAGTCACTGAGTGGGATCGGCTATATGAATCTTAGAACGCCATTGTGCTCGATCATGTGTCATGTCCTTCGTTAGATCCAAGTACTCTAAGTCTTTTCTTAGAGTCTCTTCCAAAGTTTTCCTAGGTCTTCCTCTACCCCTTCGGCCCTGAACCTCTGTCCCATAGTCGCATCTTCTAATCGGAGCGTCAGTAGGCCTTCTTTGCACATGTCCAAACCACCGTAACCGATTTTCTCTCATCTTTCCTTCAATTTCGGCTACTCCTACTTTACCCCGGATATCCTCATTCCTAATCTTATCCTTTCTCGTGTGCCCACACATCCAACGAAGCATCCTCATCTCCGCTACACCCATTTTGTGTACGTGTTGATGTTTCACCGCCCAACATTCTGTGCCATACAGCATTGCCGGCCTTATTGCCGTCCTATAAAATTTTCCCTTGAGCTTCAGTGGCATACGGCGGTCACACAACACGCCGGATGCACTCTTCCACTTCATCCATCCAGCTTGTATTCTATGGTTGAGATCTCCATCTAATTCTCCGTTCTTTTGCAAGATAGATCCTAGGTAACGAAAACGGTCGCTCTTTGGTATTTCTTGATCTCCGATCCTCACCCCTAACTCGTTTTGGCCTCCATTTGCACTGAACTTGCACTCCATATATGCAAGTTGAATCGGTTTTGAGGCATCTGTGTAGAATTAATGTCTCGTCTAGTACATAGAAGTAGAACTAGTTGAATCGGTTTTAGTTCACTAGTTGAAGTTTTGAGTTCGAGTTCAATCCTAAGGTTGGGGTCTCGCTATGATGCGAGCTGTTCATTGTTATTGGCCTTTCCATGGGTCCAACTATAAGCTATGTGGCTTCCATCGTCAGTTCAGCGGAGGGTCCCCATTGTCTTCCCCATCGACGCCAAGTCCTCAGCCTCATTATAATTGTTGCCGTTAGTCCCAAGTCGGTAGATTAAGCAAGAATGGTCCCTCTTCTCGTGTTTCTCCTCGATGCCAAGTTGCTTAACTAGGCCATCCAAACCATCTTAGCTCCCATCAAGTCGGCTTTCATGGTGTGGGTCCTGCCTTGCCCCGTTGAGATCGTTTGGTATCTTGCGATTGGTCGACCTGGATTATCCGAAGCTAATCCTTTTCCAGTTGCAAGTTGTTGGGTAATTGTTGTAGAGTTAAACAAAATCTTTGCTTGCTTAGTCTTCTTTCAGTGTCATATTATGTATGATCTGGCACTTTTATAAGTTTTGTGTGTTTTGGTAGATGCATACACATGGTGGCTATAAATGCAGATGAATTTAACCAGAATAATACAAACCCAGAGTCTGATAGCTGCTCCTGCCATTAACTACACCAGGGCAGGTGTGGCTTGAGTCAGCCAATAGCATTCACACAATTTCGTTGAATGGCCAAATGGCCGTCGAGCACCGCCTTGCCATCGAAGCAACTCGAGAAAAATTGTGACAGTGAAAGTGACCAGACATCGGATATTTAGAAGTTAATGCCTCGTCATAGAATTAGGACAAACAATCGCTTTTTTTTGTTGGATGGAATTTATTGGGGGAATAAGAAGACGACAGTATTAGATGCGTCTTCGTTTCTCAGCTGCTATGTAGCAAGCATTTTTCGGGACGGATTTGGATCCTCTCCGGATCCACTTGATTTGAGCTTGCGGATTAAGTGATCCGGACCGTCGAAATTTAATTCAACTGCTACAAACAGAGAGCCCCTCTAAAAGTTATAATAATTGTTGCCATTGGATCAAATTTGGACAGTCCGGATCACTTGATCCGCATGCTCAGATCCTTTGGATCCGAAGAGGATCATGAATTTGGATTGCTGAGCAAGGTGCATATTATACAACCTTTTATGTGGCTCGAGAAACCTTGCATTAGTCACTTGCATTGTGACGAACTATCGTTGACTAATATAAGTCTCATAGATGAAACTTAAAATACTATTGCACAATTGTGTATAACAAAGCTTGATAAATCAAAATATCATAAATTCTGTTTTATTTTATATACTTATGGGAGATGAAGGTTTTTAGACACATAACTGAATTTATTTTAATATTGAGAAAAAAAAGTATCGTTGAATTTAAATCATACCGCGATTAGGTCTATGAAATACAAGACCTATTAAAAAGAGTGAAAATAACTGATTAGGCATTTCGATGAATAACAAGTTAATATGGCACGTTTTGTTGATTGAGCCAAGTTGTTAATAATATACCCAAAATGTGTAGTATATTTGTTAGTTTGTAGTGGATGGACCAAAAGTGTCCACCAGGTCCTTTATCCCCGCAGGCAAAGCACTGCGAGTAACCTTTTGTCATGTGGCAATCCGACGTCCAAGATTATGATCCATCTGTTGAAAATAAGACTGAATTATGTGTTATAATTTACAAGAGTTTAAGAATTTGTTGAAAAAATGACGATAATCAAATGGTGCTTCTGGGATAATAGGGCATTTCACTAATTTTGGATTTTGGATAAGCATGCCCCTCGATTGACATCAATTAATTAATTTGCGGGACACTTCACCATTACATCTTTATTTCTAGTTGAAATGGAACTATCGGTTTGATGCAGTCAGAACAAATATGGCCCCCTCTCTCCCTTTCTTTAGGGCATGTTTAATGCTTTTTTTATTTATGTAGGTTTTGGTAGTTATGCATTTAGTAATATTGCTTGTTGAAGCACTCTAAGTATTTCTTTAATTTTTGAACAAAGCCATTAGAGCAGTAAGTGATGATCATTCTGGTCGATATGGTTTCCTTCTTCAAATTATTGCATTTTAAATTCAAAATTTTTTCTCTTTGTGTAGCATGCTATAGTAGGGATGACAATTTTAACCGTTAAACTCAATGACCGTGGATAACCATCCGACTAGAATGGATTTGGGTATCAAATTTAGGTATATTTTGGATATGAGGAAAAACCATGAATATTATTCTGTTATGATTTTGGATATGGTTATAGAGGTTCCCGATTCGTATCTATATTCAGATTCAATCCGAATAATAAATAATATAATTTATATATAATACACATATATTTGCACACTCATTATTCACTGAACTCATTACTTTGAGAATACAAAAGTTGCATTTGTGGGAAAGTTCAAAAGTTTTGATTCAAAATCAATGTTAATATCTACTAAATTATAATGCGTCAACTGACCGAATATATTTTTTGTACTGATGAAGATGGATATAACCGTCAACTGATGGAAATCCGTTACCCAGTGGGTAACCGATGGTTAATTTGCGGTTATGAATATGGTTAATTTTCATGATTATGAGGGTGAATGTAATATTTTTGTTTCCAAACCGAACTATTGCCATTCCTATGCTATAGTAATATCTGTTGTATAAAAAATTGGAGCCATGAGAAGCATCGTATATTTTGTGATGTTGGAACATAGAGAGGTTTTGCACCAAAAGAGAAAGGTCATATGGGTGAGTTGATTAATGTCAATGAAGGAAAGAAATTAAGTCGCCAAAGTTATATTATTGATTTATTAGCTCATAACTTGACTTACTACCCACCACGAGTCCAGGACTGCGAACCACATCAAAGCAAATTACATATCAAGCTAACACTAAGTGACACATATTTTGTATGAGAAAAGTGGCACTTACAAGTCGCATTCACATTCCAAATATGCAAAATTTAATAAATTGAAAAGCTGACGTGATGGAACCTTTACACAATCACAGTTAGCGATTATGAGTGTTTATTAAAAAAAAATTCATGTTTTGCGGTGTTGGTTGAAAGTAATTATACATGTGTTTTTATATGAAAAATCTTTTACATGCTATTATGTTATTGGTATGATCCTCTTAATATGAAAAAAGTGAATATCAGATAAATAACTGCACATAGTAATTTTATATCTTTATTTTTTTAGATATGAGAAGGTATGGAATGTCTAGAATCATTCATCTTTTCATTTTTTTATTATTAATAAATACAAAATTAAAAATGATACAAATTTCTTACAAATTCATCCATCGCAAGACAAACCCAACCCTCCCAACATGGAAACTCCCCTTTATGCCAATTTTTTCTGTCCCTTGCACACCCCTAACCAGCGACCACCTGCGCTGTAAAATACTTTTTACTTACATTTCCTACCCATTAACAAAAAATTATTTTATAATTAAGAAGTAGATTTGAATTGATATGGATCACAATCATGGGGCTCTATGTGTTTTCAATACTTCCTCTTTCCACAATATTTTATTAGAAACAAATCATGTAGCCCCCGAACATCTTGAAATTTATCTTCCCACCAGAGTTTTATAAAACATGATCAAATTGAAAATGTCATATTTTCTGTATAGACAGCGTCGTCATAGAGGTGCACTACACTCTACACTCCCTGTCATTCCCTATTAATTAAGTAGCATTGTAATTAAGAGAAAGACGTATATGAAACAGTTTCATTTTTAATAATACGTCATCATTCAATAATAAAATATACGTAAGACTTTCTTTAAATGATTTTTAATTATTGAATTGGAATGCTACTTGGAGGCATGACAGTGAATCCGTTCAGTACAAATTGCTTTATTGTAAATAGGGGAATTTCGCCAAAAGAATAAGGTCATATGGTTGGGTTGATTATGTCAAGGAAGGAAAGAAATTAAGTCACCAAAATTATATTTTTTTTGAGAAAACCAAAATCATATATTGATTTATTAGCTCATAACTCGACTTAATAGTTACTACCCACCACGAGTCCAGGACTGATAAAAGCAAATTACAAATCAACCTAATATTAACTGACGCATTTTGAATAGGAAAAGTGGCACTTACAAGTCACTTTCTCATTCCAAATATACAAAATTTAATAAATTATATATGTTCGTGTTGTTTGTAAGTAATTGTACGAAGTATTTAAAAGGTTCATTACATGTACATAAATATAAATATACGTGTTGTGTCATTTAAAAATAAACATGTCTTTTAACTTCGAAAATCTTTCACATGTTATTATGTTAATTGATTTGCCGTGCCTTTTAATATGGAGAATTTGAATATGAAATAAACAACTGCTCATAGTAATTTCATTGATTTTTCAGGTACAAGAGCTCTCTGTTCGATGCTTTAAGTTGGTGAGTCTACTTGACTATGATCATACACAGGGTGAAATTTTTCATAACCTCTCCAGTTCAAAAAAGAGGTGGATTATCGTGGTTTGTCACCAATTGTCCCCCCTTTTTTTTTTGAAGAAAAAAGAAGAATTATGAGATGTGTCCAAAACCACTCATTTTTTTCATTCTTCAATTGTTAATTAGGCTTTGACAAAAAAAAAAAAAAAATGGTAATTAGGCTGCTAATTTATGGTTTAGCCGATCTCCTTTTCTAAAAATATCGCTGTATTAAAAAAAATATAAATATAAATATAAATGATACTCATTTAAACTCCTTTTTATGAAGAGATTTTTCAATGTAACTGGAATAAGGATTAGTACATTATTTATTATTATATAAATAGTGGGATATGTGTTCTAAAAAATTAATAACTTAAAAAATAAAATTTTGAACCACTTATATAAAAACATGTGATGTATTATCTGTGTTCCGATTACAATAAAAATTTTCTCCCTTTTATGCCAACTGCACTATGAAATACGATTTTACTTACATTTCCTACCCATTAAAAAATTATTTATTTTTCTCAAAAAAATTATTTTATAATTAAGAAGTAGATTTGAATTGATATGGATCAAAATCATGGGGCTCTATGTATTTTCTATGCTTCCTCTTTCCACAATCTTCTATTGCAATATATTTTTTTTCCACAAGAATTCGGATAAAACCCTACACATCCTCCCAAACCAAACGCATATTAAAATCCTCGCTCTCCCACCAAAACCAGAGGAGAGCCAGAAACAAAGTCCACTCTCCAAACTCTTCTGTCTCTTCAGCCTGAAACCCAAATAACCATGACGGACGTGATATCCCGCCAACGTCACAAACCGTAAACCTCAACAATTCCGAGCCCCTCTTTCACACAATTCTCAGGTAACGCACATCGACATCGTAACAGAAAAATTGCGCCATGAAGTTCTTGTTGGAGTTTGTCCCGTGCTGCGGGGCCACTCGCCCCACAACATCCAACAGCGAGCCGGCTCCGCTCTCAGAGGAGACGAGATCGCTGGTGAGGGCACCCAGCCGAATACTACGCCGCAGAAGAAAGCGCGGGAGCTCCGTAAATTCGTCCGATTGGACGCCGTCGCTGAGCTCAATTTCCGAGGATAACGTTGCTGCGAAGGTTGTGGATCGAACAGCTGCGATTGAGAGAGCCGTAAAGAGGAAGAGCGGTCAGGATCGAACAAGAGTTCAGGTCCGCAGCCACGGCGAAGATTACGGGTACGTAAATAGTAAACATATAGTAAATAGCAAAATAGTAAAATCTTCGGATGTTTTGCTATTAGGAAAATGTTAACCACACCCCCATTTTTCCCATATACTTCACTCTTTTTTTCAGATAATGAGATTTAATAAGGGTTTTTTTTTTATAATTTTTTTATAACTTTAATCCTTGAAAAAGATTGAAATTTAATAAATTAAATTAATTATCATTTCCGTTATTATTGGTTGTAAAATTGAATGGTTACATTTTGTATGGGATTTTTTTTCAGGCAAGCTTCATTTGCGATTCCGGCGTTCTCTCCGACGCCTTTTATGTTTTGAAATCATGGGATGAAACTTGCATTAACAGACAGTTATTCACGTTCGAAACTGGGTTGGGATCATGAAGCGAGAGAGTGTGTACCATTGTATTGTACCATTGTACTCGAATAGTGCATGCATTTGTAATTTTGTATATTTTCCATTTATGTGTTCAGATTTCCCTATTGTTCATCCAACTTGCATTTGGCTTATGTTTCATAATTCAATGATAGACTGGAAAATAAGTTTAATTGGAAATTGTTTTGTTTTTAATTTTAATAACCACTTTTGAGTTTTTATTTATTTATTTAGCTTAATTAAAAACATCTTAGCAATTATAATAATACATGACATTTTTAAAATCCAAAACAACGTGGACAATGACGTGACATTTGTTCTCACCTAATAATTTTAGAGTAATTGCAGATGTGTATGTATCGACGTAGACTAGAGCAGAGCTTGATCTCTTTTTGTACTTAAATTTAAATTCTTCTTCCCACAAATCAATTTAGGGTAGATAATATTGCTCGTAAGACAACAATTTTAATCTAAAATTATCTCTTCAAAAGTAAAAGATCTCAAATTCAAATCTAACGATAACAAAAGAAAAATCAAAATTTCAAATTTCACGAAAAAAGAAGAGAATCCAAAATTAATACAGAACCTTCGAACATTCTTCAAACAAGGTTTCCTATATCACATCACTACTTAGTCTGTCCAAGGTGTATGGTATTAGGAGTTGATGCAGAACCGCAGATGTTCATGCATGGTAAACTGTTGGATATCATATCATCATGGACCGGCAACACTGGTTTACATTTAACGTATAAATTAAGTGTAAAGCAGGATTAGAAATATCGTTTCAATTTTCATTGAGCCTGCAAGACTAGAGATAAATAAGCTGAGCAGCCGTAGATCGTCAAATGAACCACCAACTTAACAGAGTGACTCATAGTCTAGTGCGTAATCTAGTTCATGATAAAGTTTGTTTGTGTTTCTGTTTTTGATTGAGTGTTTGAATCGGTTTCTTGGGTAGGATAGTAGAGAAATTGAAAAAGAAAGGAACTTGGAGATTGGTTTCTGCTATGCAAATAATGCAGCAGACTTAATTGAATAAGTAGAGTGATTTTTACACAAGAGTATGGTGCATTTCCATCACCCATACTTCTACAAAAGGTGATTGACAAGAGGCTTTAACAACCATTAAGCCTTACTACTCCAGATTACATCCTAACCCTTCATTTTGGGGTTAAATGATTTAATCTGGAGTGTACACTTGTCACTCACACACTTACACAAACATTTAAAAACAAAACTAGCCGTTGGAGACTAGAACCCTTCATTTTCTTTCTTCTTCTTCGATGCAGATGACATCCTTTTGCTCGGGAGTATCTTGCTGCCTTCGACTCCCCGACTCCAGGAGCTGGTTAGCTTCCAACACTCCCTTCTAAACTGCTTCTGGGAGTCAATCCGAGCAAACCCCTCAGGTAATTGAATCTCTCCTTCGGTAGTGCTTTTGTGAATATGTCTGCGATCTGATCTTCTGTGCTGCAATAGATTAGCTTGATTGTGTTGTCTTGCAATGCTTCTCTGATGAAATGATATCTTCTCTTGATGTGTTTTGTTCTCTGATGAAATACTGGGTTTTTAGTCATGGCAATTGCAGAGGTGTTGTCACACAGAAGTGGTGTGGCTTCAACTTGCAATTCGCCAAAATCTTTAAGTATGAACCTTAGCCAAATAGCTTGAGATGTAGCTTCTGATGCACTCACATACTCTGCCTCGGCTGTGGACAGTGCAACACTTTGTTGCTTCACAGAGGCCCATGAAAAAACCCCTGATCCGAAAGTGAAAGCATAGCCCGATGTGCTTCTACTATCATCCTCACTGCCACCCCAGTCACTATCACAGAATCCAATTAGAATATATGACTTTCCCATCTCATATTTGATCCCATAATCAAGAGTTCCTTGTACATATCTTAGTACTCTCTTAGCTGTGCCCATATGTATCTTGCTAGGATTCTGCATAAACCTAGAAAGTAGGCTTGCTGAGAACATCAGATCTGGCCTTGTTGCAGTTAGATACAATAGACTGCCAACAATGCTTTTATAGAGACTAGCATCTGCAGGTTCACTTCCATCCTCCTTCTTGAGCTTCTCATTTGCAATTAAGGGTGTAGAAACTGGTTTGCAACCCTTCAAACCAAACTTTTCAAGCAAAGTTTCAGCATACTTCTTTTGATGAATAAAGATGCTACTTGCTTTTTGAATTACCCCAATGCCAAGAAAATGATGCAAGAGGCCTAGGTCAGTCATCTCGTACCTCTTCATCATTTCTTCCTTGAACTCTTCCATCATTGCAGCATCATTTCCAGTGTAGACAACATCATCCACATAGATTGAGACAATGAGTGTCTTGTTGTTGCTTTCTGTCTTGGTGTAGAGTGTAGCTTCACTAGGACTTTTCTGAAATCCTTTCTCAATGAAATATGAATCAATCTCACTGTACCAAGCTCTTGGAGCTTGTTTTAGGCCATAAAGAGCCTTCCTTAACTTGTACACTTTTTCTGGAAACTCTTGATTTGTGAACCCTTGAGGTTGTTCCACAAACACTTCCTCCTCTAGCACTCCATTTAGAAATGCAGATTTAACATCCAATTGATGCAGCTTCCAACCCTTCTTGGCTGCTAGTGCTATCAAGGTCCTTATGGTGTCTAACCTTGCTACTGGAGCAAAGGTTTCATTGAAGTCTACACCAGGTTTCTGTGAGTAACCTTTGGCCACTAACCTGGCCTTGTTCTTTTGCACAGAACCATCTAGATTTAGCTTCACTTTGTACACCCATTTTACACCAATCACAGGCTTCTCACTTGGTCGATTTACAAGTTCCCAAGTGTCATTCTTTTCTATCATTTCAAGCTCTTCCTTCATTGCTTTCTTCCAAGCTTTGTCTTTCTCAGCTTCTTCATACGTTTCTGGTTCTACTACACAGTAATTACATGTAGCATAAATCTCATCCAGATTTCTCAATCTTACTGGAGTTGAACTAGGAGTTGTTGTCTGTGATTGACTTGATTGTGGACTCATAGTAGCTTGCTGTGGGGTCCCTTGTATGTCACCATTATCTGTGACTTCTTCTTGAACTGAGGTCTCTATAGGCTCCCTTGTTTGCCTTTTGTTTAGGTCAATTTGTAGAGAGACACTGTCCTTTTCCTCTACCATTGTATCCCAGTTCCACATTGAGTCTTCATCAAAGATAACATCCCTTGATAGGATTATCTTTTGAGTCAATACATTATAAACTCTGTATCCTTTCTCACTGGTACCATAGCCTACAAAAACACCCTTGTTACTTGATTTCTCCAACTTGTGCCTTAGTTGATGAGGGATGAGATTGTAGCATACTGAGCCAAACACTCTCAGATGCTTCACAGAAGGCTTCCTTCCACTGAACACTTCAAATGGAGTCTTCTTCTCCAATGCCTTAGTAGGACACCTATTCAATAGATACACTGAGGTGTTCACAGCTTCACCCCAAAATTTATAAGGCATGTTCTTCTCATGCATCATAGACTTAGCCATTTCGACTATTGTCCTATTCTTCCTTTCTGCAATCCCATTCTGTTGTGGTGAATATGCCACAGTGAGTTGCTTCTCCAACCCTACATCTTCACAGAATACATTGAACTCATGTGAGGTGTACTCACCACCCCTATCACTTCTTAGTCTTTTGATTTGGTATCCACTTTGCAATTCCACCATTGCCTTAAACTTCTTGAATATTGTGAATACCTCAGACTTGAACCTCATGAAATACACCCAACACATCCGTGAATAATCATCAATGAAGGTTAGGAAATACCTGTTTCCACTGATTGTTGTTGTTCTCATTGGTCCACACACATCTGAGTGAATCAATTCGAGTGGCTTTGTTGCCCTCCAAGCCTTTCCAGCTTCAAATGAATCTCTGTGATGCTTGCCAAACACACACCCTTCACAGATTTCATTGCATTGATCCATTTTTGGTATACCTTGCACCATTTCATCCTTTTGCAGATTTTGTAAGCTTGTCATGTTTAAATGACCAAGTCTCTTGTGCCATAGTTTCATAGAACTTGTCACACTTGCTTTCTTTGCCATTTCTTCTAAGTACTTCAGTACAAGTGGAAAGCTTCTGTTTTTCACTTCCACTTTGGTCACCAAGTTTGATAGGGATCTGTCATCATAGATCTCAACCACAGTTCCCCCAAAGAGTAGGAAATAGCCATGCTCCATCATTTGACCCACACTAAGTAGATTCTCATCCAATCCAGGCACTAGCATCACCTCCCTTATACATCTTCTTCCTTTCTTGGTGTTGATAACCAGAGTTCCTCTTCCAGTGGCTTTGACAATGTTTCCATCACCCATTTTCACTTTTCCAGTGAAGTTTGTGTCGATGTCAATAAGTAAAGACTCATGTGCAGTCATGTGGTTGCTGCAGCCACTGTCAATGTACCACACTTCATTGTTTCTCTCCATTTTTGCATTGAAAGCACAGAACACATTTGCTTCTTCTTCCACTTGATTTGCACAGTTTACTTGTTGCACATTCTTTGATCTGCAGTCCTTCATAATGTGCCCAAACCTGTTGCATTTGTGGCATCTAGGCTTGTCCTTGAACCAACACTCTCCAAGGTGGAATTTATCACAGTGCTTACATTGCTGCTTGGTTCTTGGACCTACATTGGTGTTGCTGCCTTGGTTAGGTCTTGAGTTGTGATACCCTTTTCCTTCCCATTTCTTGCTTTTGCCCTTCCACTGTGGTTTCTGATTGCTTGCACTGGCTTGACTACTAGATCCAACATTGAGTGTTTGAAAGGCTTTCTCAGGTGCAGAGTCAGCATGCCTCTCGAGCCTTTGATCAAAAGCTCTTAAGGATGCCATCACCTCTTGTACACTGAGAGTTTCAGTGTCTTTGGTTTCTTCTATAACACTCACTATTGAATCATAGGGTTTAGTCAAACTAATCAACAGTTTTTGGACAATTCTTTCATTAGGCAGTTCCTCACCATATGTTTTCATCTTGTTTACAACATCAAACAGCCTAGTGAAGTAGTCTTTTAACAGCTCATTTTCCCTCATTCTTGTATACTCAAAATCTCTTCTAAGGGACTGAAGTTTTACCTTTCTAACTTTGGTGTCTCCTCTGTATTCTTGCTGTAAAACTTCCCAAGCTCCCTTTGCAGTCTCTTCATTTGCTATCCTCGGAAAAATGGTGTCTGAGACAGCACCTTGAATGATTCCAAGTGCTCTAGCATCCTCCATCCGATTCTGCTTCAGTGTTTTGAGTTGTGTTTCTGTGAGATCCTCCTCTAGAGCATCGATCTCCATCTCAGGTAGTTCATACCCATGTTGAACCATATCCCATAGATCATAGGATTTGAAAATGGTTGTCATTCTTATTCTCCAAAAATCATAATTCTCCCCATCAAAGACTGGAGCTTTTAGCTCACTGCTACTGCTGGATCCTTTCATTTCCAGAATTGTTTGTTGATTATTGTTATAGAAGACACTACGTTGGTGCTCCCAAGGATCTTATCTTGCACAGATTACGCCCCGAAAGTTGTAAGATCAATAACAAAGCTCTGAGGCCATGATAAAGTTTGTTTGTGTTTCTGTTTTTGATTGAGTGTTTGAATCGGTTTCTTGGGTAGGATAGTAGAGAAATTGAAAAAGAAAGGAACTTGGAGATTGGTTTCTGCTATGCAAATAATGCAGCAGACTTAATTGAATAAGTAGAGTGATTTTTACACAAGAGTATGGTGCATTTCCATCACCCATACTTCTACAAAAGGTGATTGACAAGAGGCTTTAACAACCATTAAGCCTTACTACTCCAGATTACATCCTAACCCTTCATTTTGGGGTTAAATGATTTAATCTGGAGTGTACACTTGTCACTCACACACTTACACAAACATTTAAAAACAAAACTAGCCGTTGGAGACTAGAACCCTTCATTTTCTTTCTTCTTCTTCGATGCAGATGACATCCTTTTGCTCGGGAGTATCTTGCTGCCTTCGACTCCCCGACTCCAGGAGCTGGTTAGCTTCCAACAGTTCATTAGGTTTTCTGTTGACTAAAATTTGGAGGGATTCACATTTTTGCCACAAGGATTGGGAAAGTCTAATAGACGGATCGATGATGGTCAAGCCCAATCATAGCAAACATTTATAATTGTCAACTACTAGCTAAAAGGAACTTCACCCCAAAAACAAAAAAAAAAAAGGCACATGAAGAGAAGTGACAAATTCACACACTTATGCAAGCACCCTCCTTATCCTCCATCCCAGCCATTGTATCATACAAAGGCTTATTCAACGTCTCCGGCAAATAAAATGCAAACATTCCACCCACAACACCACACACGGCAAACACTGAAAATGGCAAACCCCCGCCCAGAACCACCACAAACGGGGCCAAAATCGCCCCCATTTGTGCGGCTTGTGTGGCACATCCAAGCGCTGCATTCCTCACCACAGTTGGAAACAACTCCATGGTGTAAATAAAAAGCAAATTGTAAGTCCCCGCCATCCCAAAAATCCCCAAAATCCCGCACACCATCCGAACAACTTTCCACATCCCAACATTCCCTACCAAGCTCCCAACAAAACAAAACACCCCACTAAACCATAGCGTCCCAATTGCTAATGGCTTCCTTCCATACTTGTCTAGTAAGATTGCTGTGATTGTGAAAGCTGGCATTTCCGCCACGGCGTTGAGTAACACGTTGATATAGAGGTTCGTTTCGAGGTTGACAACGTTCAAGCTCAAACCATAGTACACGACCGAGCACAAGAAATTTATGGCCACAGCTAGGAATAACCGGATTCGGGTAACTGGTGACTTTAGCACATCAATTAGAGAACCACTTATTGCTTCTTTGCTCTCCAATAGTTCCTTGTACGTTTGATCATCCTCATTTGTAGTACTAGTATCATTACTTACTTCTTCATCTAGGGTTAGGACAACTCCCTCAGGAAGGTGGTTCTTGTTGGACTTTGCAATCATGCGCATTAGTTTCATGGCTTCCAATATTCTTCCTCGTACGAGGTACCACCTTGGGGACTCAGAGACAAATGGTAGGACAACGAGCAAGAAGAGCAATGATGGGATTGAGGAGGCAATGTAGAGTTCGCGCCACTGTGGGAAAATATACGCAACGCAAGAGAGGATTGCAATCCCGGTTGAGAAGAAGTAGAACGTGGACATTCCTGCTGCACCACGCTTTGTAGGACCGACAGGTTCAGTAGCAAGGACGAAGGCGCAGAGGCCGACCCCCCCTGTGCTGAAGCCGGTGAGGAGGCGGAAGAGGACGTAGGTCCAGTAGTTTGGGGAGAGTGCCGTTAGACAACCGAAGATGGTGTTCAAGATGCAAACAACGGTTAGGGAGCCTTTTCTTCCTAAAAACGAGTCTGACAAATGCCCAAAAACTCCCGCACCTGAAATGAATGTATGAATATGATATAAATATTAATCTTAGTAGTCAGTTAAAATATAATTGGAAAAAGAGAGTTTATTGTATGGCGTTAATTTATAATATCTAGTACATTGTCTAAATTATATTAAATCTGGTAATATCGGCATAATTAATATCAACAATGTACCAAATGCTATATATATACAGCCAAATCACCATTTACATACACAAGTAGTAGAACAGTATCAAATCTGAAGAAAGAACAAAAAAGAGAAAAAGAATATGCAGCAAGTATTTAGGTATATAATGAAACTTGGCCCTATTACAGAACATGGATTGGGAAAATGGTAGAAGGCATGTTGTAGTTTGGCCCTATCTTCCTAGTGATTTTTGTCGAAAAGGGCACTAACCAAATTTTCCTCTATCAATTTGGTTGCTCTTCTTCTTCATTTTATTTGAAATTTTTTAATACAACGATATATTTATACTAAAAGATGAAAAATTGTGCTAAATCACAGAATGAGCTTTTCATAATAATTTAGTGTCAAATTCATCATCTACTGAATCAAACATATGATCTTTTACTTATAAATGAAGTAAAATATTACTAAAATGTAGTAAAAGATGTCATTTGATACTCTAATTGTATATTATTCATGTGCTTTTAACTAGAATTAGTATGACTTACTAGTATGATTTTATGATAGGATCAAAGCATTGCTGACCAAGATAATAGTGATAATCTATATCGCCAGTTATTGGGAACGCTTTGCACACACACATGTAAAGGAGGACAGATACATGCTACCCGTCGAGGCCTAACGGCCTACTGCTAGGTTATTGTATGCATGCGTTTTGTTTCGATTGAATGATAGTTCAGTCTACTGACTAATCCAAAAAAATAAGAAAAAGAAAACAAAGATGAATATGTATGAATGTTACCAGGGTAGTTGAGTAACATTTTACTTTTTATTTTAAATTTCTGAAACTAATTATAATTAAATTGTGCATTTGCAGGCTTCATTGGTATGAAATCATCTTTAACTCAACCATGTAAACCCATTTATCACCTTTTACTTTTGTTGCATGTGAATTAGCCAGTTAATCAGGATAAAAGACAGTGTGCTCTCGTCTTTACCCTTGAGTTCTAATCTTTTCTCTGTAAATTAAAATATATTGTTTTGTTAGAGAGGAAAAGATAAATTAAGGTCAAATTATTAGTATTTGTTTTCTGTTTTGGGTAGGTTAAAAGGTAAACTAATGTGAGACATAATCATTCAACACTAGGTATAGTAGTTAAAGGCCAAAGAAGTACTCTTGAGTAAGCATGAACGGATATGCCTTCTACATGAAAAAGCCTGCATTTGGATGTGCCCTTTTATGTGGAAAACTCTGAAATTTGTCCAGAACATTTGAGTTCACTTTTAGAAAAGAACGAACGACAGCATCTCCATTCTTTTTCAGTGTTTTTCCTTCTTATCTTCGCTACTTTTGGTAAAGTGGCAACCTCTTCTTCTTTTTTTTTTGGGTGAAAGAAGTGGCATCTCTCTTTAGTTTATTAGATTTTGATAAAGGTGAAATGGCACCGTACATGTTTTATCATGTGAGTAGGCCCCATGTAAAATTGTCTACAAATTTTTCATGTATTTATGTCTTAAGTGATGTTATTCATACGTTTATTTTTACCTCTTACAAGCTATTCTTAATTTCTGGCTGTTAGCAAATGAATTAAATAAGATTAGTGGACAAAAATTAACAAAAGTGTGTAGGAGGTAAAAACGAGTGTGTGAATAACACTACTCTATATAAGTGAAGGAAATTAAACCCTTGGATTTGTCTAATCTTTTCATATATATTTTCCGGTTTACTTCCATTACTTAAGCTAATTCCAAGAGTTTAGTTTACATGTGTGTTTTTGTTTTATATTCCATCTTTGAGAATAAATTTCTACATCGAGTATATGATAACATAATATACAATTAAATGCATGAGATATTTCACTCCTAATATTATGGAGGTCTTTTGTAACAAAACTTCACACCTAAAAATAAGTTATTAAGTTAATATTAATATCAGTGTCTATAGTGGACTATAGTGGGTCTAAGAGTTATGAACATAAATTCATCTAATTGTACGAAAAGAAAAAAGAAACTCGAACTCAAGTGCGTGTTCTAATCAACATGGGACTGCAATTTTCATATATTTTGTTATAAAGATAAAGAATGAGGGAAATTGAACGTAACCTTTTCTGTTATATAAAATGATATATAGCAAGATAAACGAGAAGAACACGTGAGACCTTAGACCTGTTCCATATAAATTTAAGAAATGGACAAAAATGACACCCACGCCGATGATACCCAACAAACAAACTGAAGCTAGCTTGATTTCTTAAATTTGCATGCAGACACGGGAGCCGCATCCGCATCCGCATATTTTGACTCCACGCCTTCACGCTATCGTGTCAGTACCTTAGCTTGTTCCTCTCCAAATTCCAAATATTAATTTGTTTGTTTTACATTCTGGTTTAACCTATGTTAGATGTTTTATATACCACTAGTATGTATCTTTATAATTTATATATATTTTACTGCTTTCTGGCAGTCATATTCTGCCAGCTGCTAGTGATAATGATGACAATATAAGCATAAAACTTTCGGTTATCTCATAGTTTAACGTCATTTTTCGTTTCAATATAATGAAATACTGTGCCAAGATGACAGAAAGTCCATGAAAAATCTCGCTTTGGAGAAACTCTTCTTAGTATTTATCTAACTAGTATAATCTCAACATGGTAATTTAATAAACATAAGTAGTACATCACGTATTATTATATAAGTGAAGAAATTTTTTTTCTTTTTATGTTATTTATATTTTAACACAAAAATTTCACCACTTGTATAGGAACACCTGTGTTTCGATCACATTAAAAAATCTCTTCTCTGTATCTATCCGTAAGGGAATCCAAATCCATGGTGCATCCGTTACTTTCTAAACTACTATTTTGCAATCAAGAAGAGTCCATAACCAGTTTTTCAGCAAGGTAATAATTAAGTGGTTTATGCGTTTTTTTAAGGAAAACTAACGGAAAAATAATAATTTTTAATGAAAAAAGATAAATAAAGGTGTAGTAAATAATATCAGGAAAAAATAAAAATGTGATTTTTCGTTAAAAATGAACAGTACCGAAAGTGTTTCGGTAAAATTTCTTTTCTTTTAATACAAAAAATATTTTACAAAGTAAGAGTGGGGTAATTGGACCAAGTCATACAGGTTATTCATAATAATTTGACTAATCTCTTGGGTTAAATTTTTAAATATTATCAAAGGTATAAACTACTTGACCAAAACAAATAGTTATAAACTACTTTATTATCGCCATTACAATACCAATTAAACAAACATATCATTTTCTCACACAAATCCACAAGTGGAAAAACCTAAACTATCTTCTAAAACTAGTCAAGACAGATCATACCATGTGCTGCAATTGCTTAATCATTGAAAAATGTCTACATGCAGATATATTCACAATAAAACTACTTGGACGATATTTGTAGTTCTTAACGTTGATTGTATCTTCCTAAATCATGAATCTTAGTTTTATAACAGACGAAAACGCTGAGGATGGAAAATAAAATTAAGACGGAAAATAAATGTGTATTGCATTTGTGTGCTTGTTATCTTTGCACATGCAAACATCTTATCATCGACAAATTCGCTATCATACAAGTTGTTCCAAAAACGTAATTAAACCTTCACCGTTGCTTCTAGTTTATCTTATATGTTATATCTTCTCGTGTTTTGATTTAATAATTACAAACTAACAAAGCAATAGATAAACTTGGGGGGAGAGGAAGAGTAGGATAACTGACCAATCATACAGCCGCCGAAGAACAAGGCCTGCGCCAACCCAACCTTATACTTCTCCTCGCAAAACAATCCCCATTCAGCAACGGTCGAGCTTCCTAGACCGCCGATCCACTCCCACGAACCCAGTTTGAGTCCACAAACGGTCTTCGCCCTGGCATCGCAACCCGAACCAGCTGCTCCATCCAAGCACCGCCAAGCCGGTTCACGGTCCGCAAATATCATGACCATGGTGTGGAAGGCCTCCAGAGCCCAAGCCAAGCTGGTCAGCACAAAGTGCTTCATTTGGTACGGACCAAACTCCCCGCAATACTTTTGTAACATGTCGTCGATGCATAGCTTTTCTGATTCAGTCTCTCTGACGGCTTTATTCGCATTGGAGAGCAGAGGCGACCGGAGCTCGTCAGGGCTCTGATCACCTCCCGAATCAGATGACGATGATGATGAGCTAGTGGGCATGTTATAAATTGGCCTAATTAATTTCTTGTGTAAGAGGTGGTGGTGGCGGCGTCTCTCATGTCGAAGGTTTTAGGAGGTGGTCGCTATAAATTGCCATGTATTCGTATATATATGCGCTTGTGTTTTCCTTGTCACTAGAAGCGTGATGCTTTTGGCTTGACACGTGGAGGGAGCTCCAGCCGTTGGTTTGTTGGATCTTGGTCTTTGACTCGCATAGGTATTATATAGAGGAGTGTTTACATTTGTACAGATAACCTGTGATCCAGACGTTTCGTACGAATTATATAATGTCACGCGAATATAAACTTGGACATATATTAATATTCATTATAATGGTGCAAGTGTCTCTCTTAGGTAGGGACTTAGGGGCGGCCTGTGAAGATTACGGAATGTTCTTGGGATCTCTTTCCTTTGCATTACCCCATTTTTCATGAAAGTAATAACTATTCTTTTGTTCTTCGTCGTTCAATATCTCAAGGACAGAGGTGGGTCAGAAAGGGTTCATTAGGTTTATAGCCCAAATGCTAAATTTGTGAAGCTGTAGATAAAATGCACAGAAGTCGTGTGAAGGAAATAAAAGAAGTGAAGAAAGGGCTTTTGCACCTTGTGTTTTTGCTTCAAGCTCTCACTGGGTTCCTCTACAATTTAGTCCCACACCTAATACGTTGATTCGATAATTCATAAGTCGTTTGTTTATTTTATACGAGAGATCTTGACGGAGCCGAATAATTAAACGGTTTTAAATACTTGTCACAAACTCTTTAAAAAATTGCCAGAAATAATCAGTGCTGATAGCCTGCCAAAAGTGTGGGAGGGCTTGGCCTTTGAATTGTTTACTTTAGGGGATAGGGAGGCGGTTGGATTCGTTGAACTTGGTTGGATTAATAAGTATAACGGAAATTATATTATATATAGTAAGAGAGTTGCTAGACCCACCCCGTTCTCTTATTTCTTCATCCACGTTATATGTACACCCACTATTATTCCTAAAATGATCCTTTTTATATATATATATATATATATATATTTTTTTTTTTTTTTTTTTCTCTTCAACTTAGGTTTCTATGCTGCACTTTCACAGTTTCTCAAGTCACATTGTTTTTTTTTTTTTAATTGATTCACATTTTCGTTGTTTTATCGAACTGAGTTTAGTCAAGTTAATTACAACACCATGCTTCATGTTTCTAGTTTGATTGATCACAATACACTATCCATTATTGCCAAATTGTACGGCAACGTAATATGAAATCGTAGATACAACACATTCAAATAGGAATCAATTCGATGAATGATTCAAGTTTGAGTTGCCGTGCTGTTGAATTGTCTGATCGGATGGACATAAAGGTTAATCAGAATATTGACCACTCGTTAACCTGTCAACAAGATTACCGTCATCAGGAAATACCACTGAACTTGAACAACTTCCAGTCTCCAGGGCATTGAACTATTTAAAAAGTAGGTAAAATCCTATCAATAGATTTGACCATTGCACTTGACGTGAAACTGATACTTAATGGCATTGAGTTCTACCTTGCGCAGGGCAGCTTTGCCAAGATCAACACCATCAAAGTCAGAGAGCCTGACCAGATAAAGCAGCACATCAGAAAACTCCTCCCCTAGGTGCTGCTTTTCCTCCTCTTTCCAATCTGGCAGCCCCTTTGGAACCTCCCCCTTCCATTGCAATATCTCAGATAGCTCTCCCACTTCTCCCACCTAAGATTTCATCAAAAAGGGCATACCTTTGCATCAATTTATGAATAACATCCTTCTGGTTGTTTGAACAAAAAGTAAAAGCTAAAAGTTTCGGACAAGTGTTGCACCAACTTCAATTTTCGTCAAGCTCCATGATCTCTTTAGTTATGACTGTAGACCCTAGAATGGATTTGAACTGTTGTAGCAATGTACTGAGTAGCCTATTCTAAACACCATGGTTCACAGTATATTGCCCAATTTGTTGCTCTAGGAGGAATTGGATGACCAGATTTCAAGAACACCTGCATAAAAGTACAACTTAATTAAACTAGACTATAAGAAATTTATAACTTAAACTTAAAGTAAATGCATTCAATCCTTAATAAGATCATCTGCAAAAATTTCCAACAATAAATCCTTATATCCATACCTAGACAAAATGATAATTGGTGAATCCGATGGCGATTTCTTTACGTGCTGCTAGTGGTATAAGTGCGGTTCTAAGAGGTAATGATGTAAGACATTGTACATCCAATAGGTGGATAAGTACTACACCATAACATGATGCAATAATATGGCCCATGTCAGGCATAGTCATCCATCGATCAATGCTTGCATGAGTTTCAAAATATCTTAATGCATGCTTAAACTCATGGACCCTATTTTCAGACCCATATAGCTTAGAGTAGTAACTTGAGTAAGTCTCCAACTCCTGTAATAAATCTTTTCACACTTGTACCCATCCATCCTTATTATAACCTAACAATGATGCAACTGCTCTGAAACCGCAATGTCCATCAGCTGCTACATCTTTTACAAGAAGAATGTATGGCCTTAATGCTACTGGAAATGCATTGGTTAACTCAATTGGCTTAACTGAACGAGCGCGATGCACCTTCTCATTTGGTCGCCTCTTTTGTGTTGAACTCATTTCAAGATTAAGACCACCAAGGGTACAGCCATCCATAGGCCTGACAATTTCTAACACGACCCGATAACCCGATACGACACGAAATTAACAGGTATTCGGGTTGACATGATAACGAATCGGGTCATTATTGGGTAACCCGATAAGCACATGTTAAGATAACGGGTTGGTTTGGGTATACACATGGGTAACACGATACACGATAAGCAAAATATTAATTTTACAGTTTTATAACCCTAAAAAAATACTATAATAATTATATATATTAATTTAATAATTTTATACCCCTAAAAACTATAATAATTATATATATATATATATATCAAATTAAATCTTAAAAATTGGTGACCATTGGATCGGCTTAAATATACGTACCATTCAATTTCTTAAGTGTTATATGTACAAAATAAATAAATTTAAATCTACTTAATAAATATAAATACCATTGAACTTGATGGGATACGAATTCTACGAAACTAATTTCAACGATCAAACCGTCAAACTTGTTTGTATATGCTTCGAGATCGCATCAGCAAAATATCACAAAAAACAAATATTTAGAGATCAAGCAACATGACAAAACTTTTCGACGGTTAACAATGAAAAATCATGATTTAATAGTTATTTTAACTCTAATTTTGATGATTTTTTAGAGCTAAACTCCTTGACCTTATATGAATACAATGAATGAAATTGATCTTCAATTTAAAATATTTACATTAGTGGATACCATAAAATCTTATGTTATACTTAATGAAAGTATGAATAAATTCTTCAGTGTTAGTGAATCTATTGTTTTGATGGGATACGCATTCTGCGAAACTAGTTTCAACGATCTAACCGTCAAACATGTTTGTATATACTTCGAGATCGCATACGCCAAAAAATGCAAAAAATAAACATTTAGAGATCAAGTAACGGGACAAAACTTTTCGATGGTTATAAACGAAAAATCATGATATAACGGTTATTTTAACTCCGATTTTGATGATTTTTTATAGCTACACTCCTTGACCCTAAATGAATACAATGAATGAATTCGATCTTCAATTTAAAATATTTACACTAGTGGATACCACAAAATCTTATGTTATACTTAATGAAATTATAAATAAACTCTAAGTGTTAGTGAATCTATCATTTTGATGGGATACGCATTCTACGAAACTAATTTCAACAATCCAACCGTCAAACTTGTTTGCATATACTTTAAGATCGTATACGCCAAAAATCGAAAAAAATAAGCATTCAGAGATCAAGTAACGGAACAAAACTTTTCAACGGTTATCAACGAAAAATTACAATCCAACGGTTATTTTAACTCTGATTTTGATGATTTTTTTACAGCTACACTCCTTGGCCCTCTATGAATACAATGAATGAATTCGATCTTCAATTTAAAATATTTATACTAGAGGATACCACAAAATCTTATGTTATACTTAATGAAAGTATGAATAAACTCTTAAGTGTTAGTGAATCTATTGTTTTGATGGGATACACATTCTACGAAACTAATTTTAACGATCCAACTGTCAAACTTGTTTTTATATGCTTCAAGATCGCATATGCCAAAAATCGCAAAAAAAAAAACATTCAGAGATCAAATAACGGGACAAAACTGTTCGACAGTTATCAACGAAAAATCACGATTTAACGGTTATTTTAACTCCGATTTTGATGATTTTTTACAGCTACACTTCTTGATCCTATAGGAATACAATGGATGAACTCGATCTTCAATTTAACATATTTACACTATTATGTTATACTTAATGAAAGTATGAATACACTCTTAAGTGTTAATGAATCTATTGTTTTGATGGGATATGCATTCTATAAAACTAGTTTCAACAATCCAACCATTAAACATGTTTGTATATACTTCGAGATCGCATACGCCAAAAATTGCAAAAAACAAACATTTAGAGATCAAGTAACGAGACAAAACTTTTCGATGGATATTTAACGGTTATTTTAACTCCGATTTTGATTATTTTTTACAGCTACACTCCTTGACCCTAAATGAATACAATGAATGAATTCGATCTTCAATTAAAAATATTTACACTAATGGATACTACAAAATCTTATGTTATTCTTAATGAAAGTATAAATAAACTCTAAATGTTAGTGAATTTATCGTTTTGATGGGATACACATTCTATGAAACTAATTTCAACGATCCAACCGTCAAACTTGTTTGTATATGCTTCAAGATCGCATAAGCCAAAAATCGCAAAAATTAAACATTCAGAGATCAAGTAACAGGACAAAACTTTTCGACGATTATCAACAAAAAATCACGATTTAATGATTATTTTAACTCCGATTTGGATGATTTTTTTTATAGCTACACTCCTTGACCCTATATGAATACAATGAATGAATTCGATCTTCTATTTAAAATATTTACACTAGTGGATACCAGAAAATCTTATGTCATGATGATTGATGAAAATTGAAGATTTTGTAAAAGGAATAACATGCAAGCTTTGAGTTCCATTGGCAAGTTTTAAACTTTTGAGAAAGGCTTCACAACCTTGAAAACAAAAACTCTTTCATTTTGCGTATCCTTGCACATTTAATATTTTGTAATTGACTAGTAGTGTATAGATGTTGTTTATTAGGCTCTTATTTTCAAGTGTAGATGTAGTACTGAAATGAAAAATGTGTTTTAATATTTTGAAGTAATATTTATGTGGCAATGTGTGGTATGTGCCAATTTAAGAAAAAAAAATATTTTTCTTAATGGGTCATAATGGGTTGAGTCACTTTACCCGTTTGGTAAAGTGCCCTGACCTGTTAAGATAACAGGTGTGACACGGCACGACCCGTTAAGATAACAGGTGTTACACGAAAATGACACGAAAACGACAGACATGACCCGTTTGCCAGACCTAACTATCCATCCCAAGTGAATAACTTGCTTCGATTCCACAATCTCAAACAATGACGGATCACGATGAGTTGATTTATCCATCTTTTACTGGGCCTACCTCTAGTCTTGGTTGTCACAGATGGTTCAACAAGTGAAGTAGTTTTTGGTAATACCAACTCCATAAGTTTCCTTTTAAGGACCATTCTTGCTATTGCATCAGATTCTATCCAATGCCTATGAAACAACTCCATCTCTGCATCATAAGTGTAGTCTGCTGCATTTCTTATAGGTGTACACTTTATATCAAGTTTTCTCCAATGAGGATCAATGCTCTCAAGTGGAATAGGTCGATCATCTCTCATGTATCTAACAATCTCATGAGCACATGGTAATCCATGAGTGTCTCGTAAAACACGGCCACATGCCTCGGAGTCAATACTGTTCATTTTGGACAACTTGTACTCTTTTAGGACCATATATAGTGCACTAATTGAGACAAAGCCACAAAGTTCCATGAAATCTGAATGTCTAAAATCATGATGCACTGCTATCAAACTTTTCTCAAAAGAAGCCTTGATTTCAGTGTGCTGCAACCCAAGCAGAGTATGTATACTTTCCCAGGATGTCTCAAATGTTCCTTGGCTACTTCCAAGATGTCTTTTTAATTTGGCATGTGAAGACTCAGCCCTGTTAAAGTAATAAGGGTTTAGCAATCTGACTAGAAAATGAAAATGAAAATAAAGTAACTAATGGTAAATGCTTACCTATTTGAGGTTGTATTCCCAAAGTGCATAAATTTATCGATCCATGTTGCAACAAACCTTTCTTTATATGGATTCAACCAAGTATCTATCACATATTGAAGCATCTCTTGATACATACTAAACTCATTGCATAGTTGTCTTGTATGCCTTATGAAATCGACTTTAGTAGAAGATGTAACCATTGTATTCCATTTCTCCAAAAATTTATCGCAATCTTCCTTGGACTTATATAATTTTTTGAACTTGGCTACCACATTTTATTGATGTGCCATCTACATAGTAAATGCTTACTTGTACCAAATATAAGTTCAATGGCCCTCATCAAAGCCATTTCTCTATCTGTCACAATAACATCAGGCATAACAATACCATCCATGAGTCCTCGCAATATAATCAAGGCCCAAACGTAATTATCTTCTCGTTTCGCAGAAAGATAAACAAACCCAACATAAAACGTCATATCAGTTGACTTAACTCCAACAATTTCTAACAATAGCATACAATACCTATTGGTCTTGTATGTACAATCCATAATCAAAATATGTGGAAATGAATGTAACAATTCCAAACAAGTCGGGTGTGTCCAAAATAAGTCCAAAATAATATTAGTCTTCTGGCAACTCCTATGCCACTCAGTGTACCTATGCTCAGATAACTTACTCATCAATTGTTGCATTTGGGACCTCCCACCTTTCTCTAAAAGCCTCAAACGTTGACATGCATTATAAATTGTCCTCAGTGTAGATACATTTCATTTGTCTCTTCGTTTTAGTGTAGTCAAAATCCCATTTGGTTGCACCAAACTTTTAGACAGATCAATCAATAATGAAGTCTCTTCCGAAGATAATCTACCAGCAAATGAATGACCCTCCAAATGGTCTGCTACTGTGTGATTATGCACTCTAATAACTACCGTCAATATCCAATCATCATCAGTTGCTAGCTTTTTACCCTTTAATTGAAACGGGCATCCACTTTTTTTTCGTTCCAGAATTTCTTCTATCTTCATCCTTTATGTCTTTTTTGTGAATTCGACTTACATATTGTCCATTCCTTTCACAACCCAATGTAAGTCTAGGGCTTCGGTTATCTTTTCCACCTTGATTGGATCGTAACGTCACAATAACAAAACCATTAACCTTCCCAACTTCTCGAGCCCATTGTATTAATTCTTCTCTACTCTTGAATAACTACGTACCAAAATTGCATATTATGAATAAACATACAAGAGTATAAGTAAATCAATTGCGTCAAGCCAAATATTACCTTAATTGTGGTAAATTCACTAGTACAATCCACCATATGTGTAGATGCTGAATTACTACCACATTCATCTACCTATTGCAAAGAAAGAAATGTGCAAATATGATTATACTATGAAAGTTAAATATAAGATCATATCAAAACATGGAACAACTATGAAAACGTAAAAGTTAAATACAAATCTTCAATTGCACGATGACTAATTTCAGTATCCCTGATGACTAATTTCATAACACGGTAAGTTACCTTTGGATCTTTAAAGTTGGCACCAAACTCATAGTAAGCAGTGGGAATTTTAATAGTTTCGTGAGATTGTGAAGGAATCTCTGTAGGTCCCATGAACACACTGATGGCAGAGGAGCGTTATGACTCATATCAGTGTCCAAATTATAAGGATTAAATAGAATGATGATGGGAATGAATTGGAAGTCTGATCAGACATGTGACTAAGGGAGAATCTCTGATTGAGTCCTTTAGTAAAATCGAAGCGCATCCTTTCAAACAGTTCAAGCTTTAAAGACACTGCATATACATACAAATAATCTCGTCTTAGACCCAACATTCGAGCACTTCTTTATTGTCCAAGTAAACCCAAAAATAAAAAGCCATTCCATTTGATTTCTGAAATTGGGCTGTGTAACATGAGACACAAAAATGATAGTTACAAGACCTAGTACATTTGTATTTCTCTGAGAATTAAAACTTTCATCAATTGCATGTAAAATAAAAACCCAGAAAGGCAAATGTTTAAATCCTAACAAATTGCACACAAAAAATTACTCTTTTACCTCTTCGAAAAAACAAAATCAGAGAAAAAAAATGGTGTTTCCTACTTCAAACAATGAAAATGCAAATATTTGATACCAATTATCCTTGGACGTAAAAGAAGGCAGGCGTGGACTGCCTACTCAAGCCCAATTGAAGCTGAACGGGTCAGAGATGGAAATAGAAGCCAAAGAGGAGAAATAACGGTCAAAGCCAAATTTGTGGGTGAGGCGAGTTCGAGAGCTGCAAACAAAAACCTAAAAAAACAAAAACCTAGGTTGAGGCGAGTTCGAGAGCAATAGTTCAATTTTTTTTAATATATATACAACTAATTTACCATTCAATCATATTAGTGGAAAACAAATAAACCGTAAAATTAACAACAAATAAATCTTAGGAAGACCAAATTTCTTGTAATTCAAAAAACCCATATGAAAAACTGTAAACATTTCGCAAGGGAGATTCAAAGTTAAATCTATACCTTGAGTACATGAGGTCGCGAGGTTTATGTCAACGGTGAAGACCGACGTAAAGCACGTCGGAAAAACGTGTTGAGGAGGCGTTGATGTTTTGCTTGAGCAGCTCGAATTGGCAAGGAAGTTGTGTCACAATATGAGGAGAAGGGCTAGAGCCGTTGTCGTGGAGGAAGTGGAGAGGGGGAAGAGCTCGAGAATCTATTATGGAAGTAAATGGAAGAGGCCCTGCTATTCCAACCTTTGTCGTTCGTCCCTTACACGATGAGCAACACGTGTGCAGAGGGGTAAATTAGTAAATTAACTGTGCAACTAACATTAAAAAGTTTAGAACGAGTAGCAAATGAAGGGCAAATTCGTCAAATCACTATTAATGAACAGTGCTCAGCAACTGAGTTTTAGTATATATAATTAGTATAAAAAAATTATTACTAACACTCTTTCCTTATGTTTTAAAGAAATGATTTTTACACCACAATTATCCCTCGGGGTTCGCATTCTTTGTTTTTCTCTCTAATACATGTGTTGAATAAAATATTATTAACTGAAAGACTTTTGCATGTTAGCCGAGAAGAAAGACGTTCAACAACAACAACAACAAAACTTTTTCCCACTAAGTGGGGGTCGGCTATATGAATCTTAGAACGTCATTGCGCTTGGTTCTGTATTATGTCATCCGTCAGATCCAAGTACTCAAAGTCTTTTCTTAGAGTCTCTTCCAAAGTTTTCTTAGGTCTTCCTCTACCCCTTCGGCCTTGGACCTCTGTCCCGCAGTCACATCTTCTAACCGGAGCATCAGTAGGCCTTATTTGCACATGTTCAAACCACCGTAACCGATTTTCTCTCATCTTTCCTTTAATTTCGGCTACGCCTACTTTACTTCGGATATTCTCATTCCTAATCTTATCCTTTCTTGTGTGCCCACACATCCAACAAAGCATCCTCATCTCTGCTACACTCATTTTATGTACGTGTTGAAGCTTCACCGCCTAACATTCCGTGTCATACAGCATCACCGGCCTTATTGTCGTCCTATAAAATTTTCCCTTGAGTTTCAGTGGCATACGACGGTCGCACAACACGCCGAATGCAATCTTCCACTTCATCCATCCAGCTTGTATTCTATGGTTGAGGTCTCCATCTAATTCTCCGTTCTTTTGCAAGATAGATCCCAGGTAGCTAAAGCGGTCGCTCTTTGATACTTCCTGATCTCCGATCCTCACCCCTAACTCATTTTGGCCTCCATTTGCACTGAACTTGCACTCCATATATTATGTCTTTGATCGGCTTAGGCGAAGACCTTTAGATTCTAACACTTATCTCCAAAGGTTAAGCTTCACATTTACACATTCCTGAGTTTCATCTATCAACACTATATCGTCTGCGAAAAGCATACACCAGGGAATATCATATTGAATATGTCCCGTTAACTCATTCATTACCAATGCAAAAAGGTAAGGACTTAAGTATGAGCTTTGATCTAACCCAACAATTATGGGGCAGCTTTCGGTTTGTCCTTCATGAGTTCTTCGCATGGATAAGTTTTTAGTTGTGACGGGAACACAAGTGGTACATCACATGTTTTAATAGGAATGGTGAGAAATTTTATTTTTTAAGTTATTAAATTTTTAGCACACATATCCTACCATTTGTTTAGTGACATGTGATGTACCACCCCATGTACCGATCACATCGAAAAATCTCTTCTTTGCATGGCGGCCGAGACAAAAGAAGTTCTCCGGCATATCATAAGATATATTAATTTTTGTTACTAAATCAAGTCAATAACGTATACGTATAAAGTATAAGCACCATTGCTGCATTAACATAATCTTCCAGTTGGAGAAAGGAGACATGTTGCTTCTGGTATCGGATATTGAATATTGATCGTTAAATGAAGCACTGACGAAAGACTTGTATTTCGTCATTGCTTCATGGCAAACACCAAAGTGAAAGAAATACTTTGTAAAAGCAATAAATATAGTGGCAAATAGATCAAGTAAAAGAAACCCTACATTATAATTACTTACAACTCTATCAGAGATAGCAAAAGGATAGATGAACAGAATCATCTACACACAGCGGTAACACGTTCGGTGGTAGGGAAACACATTCTGCAGCGGCATACAAATGCCGGCCATCCTAAGAACAACAGTGATCAAAAGCGTTCCACTGAATGAAACTATAGGGCAGTGTGTTATGCATCATTAATCTATTAAAAGAAAAATACAAGCTGGTAAATTCTACTGCTACCTATGTATCTTTATTTTCTTTACTCAGTGCCAGGCAGAAGCCGATACTAGGTTCCTGTCCTTCCATCCCAAGAGCATAGCGCCGTCCCTCTCCACCAGTGTATAATGCTCCGAGTAACACCTCAGCAGACTCTTAATGACAGAGTTTACATATGAGCTCAACGGGTATTGCCGAAACCCTGCCATTGTAAACCTGGACTTCCACTTGCCAAAGAGCTCGTGGCGTTCCACCCTCTCCCTCCCCTCGCAAGCAATGACATTCACAATATCTCTTGCCAAGCAATGCTGCTCCACATTGATTCTCTCCTTGCTGCTCCTTGGCAGGGCCACATCAATAGACTCGAACATCGCCATGTAGTATTCAAGAGCTTCCACAAACCTATTGAAGAAAGGGGTTGTGTTTGTATTTGATTCTTGCTCCACCAAAGTGGTTACCTTTGGATTCAGAGACTTCACTGTTCTCAGCAGCCCATCCCTTGGATTGTTCTCAACAACGCTCTCATCTGGTGTGTGATGAAGCTCCAGAGGGAAGTTCACAGCAAGAGCCTCTCCGGGCCTGACATCAAGCATGTCCAGTGTGACATTGGGTGAGAATACTGGAACTCCATGAAATTCAACTGGGATGTTAAATTTGTCAGAGATGGCTTTCAACCGTCTCCCTACTGCCTCCAACCCATCACCACGGGCATGTTTAGAAAGAGGATCATCGATACCTGTAATTCGTACATGGGGAGCCCCACCGGGTCTTGCTGCAAGTGCTTGAAGGAGAGTGACCCACTGACTTCCCTGAGCAATCTGGAAGTCTATAATGTGGATGCGGTCCTCATTTCTGCATGCCTCAGCAATGGCCCCATTGGCTGCCAAGTAACCAAACTTTAAGTATGGGCATATCTCATACAGAATCTGCATGTAGGACAGCAATTCGTTGCTCTCAGGCTCTCTACACCTAAGGGCATGGTAAATATTGGCACCCGATATCTCCTTCCTTGCTATCAGCCCTTCTACCAAGTAAGCTCCAAGTCGCCGGATTGGTTCTCCACTGATAGATACAGCTCCTCTAGCCTTTTCAATCAACTTTTCAAAACTATCCATGTCGTTGTTGGAGAGAGCTTCAGCACATGCAATCAGCAATTGCTTCAGATTACCTGCTGGCAAACCCTTTAGAGATGCATCATCTATCACTTTATGACGTTTCTCAATCTGAACTTCACCCGACTGCCTTTGCCTAGAAACAAAGGATGCCTGGCGTTGAACTGGTTGTGAAACCTGGTGCTTCTGGATCCATGACATGGACCTCTGCATCTGCCTCCTGCCACTTTCTCCAATAGAAGCGTTTGGTGTGGTGACTTCTTCTTCCTCATCGTCAGGCCCCATTAAAGCACTCTCTAATTCTTGCAAAGTTTGTTTTATATTCTGGCTACTATTTGCATCCTTTAAGGCAGAAGTGCTACCAGAATAGACCTGCAGACCGTCTCGACTACAGTCCACCGAAGGGCTTAAGCTTAACTGATGGACGTAACTGTTTGTTTCAAATGAAGAGGTACAGGAGGGGGTGGCTTCTGAGAGATTCTCGGAGGAGCTGCGCTGCTCCTGACTGTCGCTCAGTGTTGTAAGAGAGTCAGAATCAAAGTGAGTCAAAAAGGGTGAATTTGGTGAGTTCCTGGTATCAAATTTCAACGACCCAAGTAACCTTTTCCGTAAAGATGGAACAGCGGGAAGTGGAGCTGTATATGACAATCCTGCACCGGTCGCACCAAATCCAAAATGCTGGTCCATGCTACGAGATTGGCATCGGCTATTCCATGTGACAAGAAATCAGACTGTATAGCTTATCACCTAGAATAGGGTCAAGCTTTGTGCTTTCCCCAGAAACACTCTTGGCAACCTTTGTGAACTTTCAAGATAACAAAATAAAACTGCAATATTGATACAGAAAAAGGCCCATTAACTAGAGATTCTGAGGGAAAAATTGCAGATAACCGAACCTTGAAAAGCAGAAATTATAACCAGCCCACAATCTTTCGTTGCCTAAAGGTTTTATCGAATCAATAAACATCGAGAAAAGTTTTAAATCTTAAAACGGACTTTAATCAGAATAAAGGGCACCAAGCACCACTCAGGAGGATGTACATCCCACAGAGTACTTGAGCTACGCTTTGGAAGCATAGGAAGCAACGAAATGGGCCGCCCTATTCGATCGATAGAATGGAATATTACTTCAGCAAGTGATATCTCGTCTAAGAAGTCCAAGTCTTGCTAGTTCTCGACACTTTTTCCAACACATAAGGCACCACCCACTCTTTGACAAAAAGAATCCCAAACAAGGCAAAGGCCTCTAATTTTCCTAAAGCATCACTAGTCCTTCTATCGATTGGCTAGTCAGGAACAGATAACCAAATGGAGATTGATTCAAACTGGGCGAGACTAATCGGCCTCATCAATCGAAAAACAGAAGATCAATTGACCCGACACCAGGACAACATAGTTTATAAAATTTAACTTCCATGTGAATAAATTAGGAGTAATTTTCCATTTCGGACCAAAACACCAATATTAAAAAACCCTTAAACCCACTCACCCTCTGTTTGTTTCCCGAGAAAGTGATAGAAAACAGAAGAAAATAAGAAAATCCCAAGATTTCCTCGCTCTATGCGCCACCAATCAACCTACACGCTCCAATCAAAGAAGCCCAATACGAGCTACAACCTCAGATTTTCCCCTTTAGCAAAAAAATTATACCTAAACAAATCAATTCAAACATATACATATCTACGAGCAAGCTAATCTGTACGAACAAATACCTGTATTTTCTCTTCTGGGCCGTCTGGGTCGTCTGGGTCTTTAGCTTAGACAGCAAGTTTTGGTAGTGGGTAAGTTCTGGTTCGGTCCATGAATCTGTTTCGGTCAAGTTGTGGGAGCTCTGAATTCGCTCAGTTTTCGAAAGCAGCAGATGCTAGGCTTCCAAGGTATATATAGCAGAGAAAGGGAGGAGAGAGAAAGCGAGGGGGTTTGACTCTTTGACGGCGAGTTTGTACGGAAGTAACGGTGACGTAAACAGTACTGTGTAAAATACGGAATTATATGAATGAGATGTTCTCTAAATTCTTTTTATGAAGATCTTGAAGATGGAGGAACTTGAAGATTTTTAAATCGATTAGAAATTATTTTAAGTATTTTTATTTTAAAATTAAATATAAATAGTATTTGACGAAAATTAAATGCACGATATATAATGAACGGATACGATTTGAACATCTTCATGATCCTTAAAAAGATGGTAAACGGAGAGAAAGTCCTGTGGTGAATTACATAAGTGATGATGTCATAGTAAACGGAGAGAAAGGGGTGAGGCGTTAGTGCCGACCACACGTTCCAGTGTTTGAACGACAGAGCATTCCTAGCTTTGGGTTCGTTGAAAGTCATGTGGTGGATGTCAAATACGCGCTTCTTCTCAGCAAGTGGACTCTCTGGACATGCTGGTAAAAGGAAATGATAATTTCTCATGCACCAAGGCCTCAGTTGTTAGAGATGATTTATTTCGATATGACTATTACTTATTCAAAACATTGAGAGAAGAAATTGATATAACTTTCTTTTTTTTTTTTATTTGAAGGTTACTCGTGAAAAAAAATAAAGATCTTCCCTTATTTTATTATTTTATGAGAAATATTATGAAATGAGCAGCGTTGAAATTAACAAAATAAGGAGGTTGACATTTATTGCTTCTTACAAAATGCTTTTAAAATAATTCCATCGTGGCCATGGCCGCCAAGCCTGCCATGCATAAACATGAGGACGACACCTCTCCCATGGGGCCTATAAATCAATGACACTTGTGCTTTTTTTTTTCTTTTTTTTTTTTGGTAAAATGATATTTGTGCTTTTTCTCCAGAGTAAATTGTAGCAATGATCCCTGAACTTTACTCAAATTGGAGCAATAGTCCCTCAACTAAAAATCCATTACCATTGGTCCCTCAACTTATCAAAATATGTAGTTATAGTCCTTTTCATTAATTTCTTCAAAATTTTGTCAAAATATGTTATGTTGGAATAACCATTTATTTAATTAGGGTCCCTCAACTCATCAAAGTGTGTAATTATGGTCATTTTCGTCAACTACTTAAAAAAATTTGTCAAACCGAGTTATGTTTGAAGGACCATAGCTACAATTGGGATAAAGTTAAGGGACCATTTCTCCAGTTGAATTAAAATTAAGGGACCAAATGTAATGAATTTTTAGTTGAGGGACCATAGCTGCACGTTTTAATGAGTTGAAGGACCAATGGTAATGGATTTTTAGTTGAAGGACCATTGCTCCAATTTGAGTAAAGTTCAGGGACCATAGCTACAATTTACTCTTTTCTCCAAGACTTTTCCCGAATTCAGCCACGTTAGACGAGATGCAAATCAGGCGGCCATGACTTTCACGTGCCTGGATTGGGTCGCAATAAGAGCTGGTTTGATTTGAGGAACCATCCGATGTAGTTGCAAATGCTTTGATTGAGGATAAGTCTATTTGAATGTTTTTTTCTTACTTTGATGTATTGGTGACTCTTTTTTTTTCTTGATTCCGCATTGAAAGTTCGGGCATGTTTTTTTTTTCTTTCAAAATTCACTCCTTTAAATCTTTTATACTATTTTCTCGTTCATTAATAAATATCGTACTTTTTATCAAAATATAAAAATCTCGGTGACATCTCTTCTACTATAAATCGTAGAAGCTACAACGGAGAGATCATGATAAAATTTTCGTGAGCTTTTAGAAATTAAAAAAAATTAAAAATTAAAAAAACACTATTGTACTCTTTTAATTGGATTTGTTGTTGGTCACATCCCCTAGTGTCAAGGTCAATTTGAGAGAACGGATGTGTTGAAAAAACAAATTGGGATAGTGATAAAACATGACCAAATATAAAAATATTGTTTTTCTAGCTTGAATCGTGGGTTGAAGGCAAAGATTATTGTTGTCCTTGAACGAGTAAACATAGTTTGACTGGAGAAAAGTTTGTCAAACTTGCAGACTTTTCTTTTCTTAACTAATTTAAAAAAGTAAAACCTTATTAATTAAACATAATTAATTCAAAAAAAAATTAACATCAGAAGAAAGATTTTAATGTCTAGTGTGATTTCAATGCCAGTAACACTTAGTGTCATGAGTATTTTAGCAATTAAATTCGATTTGCACAACTGCTAATTTTATATCTTTTATGGGGATAATGTTTATTGAAAAAAATAGTTCAAATTATGCACTCCAAACGAATAGAAATACAAGGAAAATATTTGTTTGCTTTCGTCTCAAAAGGTCAACAAGGTCTGGATCGAACATTAAATCGGCATGATGACTTTTTCTATAGTCTACTTTTTTATATTGACTATCGATGTGGCTAATTGCCAAGAAGAGGAATGCTACGAACCTTCTTGTTCTACTTTATCGGTTTCTTTTTTAATCTCTAATATTGCATGATGATTATATTGTCTACATTTTAACTCATTAAATATCATCTATGCAAAGTGTTTATTAAATTTGTTTAATCATATAGTATTCATTCAATAGATAGACGAACCATGTTTCTCACTTAAACACTTAAACGGGTGAAAATAATTTAATTTGATTGATTTTTTGTATAATTAATCTGTCCAGCATTATTACAAAAGAAGTAGCATGTCCGATTATATATTATTTAAGATTGTAAGGGACGAAAAAAGTTAAAGAGATATCTATCTCAACATGTTTCGATTTGAGTTAACTGGTATCTAAGTTAAGGTTTAGGGTGAGGTGAGTGGTGACAGCTGCAACTGTAAAATTCCAATCAATGACAAATCGTGACGATTAAAGTTTCCTTTGGCAAGTACTTTAATTGACAAAAAGTTTCTAGATAAAATATTTTAAAATCAAATTTTAGTAAAAATACAAGTAAATTTAAAAAAAAAACACTTAAATTGATTTTAGCAAAAACACATAACTAGTGTTTTAATTAAAAATGTATGTTAATTTTAAAAATGTTTTTAATCATTTAAAAACAGTTATCAAACTAGATCTAAGAGTTCAAAGACCTCCCAAGAGCATTTTATGCAAAGTTTAGTTAATTAAAATTGAAACTAATGGCGTTAAATACAATGCCCATGCTAGCAGTGACACTAAGAGCAATTCCATCCCTAAAGACTTTGTGCCAGCACCCAGCCCATTTATCCACTCAATGAACAGTGATAGATCCCAATAAACAGTAATAGGCCAAATGCATCTCCACCCCTAACAAAAAATAGCCTAGTCAATTTTATTAAAATATGATTAAATAAAATGAATCTCCAATTGGACCTTTAAAATAATGATTTTAAGAGGTTTTAAAAACCTAGTTCCTTACCCAATCATTTGACCGATTGTCTCTCTTTTCTTTCTTTCTCTCTCTCTCTCTCTCTCTCTCTCTCTCAATTTATTTTCTCTCAATCTCTCTCTTTTCCAGCTCACTCCCATGAGCTCTCATTCTCCTTCCTGTTCAAGACCTTCAACAAATCAAATCTCTCTCCCTTTGTTCGCTTTTGCGGGTCTAAGGGTTTTGGTGCTGCTAGATCTCTCTCAGTGATTCGAATCCCTTTCTGGGCTTGAACGCTCTTTCTCTCTCTCTCTCTCTCTCTCTCTCTCTCTCTCTCTCTCTCTCTCTCTCTACGGTGGACTCACACTTCACGGTTGCATCGTATCTGTAGATCCAGGTCGCTAATTCCATCCCTGACATCAGCATGGCGTCATACGAGCCGGTCCTAAGGTCTGTCAATTTTGGCTTGGGCTGGGTGCCAGGCAATCCCGTGGGCTAGAGAGACTTCCCTAGGTGCTGGGTCATTTTTTTGGCTATGTGTCGGCCTATCCCATCCCCGGTGAAAGTGCTCTAATGGAGCATACGCATTGCCACGTGGATTTTGAATCTTATTTTATTTGACTTTTTGACATGACTTGGCACGCATTAATAAAGCAAAGTTTACATCCCACGTTCGTTCTCCTTCTCCTAACATTCGTTATCTTTTACTTGTAACCAGCAACTTAAGTTTATTGATATTAGACCTTTCTTTTTGTATGTATATAAGTATCTTAAAAAGTAATGCTAGGGAGACCAAATTTTTAAACAAAATTTATAAATTTAAGTTTACTAGCCTTAAGTTTCGTGGCTTTCAACATTTAGTACATGAAGTTTTTTTCGTCCTAGAATCATACCTAAAGTGTTAATTTTGGGACAATCTAATACATCTGTTAAGTTTTCCATTAGAACTTCTGTTAACTGATGACGTGGTACCCACGTGGACAATTACTGGACGCCACGTGTCAATATCAATATTAAAAAAAATAATACATAAACACAAAAAAACAAAACAAGAACAAAACAAAACATCCTGTACACACATTATCCCCCGCACCGTCTCCCTCCCTTCTCTCTTTTGCAACCCGCACCCTTTCCCTCATTTCTCTCTTCTGCACCTGCACCACCATCCCTTCTCTCCTCTAGCGAGGTACGACAGAGCCATTACCATGTTCTCTCTAGACGGTCATCTTTTCCAAGTCAAGTACGCGCTCGAGGTCGTCTGTAAGGGTAACGCAGTCGTCGGCATTCGCGGCACCAACACCATCGTTCTCAATGTTGAGAATAAGTCCACTGCCAAGCTCTAGGACTCCAAGTACCGAGATCACACACACAAAGTGATTTCTTTGATTTGATCTAACTGAGGAAAATTGAAGTGGGCTTTAGGGTTAGGGTTTTTTAATCGCATCGATTTCTATTTTTTATTTATTTTTTTATTTTTTTTAGGTTTCAATCGCTGCAATTGGTTGAATGATGCATTGAATTGAAATTGAAACTAATGGGTAAGTTGTTAATTGGGTCGTTGCTGTTTAAGAAGAACAAAATGTCAATTTTACAGTGAAATTCTAGGAACAAAAGGCTTGGTGGTAGGGGTGGAGGGGATGGAATGGTGGAGCTGTGAATGGGTGTCGGGTGGGGAAGACGAAGGGGTTCTGGGTTTTTTTTTTTTTTTTTTGGTTTCAATCATTTCAAATGAGAGAAGGGAGGGTGGTACAGGTGCAGAAGAGAGAAATGAGGGAAGGGGTGCGGGTTGCAGAAGAGAGAAGGGAGGGAGAAGGTGCAGGGGAGAAGGTGGGTACAAATGTTTGTTTTTTGTTACTGTTGTTGTTGTTTTTTTTTTTATTAGGAAAACTAATGAAAAGGGCTTGAAAACTTTGAGTTTTAACGATAAAGACAAAATAAAGGGTGTTGATGCACAAAATTAGAAGTCTTGGAACAACGTAAATCCGACCGTGAATCCGCAAGAAATGTAAATAACACAAGATGTATCGCGGTTCACCTAAGGTTTGGGCTACATCCACACTAATTATGTATTTCTCTGTTTGTGAAGGAGAGAGATTTAGAGCCTCTGAGGGAGAGAGTGAGGTCTCTAATGGCCTAGGAATTGGCATTCTCTAATTGTAAGGGTGAGGAGTCCTTTTATAGAATAAGGGCTACTTACTTATTATATATTTACCCATTCCTTTATTACATAATTACATTTAAGTCACCCGAGTATTTATACGAGGCCTAAATACGGAGACCCTAAGTATGGTATAAACATTAGTCCCCCAAGTCTTCAGTCAAGAGAGTCTTTTGGCTGGAGACTTGAAATTCAGTCCATGTGTGGATCAAAGTAGCTAGATATCGTCTATAACTGATACTCGATATAAGGCGGTGCCCAATATGAAATGATGCTAAACAAGAAGTAGCACATGTTGCGAGGCTGCTTTGCTTGTAGCTTATGTTGCCTTGGTTGGCTCCGCTTGTGGCGTTTAAAGGTGAGGGAGTCCCTTTTATAGAATAAGGGCTCGCTCCTCAATACATAAATATGGGCTAGAGTTGATGCTTGCGGCGAGGCGGTTGCTCAATAGGCGGCGATGCTCTCTAATGATGGTGAGGGAGTCCCTTTTATAAAATAAAGGCTCGCTCCTCAATACATGAATATGGGCTAGAGTTGATGCTCTCTAATGATGGTGAGGGAGTCCCTTTTATAGAATAAGGGCTCGCTCCTTAATACATGAATAATGGGTTAGAGTTGATGTTCGGGGCAAGGCGGTTGCTCAGCTGGCGGCGATGCTCTCTAATGAAGATGAGGGAGTCCCTTTTATAAAATAAGGGATTGCTCCTCAGTAAGCGATGGGTGCTTTCTATTGAAAGTGTGGGAGTCCCTTTTATAAAATAAGGGCTCGCTCCTCAATACATGAATAATAGGTTAAGTCTCCCGAGTATTTTTCATGAGGCCCCGTTGAGGCCCAATATATGGTGTATAGTGTAGTCCCCCAAGTCTTCGGTCAATAGAGTCTGTTGGCTAGAGACTTCAAATTGAATCCATGTATGGGCCGAAGTGGCGGTTGTTCGGAAGCGGTATTTGTATACCCTGCACTGAAGCTTTGTAAGTGAAGCTTTACAAATCAAGCTTTGAAGCTAGAGCTCTGTAAATGGAGCTTTTGAAGCTAAAGCTCTGTAAATGAATCTTTTGAAGCTAGAGCTTTTGTAAATGAAACTTTTGAAGCTAAAGCTCTGTAAATGAAACTTTTGAAGCTTTTGAAGCTAGAGCTTTTGTAAATGAAGCTTTTGAAGCTGATTGGCATGAGTGATGCTCATGAATGTTTATGTTGATTGACATGAGTGATGCTCATGGATGTTGTCATAAGTGATGCTCATGAATGTTGACATGAGTGATGCTCATGAATGTTTATGTATGATTGATATGAGTGATGCTCATGAATGTTTATGTATGATTGACATGAGTAGTGCTCATGTATAATTTTGAAGTACTGGGCGTACTTTTGATCACCTGGTTGGTGGTAATAGCAGCAGGCTGCTGAAAAAATTTGGAGTAGTGAGTGTACTTTTGATCACCTGGTTGGCGATAATAGCGGTGGGCTGGCGAATAATTTTTTGTAGTACTGGGCGTACTTTTGGTCACCTGGTTGGTGGTAATAGCAGCAGGCTGCTGAATAAATTTGGAGTACTGGGCGTACTTTTGATCACCTGGTTGACGATAATAGCGACGGGCTGCCGAATAATTTTTTGTAGTCCTGGGCATACTTTTGGTCACCTGGTTGGTGCCATTTTGGGCTCCTGGGCCTTCGCCCTCCACACAACATTCTAGCCCATTTATTTTGGGCTTTGCCATTTTTTTTTTATATTTTTATATTTTTTATTATTACCCTCTGATGGGGTTTATACAGATATCTCCGAAAGATACGAAAAATAAATTACATCATTAAAAAATAAGGGTTTTGACAGTTGCTGATCGTTATCATGGTTGTGGACTGCACCACCCCACCATGCATCCCATTAATATTATCTGCTACAACACCATGACCATGCACATGCAACTGCTGTCAGATCTGCATTCGAATGAGCTGGCTTGTTGGCCTATCATCATCATGGTTGTGAACTGCACCACCACACTATGCACCCCATTAATATTATCTGCTTTTGCTTTTGTTTACTTTCTCTTTTCTTTTTTTCTTTTCACTTTCTCTTTTTCTCGGTCGACTGCGTCTCTCACTTGGTTTTGCTTTCTCTCTTTTCCTCATTGAGCTGAAAAAGCTGATGATCCTGCTAATGCATCAAGTCTTGTCTGCGATCAAGATGAGTGATGTGGAGCTGGAGTTCCTCAGCAGCTCCCTTACAACCTACAAATACCCGTTGGCTGTCGCGACGACGGGGCCTGCGTGTTCCTTCGCCTTCAGTCCAGTAAGCACGAATATTCTCGTGCCTTCATCTCCACCAGCTCCTAACGACCCTGCCATACAATGAACCACCATGCGAGAGCACCAAAGGATTCAATAACTTGATTTGCACATTCTTGGTTGTACTTCTTCTCTTTCATTGGGCAACGTATCGCAAAGTCAATGACATGGTCCCATCAAAGCCATGGCTTTCCACTTTCATTGGCCACTTTATAGAAGCAAGCTTGACGGAGATTTTGGACCACAACATCTTTCCCATCATAACCTTCACTGAAATCTTGCTTTGGATCAGGAGCACAGTACCTCTCATGATTGATACACTGAGACTCGCACTGTTTAGATCTCGCTCTAGTGTCAGTTGGGGCTGTCGGCTCCAATGGAATCGGAGACGATGCCGTGGATCTCGACGCCGATGAACTGTGCCTGGGCCAGGCCTTCTTGGGTGAGTGGGTCTTTGACACCGTCGACGGACAAAACTAGCAGGTTCTCAACGCCGTTGACGGAGGGGAAGTCGCGCCTGATGTTGAGTACGTGAGTTACAGCCACAACCGTCGGGTTGTTTATCGCCAAACCACCATCCACCGCCGAGCACGATGTCTTTCCGTCCACGGAGATGAGGCTGAGCGGCTTGAACACGCCTGGAGTCCCTGACGGGGCGCGGCAGTCTTTTCATATTTCGAAATCGAAACTCGCCGACTCGAACTCGTCGGCTCGGGAGAACACGAATGGGGCAGAACTTTTCATGTCGTAGTAGGGAACCAGGAGAGGCTTACACGTGTCCTTGAGCGTCAGGACCTTCCCGTCTTCCCTCGTAAGAAGTTCAGCTTTGTTGCTGAAAAATGTTAATAACGGAGAACTACTCGTCTCTCTCTTCTGCTTTTTTTTTTCTTTCTCTCACTAGAAAAACGGAAAATTAAGTGGATTTTTGGGTAGTTGGAGAGTTAAGAGCTACCAAAAACAGTGGGAGTGGGAGTGTCTCTGAGTGTGGGTGTTGGGTTTCTGCAGACTCAATGCGAACAGTGTGAGATTTGATGAAAAAAATGAAAGAGAAACGACATAGCTTTTCGTGTCGATTCCCACAGACAGCGCCAGATGGCGCCAAACGTTGATGCACAAAACCAGAGGTCTTGGAACAACGTAAATCCGACCGTAAATTCGCAAGAAATGTAAATAACACAAGATGTATCGTGGTTCACCCCAAGGTTTGGATTACGTCCACACTGATTATGTATTTTTCTGTTTGTGAGGGAGAGAGATTCAGAGCCTTTGAGGGAGAAAGTGATGTCTCTGATGGCCTAGGAATTGGGCTCCTCTAATTGTGAGGGTGATGAGTCATTTTATAGAATAAGGGCTCCTCACTTATTATATATTTGCCCATTCCTTTATTACATAATTACATTTAAGTCACCCGAGTATTTATATGAGGCCTAAATACGGAGGCCCTAAGTATGGTATAAACAAAGGGTAAAGTATACCAAGATTGACTTTTTAGTGTAAAAATGTGGTTTTTCGTTAAAGTGAACAATACTGGTAACTTTTTGTTAAAGTTCCTTTTTTTTTAATTTTTTAATATTGATATTGACACGTGGTGCCCAGTAATTGTCCACGTGGGCTCCACGTCATCAGTTAACAGAAGTTCTAATGGAAAACTTAACAAATGTATGAGACTGTTCCAAAATTAACACTTTAGGTATGACTTTAGGATGAAAAAAATTCATGTACGAAATATTGAAAACCACGAAACTTAAGGGTAGTAAACTTAGATTAACCCTTATAAATTAAATGATGTGGTTGTAGATGATTGAATTAGTAATTAAGTGTCGTTGACGTGCTCATTTCTTATTGGTGACACATCATTTGATTTACAAATTTGGTCTAAAAATTTGGTCTACCTAACATTGTCCATCTTAAAATAATAGCATCACGAAAACAAACGATGAATTTTCCTGATAAATTGACTTTTCTCTTTCAACTTAGTACAGCTTGATACAATCTTTTCTTTTTTTAAGTGTAATTTAAAGTAGCTAGCAACATCACTTATACTATAAAAGCTTTTTAGCTAAATGGTCTTTTAAATTTACTTAATTCTTCACTTTGGTGTCTGATAATGAAAATCAATAGAAATGGTCCTTAAGTTTTGTAAAACATTTTGGTCGTTCATGAAAAATCTGTCAATATTCTTGTTAAGTGAAATGGTTGGTTTGACCAAAAAACTCTTTAAAATGTGGTCACATAATGAGGATATTAATAGTGTTTCATAAAACGACCAAAATAATTAACGGTGAACAAATTCAATGACCATTCTTATCAATTTTCATTATTAAAAACCGAAATAATAATTTCTGAGACATTTTTTTATTAAAAAGCCTAACATAAATCAAATTTGGTTGCATACGTTTTTTTCAAACTGGCGTATCCATGTTTCAGTGTTGGTAGTTGGTGTAATAGATTCCTATTTTGTGGTTCATATTATGCATAAGATCCATGCTTTCTTCTTTTCCATAATATAGGCTGGAATCTATTTTATACCAAGAAAATGTTCATAATAGCTGTGGATTGAGTTAAATCCAAAATATATAATGGGCATATTCGGATACGTACGACAGACAATGAACTTGAAGGAGAAAGGTCAGAATCAATTTATCTACCCAAATCATCCAAGCTTTATCCTTAAAATCTGCAATCATACATTTGTCCAAAAGAGCAGATACGATTCTGTTCAACCAAACCCTAAAAATCACGTCAGGATTCTGTCACGCTTTCCATATGGCCAAATAACACGTATACTCCCTCATTTTTTCATGATCAACAAATTTAAACTCTAATCTCATGTTAGTTTCACCTTCTTTTGATTTAATCTGTGTTTTTTTGTAAACAACCATGAACAAATGATGAACAATAACTTTACAGTACTTTGCTTTTTGCGTAATCAAGGATTAAAAGGTTACTTATAATTAGGACTACTAATTGAAAGCAAAGATTTGCATGCATCCGATACTTATGTTAAGTAACATTAACTAACTACTAGAAAATATTATTTTGCCGACAATTTTTAAGCCAACTAAATAAGAGTTTGTCGGCACGATAGCTTTTCACCTGACAAATTTTTTGTTTTGTCAACTAAACATGCGTACCATGGTTAAGATTTTGGGGGAAACTCTTCCAAACGACATGCTTTTAGCGACAAAATTACCGACAAACTTTTTAGTCGGGAAAGGCACTTTGGCGACAAATTTTGACTTTTGCCGACAAATTAATTTTGTCGGTAAAGTAAAAAAGGAGTGACTAAAACATTTTTAGTACACTAAAGGATAGATAAGCATTAGTTATTAAGTGATTTGCTTTTGCTTATGACTGTGGACAATCATGATCACCAACTTCCTCACATTTTTGTGCTATCCTCGTTCACACTACATGCAATATCTAAGTTACTATGTAAGTATGTTAAAGTAATTAAGTGTCGCGACTACTATAGCTATTCTTATGAAATAAGAGCAAATTTGACATTAACATCATGTCATCGACATACTAATCACGCTAGAATTAACTATGCATGGATTATTAATTAGATAATTGAATGAAAACTTTTTAGGTAACTCATATATCGTCACATGGTATTACAATTTATGTGTTACAATATGAGTGACCGACGAGTTTATGTATATACTTTCAAGACAGAGACTCAAATAGGTAAGTATTGTTAAATTAAAAACGTGTTATAATATGAGTGAACTGTAAAACTACATTATGTCCTGATGGCAACACTGAATTTTTTTTTCACATAGAAGAATGACATTAATCGTGGGACGTGACACAAGAGAAATTTTTTATGCATATCAATCCATTACATCTTATATACAACCAATCTAAAAAAATCATGATGCCTTAGTTAGTAAGAATGATCATAAACCTAGATAGAGTAATGAAAAAATTATTTTACAGAGTAGAGATTTTAGCGTCTAGATTTAGGATTAGAGTTTACTTAGAGGGACTCCCCAAACTAAACAGGAAATAGTAACAATTGAAGGTTACACTATTTGATTAGCATAAGTGCATAATATATGCACTATTGTGTCCCCAAGTCCCAACCCTTATTCCAAATTCCTTCAAATTCCTTTGTCTTTGTATTCAATATTGGGTCATGATCTGCATGACATAGTGTTTGGACCTACTTTTGCATGCACTCGACTTATATACTCTAAGTTGTTGGATAAGAAAAATATTAAGAATCAGGATTCGTTTTCAGATATAGGTTGAATCAATCTAGGTTCAAAGTCCTAGTTGAAGGCATCGAGACTTGATGATGGTAGAGTTTCGAATGGGAATAATTCCCAATATACTCAGAGAATATGCAAAGGAATTAGAATATTATAAGAATTTAACAACTCGACAGACATCCATTGTGAAATTCACACCTATAAATATGAGGTTTTGCAACTTAGAGAGAGGCTTCAACTCAACACACAAACTCAAATGCTCTATGCGAAACCTTCTCACACCTCTGAGAAAAATACTAATTATCCTTAACCCTTTGTCAGCACATCTTCAGTTTATATTAACATCACTGTGTTGGCAACCTACGACATGTTCAATTTGGATTAACACCACAAAAGCCGTAGAATTAGTCGATCGAGAAGTACCTTTAGTTTGGATTAACAATACTACTTCAAGTTTGGTTGTTATCTATCCAAGTGTCAGCAGACGAGAAATCTTTGATTCTTTCGTCGAAAGAAGAAATTAATGAAAAAAATTTCGTGAGCTTTTCGAAATAAAATAAAAAAAAAACTATTGCACTCTTTTAATTGGATTTGTAGTTGTGTCACATCCCCTAGTGTGAAGGTCAATTTGAGAGAATGGATGTGTTGAAAAAATAAATTGGGATGGTGATAAAACATGACCAAATAGAAAAATATTGTTTTTTCTAGCTTTAATCGTGGGTGGAAAGCAAAGATTGTTGAGCTTGAACGAATAAACATAGCTTGACTGGAGAAAAATTTGTCAAATTTGCAGACTTTTCTTTTCTTAACAAATTTAAAAGTAAAACCTTATTAATTAAACATAATTAATTCAAAAAAATTAAGGTCAAAATACAGATCTTAATGTCCAGTGTGACTTCAATGCTAGTAATACTTAGTGTCATGAGTATATTAGCAATTAAATTTGATTTGCAAAACAGTTAAATTTTATATTTTCAATTTCTTATATTTTTTAGTAAAAATTAGTATTTGGTCCCTAGTTATTAATGTTCATTGACTGAAACCTTATTAGTTTTCAGATTCTGATCTAAGTCCCTAACATTAATGTAATAATGAATTTATATGTCAGTTACATAATTTTTTTAAATAAAAATTAATAATTGATTTAGAATTTTACTACTCACACCTTTATTGAACTCCTAACTAATTTTCAATTCAAAACATTTCCAAAATAAATAAAAAATTAGAATAAGTTTGTACCCATTAGCTTTTTTAAGAAATGTTTTCAATTGTTTAATCTTATATGTACCCATTCATGTAATTTTTTCAAATTTTAATATTAAAATGTACTCATTCTTAAATATATCAATTTGTTATATTTAAAATGTACCTTTATATATATATATATATATATATATATATAACCTATTCAATTTTTTTTATAATCCATTTTTAAACTTATATGGGTACATTCTTTTTTCTTTGATTTGAGAATGTAACCATGTCAAGTTTAATCAAGAAAATTACTAATGTTATTAAACCTAATATATATATATAAATATATATATTGTGAATTGAAGAATGTCCAGTGTGACTTCAATGCCAGTAATACTTAGTGTCATGAGTATATTAGCAATTAAATTTGATTTGCAAAACTGTTAAATTTTATATTTTCAATTTCTTATATTTTTTAGTAAAAATTAGTATCCGGTCCCTAGTTATTAATGTTCATTGACTGAAACCTTATTAGTTTTCAGATTTTGATCTAAGTCCCTAGCATTAATGTAATAATGAATTTATATGTCAGTTACATAATTTTTTTAAATAAAAATTAATAATTGATTTAGAATTTTACTACTCACACCTTTATTGAACTCCTAACTAATTTTCAATTCAAAACATTTCCAAAATAAATAAAAAATTAGAATAAGTTTGTACCCATTAGCTTTTTTAAGAAATGTTTTCAATTGTTTAATCTTATATGTACCCATTCATGTAATTTTTTCAAATTTTAATATTAAAATGTACTCATTCTTAAATATATCAATTTGTTATATTTAAAATGTACCTTTATATATATATATATATATATATATATAACCTATTCAATTTTTTTTCTAATCCATTTTTAAACTTATATGGGTACATTCTTTTTTCTTTGATTTGAGAATGTAACCATGTCAAGTTTAATCAAGAAATTTACTAATGTTATTAAACCTAATATATATATATATATATATATATATATATATATATATTGTGAATTGAAGAATGTCCAGTGTGACTTCAATGCCAGTAATACTTAGTGTCATGAGTATATTAGCAATTAAATTTGATTTGCAAAACTGTTAAATTTTATATTTTCAATTTCTTATATTTTTTAGTAAAAATTAGTATCCGGTCCCTAGTTATTAATGTTCATTGACTGAAACCTTATTAGTTTTCAGATTTTGATCTAAGTCCCTACATTAATGTAATAATGAATTTATATGTCAGTTACATAATTTTTTTAAATAAAAATTAATAATTGATTTAGAATTTTACTACTCACACCTTTATTGAACTCCTAACTAACTTTCAATTCAAAACATTTCCAAAATAAATAAAAAATTAGAATAAGTTTGTGCCCATTAGCTTTTTTAAGAAATGTTTTCAATTGTTTAATCTTATATGTACCCATTCATGTAATTTTTTCAAATTTTAATCTTAAAATGTACTCATTCTTAAATATATCAATTTGTTATATTTAAAATGTACCTTTATATATATATATATATATATATATATATATATATAACCTATTCAATTTTTTTTCTAATCCATTTTTAAACTTATATGGGTACATTCTTTTTTCTTTGATTTGAGAATGTAACCATGTCAAGTTTAATAAAAAAATTTACTAATGTTATTAAACCTAATATATATTGTGAATTGAAGAATGTCCCAGTGTGACTTCAATGCCAGTAATACTTAGTGTCATGAGTATATTAGCAATTAAATTTGATTTGCAAAACTGTTAAATTTTATATTTTCAATTTCTTATATTCTTTAGTAAAAATTAGTATCCGGTCCCTAGTTATTAATGTTCATTGACTGAAACCTTATTAGTTTTCAGATTTTGATCTAAGTTCCTAACATTAATGTAATAATGAATTTATATGTCAGTTACATAATTTTTTTAAATAAAAATTAATAATTGATTTAGAATTTTACTACTCACACCTTTATTGAACTCCTAACTAATTTTCAATTCAAAACATTTACAAAATAAATAAAAAATTAGAATAAGTTTGTACCCATTAGCTTTTTTAAGAAATGTTTTCAATTGTTTAATCTTATATGTACCCATTCATGTAATTTTTTCAAATTTTAATCTTAAAATGTACTCATTCTTAAATATATCAATTTGTTATATTTAAAATGTACCTTTATATATATACATATATAACCTATTTTCTAATCCATTTTTAAACTTATATGGGTACATTCTTTTTTCTTTGATTTGAGAATGTAACCATGTCAAGTTTAATCAAGAAATTTACTAATGTTATTAAACCTAATATATATATATATATATATATATATATATATATATATATATATTGTGAATTGAAGAATGTACCCAAATTTTGGTACAATAATTTATGGGTAAATTACTTTTACCCCCTCAGGTTTGAGGTCGATTTCCAAGAACGAAGCCAGAGATTTGTGTGAATGGGGACATCCTCAAACAACAAAGTCATAATTAAAAAGCTCAAGAATTTACTAAACATAATACTTATATATTAATCCAAAAAGTTTTTCATAAACAGTCCCTTACAATATCCCTCGATGCATTTTCATGTTCTGAAAGCATTGCATGACAACATCATTACCAATACTATCAAATATCTCTCTCTATAAAAATAACCATGTTATCATTCATTCATTGATCTCTCATCCGATTTCTCAAGCGATTCTTTAGAATTTTCATGGCTGAAAATGCTCTTTCAATGGTTGCAGTAGCAACTGGAAGAGTTAGTGTTAATGTTACAAGCAAGTAAACCAGCGAATACACCTTGTGTTTTTTGCATTGAACCATTTTTTTTGCAAGATCTCCAATCTCTTTTAAACCTAAAAACTCAATGCTAGACCGCATATCCACAATGTAAGTCTCAAGTTGAATCTTAAGTATCACCAACTCATTCATAGAGAAGTCTTTAGGATAAAACTGGGCAAGACGCAATAGCTTTTGGCTATCAAAAGCAGAGAAGGAGTCGGCTGGACATATACATGCCAAACAAAGAAGTAACTCAATGTTGGTCTCATTGAAACGATTATTTAGTTCTTGAAGGTGCCAATCCAAAACAACATAAAATATCCCAACACAATAATGATGCATATTTGTGATTGCTTGTGCTTTTCGTTGCCCTCGCCTTCAAGAAAGAAATATATCATCCATATTAGGCACATCAATATCATGTTTAAGACAAAATTCTGAGACTTCCCTAAGTAAAGAATCCCAACCACTTTTCCTCATTATCTCCAACCTTTGCTTACAAACTCCAACCAACTTTATGGCATTTACAATATCTTGATCCTTCCTTTGCAATGCTTGTGACAATTCATTGGTTATTCCTAGTATATCTTTCATCTAGTGTAGATTAAACATAAAATCAAATGATTGCATGGAATCCAATAAATTATTCACTTCACATATTTGTTGAGAGCTTACTCCAGCATCTGCTATTACTTCAAGTACATCAAGTATGGATGAAAACATAGTCATTATACTTACTAAAGTACCAAAGTGTGAACCCCAACGTGTTTCTCCAGCTCAAAGTAGTTTCATGATTTTTGCCTTTCCCACTTGTAAACTCACCACTGTTTAGTGCTTCAATAACTGTAATAGATTGCTTCTCTCAAAGAGGATCATAAAGCTTCGATGAAGCTCCAACAACATTTACCAAAATAGTAACTATACTAAAAAGAGACTCAATTTGGATGTTCTTCTTTGCCATAGCTACAAGAGCTAATTGAAGTTGATGAGCAAAGCAACGAATATAATAGGCACAACCACTTTCTTTCAGAATAAGAGCTTTGAGACCATTGAACTCACCTTGCATATTGCTGGCCTCATCGTAACCTTGCCCTCGCAACCTAGACATGCTTAATTTATGCTTAGAAAATACCTCGGCAATGGTTTCCTTGAGTGAGATAGCAGCGGTACCAGTAACATGCTCAATGTCAATAAAGCGCTCAACGACATGCCCATTTTTGTCCACATAACGCAATACAATAGCCATTTGTTCCTTCGTTGATACGTCGCGAGATTCATTAATCAAAATAGAGAACAACGAAGTGCCAATGCCTTTAATAATAGCCTTGATGGTCTCAGTTGCACAAGCATTTAAAATGTCTTTTTGAATATCTGGTGATGTTAATTTGTGATTCTCCGGAGCATTTTTCAAAGTAACGGCTTTCATATCCTCATTATGGTCCCCAAGAAACTGTAGAAGCTCAAGAAAGTTTCCATGGTTGCTTGAATGTTCAGATTCATCATTACCACGAAATGCAAGCCCTTGTCTCAAAAGAAATCGACAACAATCGATTGATGCATTCAACCGAGCTCTATATTGAATTCGAGCTTTATCATGAGTTTTAGAGAAAAAAGATTGGATATGTTGCTTTAGACTCCTTAAAGCTTCAAAATTACTTCATGCTTGATTGTGTACACTATTGACGCCTCTAATATGAGTTGAAAGTCTTTCTTTCTTCTTCCAGTTAGAAAATCCTTCCCCAACAAAGAAATCACCACCTGGTTGTTCTCCAATGTTTGGTTTAAAAAAGTGGCAACACAGACAAAATGCAACATCTTTTTCTACACTATATTCCAACCAAGTAGGAAAATCATCAAACCAAGCAGGGTTGAATCGTCTTTGCATGTCTCTATATTTCTTGTAAGGAAAAATATGGGTTTTAGGTTGTTGAGGACCAGCTAGCACATACGTTCTTCGTACTTGATCTTGAATATTAGGATTGTAATCCAAAATTCGAATTCGCTTACCAGGATCTGATGGAAGATTTGATAAAATAAATTATGTACTATCTTGTCCCTGAGTATCATTATTTTTCTCAATAATTGGGGATGGTGGCACCGATATTTTTTTGAAAAACCTCTCCATGATGTTTCAGTCTGCAAAGTCAGACATATTGATACCAATAACATATAAGGTTCATACGTAATTTGTAGAATTTATAGAATAAAAATCTCAATAAAATTTTTAGACTCTTAATCCTAGAGTATACTATACTAATACAACCAACAATTCAATTAACCAATACCAATAAGCATACAAATTATTCAACAAATAAACATTTAATTCAACTAATCATATGAATAAATGTAAACCCATATTCATAGAATTCGTAATTTCATAATTTCATTCATCAATAATCATATAATTCATATCAATAATCAATAACCAATAACCATATTAGTGCATTACCATATGATTCTATATTTTTATACCAATTAAACAAAAATTTGTCTTAAATAATTAATTAGGGTTAGGGATTATAGATTTAGGAATTAAAAAATTTACCTAAATATATATATAGGCTAAATAGCCAAAATGGTCCCTGAGATTTGCATAACTCATACTTTGGTCCCTAACATTTCAAATCGATAAAAGTGATCCCTAAGATTGTCCACCATCCATCATTTTGGTCCTTCCGTTAAAATCTCCGTTAAGTGTCCCGGAGCTCTTGGCCGGAAGTTTGGACAATTTTCAAAGCTTCGTAACTCAATCATTTCTTAACCAAATTCGACCCAAATATATCAAAATGAAGATAGGAATGTGTAGAATAAGATTATACCTATTGGGAAGCCTAATGGCTGCCGGAGATAGCCGGAAAATAGCCTCAAAGTTGACTGGTCCAAAGGAAAACTAGAAAATTCACTGGAAACTAGGTAAACTTTAAACATTCATAACTTCTTCAATACTCAACGAAATCAAGTGATTCAAAAACTAAAATCATACTCCTCGACGAGACAAAGAGAATGATACCTTTTTCGATGGCTAACTCGCCATGGTTTGGCCGAAAACTGCTCGACAGTGGCTGTCTTGGTCTCCAGTTAGCCATTTTCAATCCGTTTTCTGGCCAAACCATGGTGATTTAGCCATAAAAATGGTACCATTCTCTTCGTCTCGTCAAGAAATATGATTTTCATTTTGAATCACTTGATTTCGTTGAGTATTGAAAAAGTTATGAACGTTTAAAGTTTACCCAATTTCCGGCGAGTTTTCTAGTTTTCCCTCGGACCAGTCAACTTTGAGGCTATTTTTTGGCCATCTCTGGCAGCCATTGAGCTTCCAAATAGGTATAATCCTATTCTACACTTTCCTATCTTCATTGTGATATATATGGTTCGAATTTGGTTAAGAAACGATTGAATTACGAAGTTTTGAAAATTGCCCAAACTTCCGGCCAAGAGCTCTAGGACACTTAATGGAGTTTTTAACAGAACAACCAAAATGATGGATGGTGGACAATCTCAGGGACCACTTTTATCGATTTGAAATTTTAGGGACCAAAGTGATGAGTTATGTAAATCTTAGGGACCATTTTGGCTATTTAGCCTATATATATCGGCTAGAGAATGGCTAGCTGGAGTGGCTGGCTGCTGGCGTGGCTACATTGCACTGGCTGGGAACAACACCTTTGCTCTTGTTCCGTTTTGTTTCAAGCTACTGGGAATTTGGGGGCAGAGCAGCACCATGCTGCTCTCTGATTGGCAAAGGCAAATAAAAATGAAACGGAGATAGAATGGGGGTGGACCGTGGGGACAAGCGGTCCCCCACTATACATACTTTTTTTTTTCAAACATATAAGAAACGACGTCGTTTCGTTTACTTTTTTTTTAATTTTTTTTTACCAGGACCAAAACGACGTCGTTTTGGCCTGGATTTAAAAAATAAATAAATAAGACCCATCTCTACTGCTGCAGAGTCATATTAGTTTAAGCAAAACCAGAAAATTCTCAGTAGGGGCTCTGCTACTGCAGAACCATATCAGTTTGAGTAGAATCAGAAAAATCTCAATGGGGGCATCCGCCCCCTAGGCCCATGGTAGCTCCACCCTTGTCGATTTCAATTCCTTATAATATCTTTAAAACATTTCAATTTCATACATTTACTTATCATGTTATTTCAATTTCATACATCCGTTAAAAAATCATTAAGTTAACCGTTAAGTGATGACGTGGCAAATATAGGGTTCCCATTTAGGATGACGTGGCTGCCACATTTGTGCCGCATGGCTAAACACTTGATAAAAAAAAAATAATTAAAATAATTAACTAAAGAAAAAAAAATCCCCAGAAATCGTCTTCAAGACTTCATCTTCCCCACTCGAGCACCACCCCTTCTCCTATCCCCATCACCCAGCCATTCCCCCATTAAATATGAACTCATTCTCAAATCCAAAAAAAAAATCAAAAACCTATCTTCCCCGTCAAAACTCCAACTCTCCTTAACCTCTGCCACCATCTAGTTTTCCAGCGATTCGACTTTCTCCTTCAAGCACCCTTATCCACCACACCTACTCATCCCTTCCTTTTTGTCGACGTTGCACGCCTCAAACAAGCTCAGTTGGCGCAGCGCTGCAGATGACTCTCAAGTTCTTCACAACCCATTTGACCTTCTGGGTTTGAGACTCCAAGATCTCCATTTCCTCTTCGATTGCTTTTGAGGTTATTAAATGGTTAAATGATCCAGTTAAAATTCTTTAAGCTCAATAGGGTTCAAGATTTGCTAATTTTGATTTGTGGGTTTTGAAGAAGTGCAGAAATTTATGGGGGTTTGGAGGGAGAAGGAAAAAGGAGGAAAAGGAAGAGCGATGGTGTAGCGGATTTGGGTCCTTGCAAGAGCAAGAGTGATGGTGGAGAAGAAGAGGAGCTCTGGAACTCGAGGGTCCATCTGAGCTTGGTTAAGGCAATACGATGTCGACGGGAAGGAAGGAATGGGTAGAGAAGATGATTTCTTGGTTTTATTTTTACTTTTCTTTAGTTAATTATTTTAATATTTTAAAATTTTGATTAAGTGTTTAACCACGTGGCACAAATGTGGCAGCCGCGTCATCCTAAATGGGGACCCCATATTTGCCACTTCATCACTTAACGGTTTACATAACGGATTTTCTAACGGATGTATGAAATTGAAATAAAATGATAAGTAAATGTATGAAACTGAAATGTTTTAAAGATGTTGTAAGGAATTGAAATCGACCCAAAACCCACCCATAATTTTATGTGATTTTGAAGAATGTACCCATGTTTACACACACACACACACACACACACACACACACACACATAATAGTATAATTTATATTTTAATATTTTTCCCACAAATTATGGTTTTTCATTTAAAATCTCATTAATATATAAATAACTATAAATTTCAATTTTTAATTTAAAAATATAGTAACATACATAAAAATAAATTATTACATTAATTTTAGAGACTTCAATCAAAAATTGAAAATCAACAAGGTTTCAGTTAAATAATATTCATAGTTAGGGACCGCATTCAAAGTCTTCCATTTTATTATGGTACAGATGAAGCCATGTAGATACGTACGATAGACAATGAACTTGAAGGCGAAAGGTCAGAATCAATATATCTACCCAAATCATCCAAGCTTTATCCTTTAAATCTTATATATTTGTCCAAAAGATCAGATATGATTCTGTTCAACCAAACCTAAAAATCACGTCAGGATTCTGTCACGCTTTCTATATGGCCAAATAACACGTATACTCCCTGCCTTTGGTATGATCAACAAAGTTAAACTCTAATCTCATGTTATTTTCACCTTCTTTAGATTTAATCTGTGTTTTTTGTAAACAACCATGAACTAATGAATAATGATGAACAATAACTTTACCGTAATTTGCTTTTTGCGTAATCAAGGATTAAAAGGTGACTTATAATTAAGGATTAATTGAAAGCAAAGATTTGCATGCATCCGATCGATACTTAAGCTAAGTAAAGATCATGAACGTTAACTAAAACACTTTTAGTACGCAAACGGATAGATAAGCATTAGTTATCAAATGATTTGCTTTTGCTTATGATTGTGGACAATCATGAACACCAACTTCCTCACATTTTTATGTAGGAGTGTATTATCCACATACTCCATTTTACTTCTCATACACACATTGATTATGTTCGTTGATATTCTTCAATTCATTCGATCAAAATGTCGAAAATTAAGAAGTTGTGTAAGAAGTAAAATATGGTGTATGGATATCACACCCCTTTTATGTACTATCCTTGTTCACACTACATGCAATATCTAAGTTACTATGTTAAAGTAATTAAGTGTCGCAACTACTATAGCTATTCTTATGAAATAAGAGCAAATTTAACATTAACATCATGTCATCGACATACTAATCACGCTAGAATTAACTATGCATGAATTAATAATTAAATAATTGAATGAAAACTTTTTAAGGTAACTCACATATCGTCATCACACAGATTCAATCACGTCATGGCACCAGTCACTTTATTTGTTCCTTCCTATCTTTGGGTGTTTGGATAATCTGACCAATATTCACGTGCTTGCCGACTGTTTATAACTGGAAGTCGGCACATATAATATAAATTGTATTTTTCAATCTCGACATAAATTGAAAAAAATAAATAAAATATATATCGTACATGTGGTCAACCTTGAGAATTTCTCAATCATTCTGTGCGTCACAAGGGAAAAGAAAAGCCGGAAAAACCAGACAAAACTATGCGTTCCCATTTCTCACCTGCAGGCCTCCAGAGATACAGTATTAAATCCGCACGTGATTAAAAAACGAAGTATCTATCTGTTATTCTGTTTGCATGCCACGTCACCAGTGTGTCAAAGTTGTTGTGACGAAGGAGCCGGATTCTCTTGTAAAAATTTGGATGATTAATCAATTATATTTGTTTATTGTAAATTATGTGATTAAAAATTATTTTAATATAACAATACCAAACGAAAACTGATCGAACGATATATGATAAATAGACACCAGTGATTGATCCTTTATATATCCACAAAAAAAAAAAAAAAAAAATCAAAGAGAATCTTCATCCCAAGCAGCCAGCCGTTAATCGATATTATGCGTTTAATTATTTGTTTATGTGAAGTTTTGGTTTCCCACCTGGATTGTGCTGGAATTTCCTTCACTTTTCAAATTTGGCCATATTCCGAAGTGTCACTTTTGTTAAACAAGGAAATAATTAGTTTTTAGCACATTTCAACGGCTAATTTATCTTTCATACATGCCACAAAGAACATTTTTTAGATCAGTTGATTTTTACACGTTTGTTTACCTTTTCACATAAAAAGTTAAATAAGAATGCTTGAGAAGTGAAAAATAACGTGTTTATATTTACTCGAAACTGAATTAGGTATTAAAAAGTATGATGATAAGTTAGACCAACTTCCTAATAGATTTCTTAGCAAAAAAACAAAATGTTTAAGGATTTTAAAAAGAAATTAACATGTTAATAGCAGTAGGTAGGACCCCACTTCTACTAACATCGCAGTGGTCTACAGAGTAGTCAAATTTTGAGTTGTGGATTTTGAAAATCTAAGTTGTGATTTAATCTCAAATATGATATTTCGTATGTGTAAGGTGCAGTTTGGGATTGAGGTGATTAAAAAAAAAGCTAGTATGAAAAGAAGCTGAGAGCTTTTTTGTGTTTGGTAAACATTCAACTTCAGTTTTTTTTCACAATTTTTGGTAAAAAAAAAGCCAAAAACAAGAAGCTGCAAAACCCAGCTTTGAAAAACCTGTTTTTTTTTTCCCATCTGTTTTACATAAAAGTTTACCAAACACTATAATATTGCTTTTTTTTTATTTTTATCAAAAGCATTTTTACAAAAAAGTTTACCAAACACTCTACGGCTTTATTTCACAGCCACAGAAACAGTTTTTTTTTCAAAGCACAACAATACCAAACCAGCCCTAAGAGGAGCATATATGCATGAGGTCCACATGTGTATTGTGAATGGCATACATGTGTGTTGTGATTTGTGATTGGCTAGGGCTAGAGTTCGCAAATTAATCTCTTGGATTGTTAATGAGTACCCGTTTAATTTAATATCATCATAATATAAAGGTGAGACTGGTAGTGGTGATGATTGTGTAAGGTAAAATCAAACAAAATAGGCCTTAATGGATACCCGTTGACCAGGGCCGTCTCTGAGATTTCGGGGGCCATGTGTGAAATTTATAAAATGGCTCATTTTTAAGATATATATATATATAAGTAGGACAATATATTGGTACTATAAAGTAATAACTTAAATCGAAACAAATTTTAGGACTCACTAATTGTAAGTTTACAAATGTTATTGAATAATAAGCAAAAAGAGTTAGAAACATAACTTTCACTAAATAAACAAAAATAGTTCAATCTTAGGCAACCAAATAAGAAAAAAAAAACTTCAAAAACTCCAACTTCAAAATTTCACTTGAATATATAGCATTATTATATAATAAAATTGAAAAGAAAATCATTTTTTAAGGTGTTATTCACACTCCTAATATCTCATTGTGCACCCCAAATTTTTATATTTAGAAAGAAAAAAAATTTATACTTATAAAAAGTGCACTATGAGATTTTAAAGTGCTAATAAAAGTAATTTTTTTAGTATATAACATTATTACATATAAATATAAGATACCGCTACTTAGTATTACGGTCTAGTAGTATTTCTCTTAACTTGTAAGTAAGAAATCTTAAGTTTGATTCTCGTCAAAGGCAAATTTTAACTACATTATTACTAGTCCATTGTGAAGTTTAGCTCATTCTCCACCCTCTTAGTATAAATAATCATTTGTTCAAAAGTTAACTATAAAATACTAATTTTTTTTAGAAACCCTATGCAATTGCACCTTTTACTCTCTCTCAACCATGGATTTAAATATCGATATTATCGGCGAAATATCGCCGATAATATCGATTTTTCGGGGAATGGATATTTAAATAGGTATCCGTGTGGTTTTCGTCCAAATATCGCGATATTATCGATAATATCGAAAATATCGCGATATTCGTCGTCGTCGCCGCCGCCGGGAGGTGAGAAAGGGAGGAGGAAACCACAGGTGGTGGGTACGAGCTGAACAACAGCAAAATCACGTCCCCCGGGGTGTAGAGAGATCGTAAAAAGGCCCCAAGCAACTCGGCGGAGTTGCAGAGAAGAGATGGGGGGGAGGTGGTGATGGTGCTCGGCGGAGTTGCAGAGAAGAGATGGGAGGGAGAACCGGAGAAGGATCGAGTTCGAGAGACTGAGGGAGAAGAAGAAGGATGGAGAGATTGAGGGAAGGATCCAGATCGAGATCGAGATTCGAGAGAGACTGAGGTGATGAGGTGACCCAGCATATTGGACGGACTACGGAGAGACCGGACCGAGGGAGAGAAGGAGACGGAGAGACCGAGGGAGAGACGGAGACGGAAGGCTCTGTGTTCTCTGCTTGTTGTGTGTGCGTGTGAAGGAGACGGAGAGACCGAGGGAGAGAAGGAGAGTGATGTGGGCAAGAGAGAGAGAGAGACAATGATAGAAATTTGTGTGGTGTGGGTGCGTTTAGGGAAGAGAGAAAGATGAGTGGATGTCCCGTGCTTTTGTTGGTAAAGCAACTCTTAATTAATACATTCATCTTTTTAATGCCGCCGATTAACAAAAAAAAATGTTTTCAACCTTTTTTCGAACTACATTATTATTCGAATTTGATATTGGGGGTGAGGTGCCATATTTATTGGACCGTCAGTTTTCATATTGGGGGTGAGGTCACCTTCCATGGTTGATATATGTACACCATGCAATTTCTTCCATGGCATAAGTCTTTGAGAACTAATAAAATACTAATATAATTGTGTTTTTTTTTTTGGAACTTTAACGAAAAGCACCCGGTACTGTTCACTTTAACGAAAAACCATATTTTTACATAAAAAGTCAATCATGGTACTATTCACTTTACCCTTTATTTTGTCTTTATCATTAAAACTCAAAGTTTTCAAGCCCTTTTCATTAGTTTTCCTTTTTTTTTTTTGGAAACTAATATAATTTTGTCTTTAAAACACCAAGGGGATTCGAACCCTTCCCATTTTACTCCTTCAACACCTTGACCACTATATCACTTATGTTTTTGTGAAAATATGCTAAAATACATTTACTCTACACATAAAGATGATGAAGATAGTGAAAATTTTGAACCTCATAGGAACTCTATATGGTACTAAGTCACTCATGTATCTTACCATGCAATGTATAAAGTGTAAAATATTGTACTAATTCATTATATATAAATGATTATAGTGTGTTTAGACTTCTTTCATTAATTATTACATATTTTCTACACTCACAATATTTGTCAGCTCGCTATATAATCAACTTGATAATGTTAAATCCATCATGCAATGCATTTCCTTCTAATTTTTTGTGATAAACTAATAGATAATTGACTAAATAAACATCCTGCAAAGTTTCAATAAAAATTTCCAAGTTTTTCTTACAATTTCCGTGGTTTCCATGTAATTTTTATCGATATCGATATTATCCCGATATTTCCATCGATATTTCCGTGTTTTCGGACTACCGATATTTCCGATATTACCGATATTTTCTTCCTTGCTCTCAACACCACCTCTGCCGTTGACAACCCAGAGGATTGATTTACCCCCTCTAGCTAAGGCACGGTTTATTTTCTTTTGGCGGCGGCGGCGGTGGAGGGTAATAATTTAGCAAAAATTTCAATTTGGCATGAGAAAATTTCTGGTTCCTCATTCGTTGAGAAGGATTATTTCAAATAGAAATATGGGATGGGCAAAAGAAAACGGGAGGTCTTGTTGGGTTATTGTATGACATTTATCCGATGGGCCCATAATAAATTAGAAGACGTACAGAATTCTAACTGGAAGGGCCGACCAAGTTTCCAACCCATATCTGAAGCCCGCATTTAAAAACCCAGGACAAACAATAACGTTAACCGAAAACATAACTCATGTACAATTTGGTGATGATAATGATGCTATCGAGGGCTAATTACAATTAGTTTTGTTGATAGTGTGAATTTTATGTCATGGATTTTTTTTTATATACAATTAACATCTCGACGGTCAAATAATGATTATATTAAATACATATGTTCATATGAATTATATATGATCGTTAATAAGTATAATAAATAATGTAAGTATCGTAGTTAGTCTTTAAATGATATTCAATCTATCCCCTTAGTTTTTTTTTCAATACAATCTATCTCTTTAGTTATCAATTAATTTTAATAGATGTTCGCATTTTAATAATTTTGAATCCAATTTGATGAAATAACATTAGATAGAGATTAACAAAAACACTTTTGCCTTTTCTTTTTGTTAACAACGAAAAATCATTTTTGTAATTTTCACTCTGATTTGATGAAATACAAAAAGAGAAAACCCGAACAAAATCAATAGAGTAAAGGGCATATTACCACTGAGAACTGCTGGTGTTAAAGTGGAAATTAAGCACCCTTGTGGCCATTTTCATCTGGATTCGAGACTTCTCCACCCTCTTCCTCCCTCCCCCCTCAGACCCCACCAAACTATTGATAAAAAAAAAGGGGGACATGTAACCACTTTTATATCCTTTTTGAATCAACGGGATCATGTGGGGGTGACCATTTACCAAAACGGTAGAAAGGTATTGAGGCATTGTATGATAGAGTGAGTTCAAATTCTGTCAGTGGCTAATCTAACATTTAATCTAACAAAATTTATCATTTGACAAAAAAACAAAAAAAAAATCAACAAGATCATGTAAGTTACTAATGACATGCTCGGATGATGGCTTTCTAAGAGCTCGTTTGAATGTGTTTTTAAAATGACTGAAAGCGTTTTTTGGTAAAAATATTTTTGGAACCAATTCTTAGTAAAAATGCAAGTAAATCCTTGAAAATCACTTAAAATGCTTCCCAAAAGAAGCACATAACTGATGATTCTTTCTTACAGAAAGCACTTAAAAGTCTTCGGTTTTCAACTAAGAATATATGGCCTACAAGTTTGGTTTGGTTTGGTTTCTGTCATTCTCTCATAAATTACTACATCCAACACCCAAAATAATTTGCTAACATTATTTCAGTTTTGAAAGTTTAGAATGTTCTCTAAAGTTGAGTATTTAACGAAAAATCACATTTTAAAACTAAAAAGTCAATCTTGGTATTATTCACTTTACCTTTTATTTTATCTTTATCGTTAAAACTCAAAGTTTTCAAGCCCTTTCAATTAGTTTTCCTTTTAATAAATTTAAGGTTTACGTATCACAATAAAAACTCAACTCTCCATGTTATTTAAAGTTTAAAGGTCTTCGATTTTCAACTAAGAATATATGGCCTGCAAGTTTGGTTTGGTTTCTGTCATTCTCTCATAAATTCAATATACTACATCCAACACCCAAAATAATTTGCTAACATTATTTCAGTTTTGAAAGTTTAGAATGTTCTCTAAAGTTGAGTATTTAAAGTGCCTTTGCATAGTTGCAATTTTGGATATATCATGATGACTATATGGAATCAGTTAGACCATTTATATTAATTTGTTGTTGTGGGAAAATCTATGAATTAAACAAATGAGTTCGATATAAAACATACCGAGTGGAATTAACGAATTTCAGACCATCATACTATTTTTATAAACAATTGTATGAATTTTGGATCAACGTCTCATTTTTACAAATTATTACACAAACCACGAACAAGAACGTCATTAAAATGAGAATTCAGTTGCAACAAACCTAGTTAGATTGCCTATGGAATGAGATTATATATGGACAACTCGAAGAGAAACAAAATCACATGCAGTCACATGTGCTTCTCACATGCCCCATGGACCCCGACAAAGAGGAAATTTGCTTGCTTCAACCCCATGCTACAATTAATAGGATAACTCAATATCTTTGCCTCCAAGGTAACTGTGATGGGAGCACACACTTATTAGTTCTCCGTTTCGTTAATATTCTTTTTCATTTGTAAGTAAGAAATTTGTATAAATGACAAGAAAATATTATATTTGGGTCGAGTTTGATACCCAATTAGTGATTGATCCATTTTGTAACATAACCTAATCCTCTTTCTCTTAAAATATATAGTTGTATAAAAAAAATTTGATCACACGTTCAATGGTGAATAAGCATATTTCAACATGATCTGTTTTCTTATCCTGTCTATTATTGGGGGAGTGACACTTTATTTGTGCTCTACTCCTACACAATATAGACCCACTCCGTAACATGAATTTATCTGCGCTTGTATTATATATTAGGGCCAGAAATCTTGCTTGCCAAATATTCAACGTCGTCAAATAATAATGTTGCAAAAAAATACATTGCTATCTGCTACCTAATTCAAGAGCAAATTATCCGTACATGCGCTTACGGTTATACCTTTTATGAATGCAATTGTCATGAGATAAGACCTTATGGTAAGATTCCATAGCTTCGTTTGATTTGATGTTTAGGATTGAAAGATAATGTGCGTCGAATAAAGAAATGATGCAATTTTAAATTTTGTCCACATTTAAGGTAGATGATGAATTAGTATGAAAATAATTTCTCTTACTCAATTCTAATATTTTTTTGGTCGTAATATATAGTTTAATTTGTTACTAATCTAGATTGGAGTAAATAAGTTGCATTTCTACTTTAAACTTGGACAAAATTTAGAAGTTTGTAATCATTTATTCATTTAACGTATATTGAATTTAGTAAGTTATCTAATGCAATCTTATATTAGAAACTAAACGATGCCAATGGATAAAATCATCCGCAAATCACATCTACCAATAATTTAGCTTAACCAAGTCGTCGCAACAAGAATGAAATGAATTTTGCACACCATTTTTTTACTTTATGCATATTTTTTTTCGTACAGATTAGATTGAAAAAATTAAAAGATAGTCAATGAACATAATTAACTTTTGCAAAAGTTGATAAAGAGTGCAAAATCTCTCATGTCACAGAAAATTCTCCTTTCGAAAACTTTACAGTTGGACACTGGGTCTAGGGACAAGCATTACCTTGAACTTGAAGTCTCCCATTGTGAGCTTTATTTGAGCTCACTTGACCGTTTAGCTAATAATTAACTTCCCATCTAGCATTAATATCGTAATATGAGAGTTAATAAAGTGATTAAGTGATCGACTATCTACTCATTTCTACAACAAAACCATCATTGCAAACATTGTTTAGGGTTTAGAACTACAGCCCACTAAGGCAATAATTGCTGGAATTGGATCCCCTCTAAGGCAACTCCTCGGGATCCTTGGGATCCTCTAACGTAGGCCATTGGATCAAAATCCAACGGCTACAAACAGGGAGGTCCCTCTAAAGTTATAATAATTGTAGCCGTTGGATCAAAATCTAACGGCCCACGTTAGTGGATCCCGAGGGTTTGCCTCGGAGAGGATCCAATTCCATAATTGCTCAGGTAATTGGCCAATGGCAATTATTGCCTTAGTGCATAGTGATTGCATGAGTGTATTTCTATCCTGTAAACAAATTGTTTGGGCAATTGGTATTAGAAATTATATTTAAAAAAAAAAAACTCAACTCTCCATCTTATTTAAGGTTTCAAGCCATTTTCAGTTTTCCTTTTAACATTAGCCTTTTCTTTCCTTTAACCCAGAAAAGTCCTTGTTTTGAGCATCGTGCGTCTCTTTTTGAAGCATTCTTCGATATCAACAAACATTCTTATATTGATCACTTTTATAATATATCAATTTACTCAATCAGCCCTACATGTCTAAATATATCGTATCCTCTTGTATATAAATACGTACAAGTTGGCATTGTTTTATTCGTTGTTGGTTGTATTTATATCGATCACATTAAGCCGCCCATCGTGACCTCCACACCAAGACGCACTCTATGTAATTTGGACGTATAAATAAGCATGACCTAGTAGTAGGTATGATTTTATCCACATTTTCAGATTATATGAGGCAACGTCCACTGTATGTTCATGCAGATCGTATACTCATAAGTCTCAAAATGTAGCTCCATATATATATGCAATGGAGTCTCGTTCTCTATGGGTGCGTTTGGTACGTGGGACGGGACGGGACGGAACGGGACGAGGCGTTCCGTCCCGCGTTTGGTACGTCAAAAATGGGTGGAACGGGCTGTTCCACGGGACAGATTTTGGGTGTTTTTGCGTTCCACCTCCCCCCTGGAACGGGTTTGTTCCACGTCTGTGGAACACACTGTTTTACCATTTTAAGACAAATATACCCCATGTATTTTTCAAAAATTACACCTTCGTTCCGTCCCGTCCCGTCCCGTCTACGTACCAAACGCACCCTATAAGAAAAGTGATTAAAAAGGCGATAGACTAATTGTGTAATAGTTTGTAAATACTTTTAATATTTACATAATCAATGTTTAATTATATGTCTTCGATTTTGGGTACTTATGTTTGATATTATAACTGTCATATCCCAGCCCGGGTTCCATCACATCTCGAGCTCGCTCCACCACCTTAGCACGATATTGTCCACTTTGGCTTACCATTCCCTCACGGTTTTGTTTTTGGGAACTCACGAACAACTTCCCAGTGGGCCACCCATCCTGGGAGTGCTCTGGCCTCAATCTCTCTTAACTTCGGAGTTCCTACGGAACCCGAAGCCAATGAGCTCCCAAAAAGTCTCGTGCTAGGTAGGGATGGGAAGATACATTTAAGGATCACTTCCCTGGGCGATGTGGGATGTTACAATCCACCCCCTTAGGGGCCCAACGTCCTCGTCGGCACACTTCCGGCTAGGGATTGGCTTTGATACCATTTGTCACATCTCGGCTCGGGGCGGATCACTTCCTGGACCCGCTCCACCACTGTAGCACGATATTGTCCACTTTGGACACTGACCACGCCCTCACGGTTTTTTTTTGGGGAACTCACGAGCAACTTCCTAATGGGTCACCCATTCTAGGAGTGCTCTGGTCTCCTTCTCGCTTAACTTCAGAGTTCCTTCGGAATCCGAAGCCAGTGAACTCCCAAAATGTCTCGTGCTAGGTAGGGATGAGAATATACATTTAAGGATCACTCCCCTAGGCGATGTGGGATGTTACAATCCACCCCCCTTAGGGGCACGACGTCCTCGTCGGCACACTTCCGGCCAAGGATTGGCCCTGATACCATTTGTCACATCTCGGTCCGGGGCGGATCACTTCCTAGGCCCGCTCCACCACCGTAGCACGATATTGTCCACTTTGGGCCCTGACCACGCCTTCACGGTTTTGTTTTTGGGAACTCACGAGCAACTTCCCAGTAGGTCACCCATCCTAGGAGTGCTCTGGTCTCCTTCTCGCTTAACTTCAGAGTTCCTTCGGAATCCGAAGCCAGTGAACTCCCAAAAGGTCTCGTGCTAGGTAGGGATGAGAATATACATTTAAGGATCACTCCCCTAGGCGATGTGGGATGTTACAATCCACCCCCCTTAGGGGCACGACGTCCTCGTCGGCACACTTCCGGCCAAGGATTGGCCCTGATACCATTTGTCACATCTCGGTCCGAGGTGGATCACTTCCTGGGCCCGCTCCACCACCGTAGCACGATATTGTCCACTTTGGGCCCTGATCACGCCTTCACGGTTTTGTTTTTGGGAACTCACGAGCAACTTCCCAGTGGGTCACCCATCCTAGGAGTGTTCTGGCCTCCTTCTCGCTTAACTTCAGAGTTCCTACGAAACTCGAAGCCAGTGAACTCTCAAAAGATCTTGTGCTAGGTAGGGATGAGAAAATACATTTAAGGATCACTCCCCTGGGCGATGTGGGATGTTACAATCCACCCCCCTTTAGGGCCCGACGTCCTCGTCGGCACACTTCCGGCCAAGGATTGGCTCTGATACCATTTGTCACATCCCGGTCCGAGGCGGATCACTTTCCGGGCCCGCTCCACCACCGTAGCACGATATTTGTCCGCTTTGGTCCCTGACCACGCCCTCAAGTTGTTTTTGGGAACTCACGAGCAATTTCCCAGTGGGTCACCCATCATGAGAGTGCTCTGGTCTCCTTCTCGCTTTACTTCGGAGTTCCTACGGAACCCGAAGCCAGTGAGCTCCCAAAAGGCCTCGTGCTAGGTATGGATGGGAATATACATTTAAGGATCACTCCCATGGGTGATGTGGGATGTTACAATAACCATATGGATTTGGATTGTTGCCTCACATCAAAAAATTAAAAAGACCTTGCATGTCTTTATAAAAAATTAAATTATTTCTTATATTGTCAAACGATATCGATTTTTGCATGTTGTTTCAATTATAGACGTAACATGAGCACATACATATAATCATATGGCATTCAATTTGCCTCAATATTCGAAATTGAACTTACTCTCTACAAGTAGATTTTCATTACAAGATATTAATTAATCTTCAAAGATAAGTTCCTCCCAAAACCCAAGTTTCTATCATCAAATCTGATTATTTTATGCTAAAAATCATAATATCACAGAAGAAATGAAATATATACAAACACTACTCATCCAGGACAACAGCGATGCTAATATTATTTTAATTACCAAAACATCAATGCTAATATTATTTTAACTACCATGTTAATATTATTTTATTGTTTGAGCAAAGTTGATAATTTTAAGAGATATATTATTAATCAGTACGTGCCAATCAAGGGTCAAACTATATACACACCCAAACAAGACTGTCTGGTTTTTTCTATGTATATATACACACATCTTGGTACAGATAGATGCATGCATGAGGTGGGTATTGTAGTTTGCAGACAAATATAATTACTATAATTTTTTTCATTACGTGTTCTTAATCTCACATCTGATGACATTAATCTAAAGTCATTTTCATTGAGGTCATTTGTCTAATAATGTTTAATATTCATCTAATTTCATGTTTTTTTATTAGGTGTGTTTGGTTGACAGTTGCTCACTAGTCACTACCAAGTTACCAACCTCTATATTTCACACAACCTTTTAACTGCTATAAGATCAACCACTGCATATATTCTAAACACATCAACAGAAAAAGATGTGACCACCAGTCTTCGCTCTATTGCATATTTGCTTTTCATTCAGTTGCTAATTAAACATGTAATTATGATTATATTGATTAATCAAACTGAAGTAGTAAATGCTTGATAAATTTCAAGTTTATGCCTTCTTGTTCATCAAATAAATTTATGGTTTTCTAAAATTACTGTGTCGATATCCTTTTTTTCTTTATAATACAAGTGATAAATGCGGTAGGAGGGGCTTTAAGTGCAGACGTAAATGATTTTAACTATCTAAGTTATATGCTATCTTGCAATATATATGTGTGTGTGTGCGTGTGTGTGTGTGTATATATATATATATTTATATATATGTATGTATATGTGATCCAATATCCTCCTAGTCAATAGGTTGTTGAGTTTCAACCCATGCATCATGAGTTCAAAACTTCTCCCTCTCCTAAATTATTGTAAAAGTTTTGAACCTTTCCCTCCCCTTAATAATAATAAGGGTAACTTTGGATGCGGTCCGTATTTATCAACGTTCTTTGATTGAAACCTTATTGGTTCTCGATTTTTTATTGAAGTCCTTGAAATTAATGCAATAATGCATTTCTATGTAGGTTATTATAATTTTCAATTAAAATTTGGTATTTGTAGTTAATTATATTAATGAGATTTTAAATAAAATTCATAATTTTTTGAAAATATTAAAAGAAATTGTACTTTAAATAAAACCCATGATTTGTCACTACTTATATTAATGATATTTTACATACAAAAAATTGTTAATTTTTATACTATGCATTTTACATATAAAAAGTTGATACATTTTGTTGATGCACAAAACCGGAGGTCTTGAAACAACGTAAATCCGACTGTGAATCTGCAAGTAATGTAAATAACACAAGATGTATCGTGGTTCACCCCAAGGTTTGGGTTACGTCCACACTGATTATGTATTTATCTGACAGGTGAGGGAGAGAATGTGAGAGCCTCTGAGAGTGAGGCTTTGAGAGGGTTGAGAAGGCTTAGGAATTGGCCTCCCCTAATTGTGAGGGTGATGAGTCATTTTATAGAATAAGGACTCCTCACTTATTACATATTTGCCCCTTCCTTTATCACATATTACATTTAAGTCCCCTGAGTATTTGTACGAGATCTAAATACGGAGGCCCTAAATATGGTATAAACAGTAGTCCCCCAAGTCTTCAGTCAAGAGAGTCTTTTGGCTGGAGTTTTGGCTGGAGACTTGAAATTCAATCCATGTGTGGGCCGAAGTAACTAGATGTTGTCTTGAACTGATGCTCGATATGAGGCGGTGCTCAATCTGAAATGATGCTCAACTAGAAGTAGCACATGCTGCGAGGCTGCGAGGCTCGTGGCTTATGTTGCCTTGGTTGGCTCGGCTTATGGCGTTGTAGGTGAGGGAGTCCCTTTTATAAAATAAGGGCTTGCTCCTCAATATAGAATAAGGGCTCGCTCCTCAATATATAAGTGATGGGCTAGAGTCCCCCAAGTATTTTTCATGAGTGCTCTCTAATGAAAGTGAGGGAGTCCCTTTTATAGAATAAGGGTTTGCTCCTTAATACATAAATAATGGGCTAAGTGCCCCAAGTATTTTTCATGAGGCCCAGTTGAGGCCCAATATATGGTACATAATGTAGTCCCCCAAGTCTTCGGTCAATAGAGTCTATTGGCTGGAGACTTCAAATTGAATCCATGTATGGGCCGAAGTGGCGGTTGTTCGGAGGCTGTATTTGTATACCCAGCACTGAAGCTTTGTAGGTGAAGCTTTGCAAGTGAAGCTTTGAAGTTAGAGCTCTGTAAATGAAGCTTTTGCAGCTGGAGCTTTTGTAAATGAAGCTTTTGAAGTTAGAGCTCTGTAAATGAAACTTTTAAAGTTAGAGCTCTGTAAATGGAGCTTTTGAAGCTAGATTGACATGAGTGATGCTTATGAATGTTTATGTTGATTGACCTGAGTGATGCTCATGGATGTTGTCATGAGTGATGCTCATGAATGTTAACATGAGTGATGCTCATGAATGTTGACATGAATGATGATCATGAATGTTTATGTATGATTGCCATGAGTGATGCTTATGAATGTTTATGTATGAATGACATGAGTAATGCTCATGTATAATTTGGAGTACTTGGCGTACTTTTGATCACCTGGTTGGTGGCATGGAGAAGAGTACAGGTTGTACATTTCATCACCTGGTTGGTGGCATGAATGGCTAGTTGCCAAATGATATTAGAGTATGGGTTGTACATTTCATCACCTGGTTGGTGGTAATAGCGGCAGGTTGCCGAATAATTTTGGAGTACTGGACGTACTTTTGATCACCTGGTTGGTGGTAATAGTGGCAGGTTGCCGAATAATTGTGGAGTACTGGGCGTACTTTTGATCACCTGGTTGGTGATAATAGAGGCAGGTTGCCGAATAATTTTGTAGTACTGGGCGCACTTTTGATCATCTGGTTGGTGATAATAGAGGCGGGTTGCCGAATAATTTTGAAGTACTGGACGTACTTTTGATCACCTGGATGGTGCTATTTTGGGCTTATGGGCCTTCGCCCTCTACACAACATTCCAGCCCATTCATTTTGGGCTTCGGCGTTTTTTGTTTAATTTTTTTTATTACCCTCTGATGGGGTTTATACAGATATCTCCGAAAGATACAAAAAATAAATTACATCATTCTTGTGGGATGTTTATTTCCTGCTTTTGCAGTGTCCCCATGTGCCTCCCTTTTGCTTTTTCTTAATTTTTCTTTCTTTTGGCAGATGACAGACAAGGGAATAATCTTTTGCTTTTGCTTTCATTTTTCTCAGCTTTCTGCAATTATCTCCAAGACTGATCGAGTAGTGGGTAACCATGCTTTCTGCTTTTTCTTTGTTCACTGCCTCTTCTTTTCTCTTTTTGCTTTTGCTTTCCTTGATCTCTTTCCACTGCGCCTCTGATTTCTTTTGCTTTTTGTGTTTCTGCTTTTTTTCTCTTTTCCTTTTTCTTTTCACTTTCTTGCATGTTCTCCTGCGTGAAGTTATCATTGGAAAACTAGGAGATTGGGAAGCGTCGGAGCAGTTGTTGTAAAAGAGGAGCTCCGTCCGGGTGAGAAGAAAGCCTCTGGTGATAATAGAATGGCAACGACGTGAAGCGCCATGATCGCCCAATGAATCCATATTCCTTTACCCATCTTGCAAGTAATTGCAGGAAGAAGAAAGGGTCGCTGACGGATCTCCGGTGGGATCCTCGTCTTATCGACGTGCTCCATTATTATAGTGATTTTCCTCCACTTGCAAAAAGATCTCCTCTTATTGTTGCAAAGCAAGAATGGTGGAGACACAACCGGCAACGGGGTTGGAGAGCCTAGCTTGAGCCTCGTAAGTGATGGTAACGACAGCGTCATGCAAGCGGTTCGAGGGAATGTGCAACAAAAGCTTCGGCACATTACTCGTTCCAAATACTTTGTGCATCGCGACAAAGCGTGCAGCTCCTCGGACTGAACCGAAATAGGGTGTGAATATGCACTCGCTTATGTACTTCCTCCTCAAAAACTTACACGTCCCACATGGAGCTGCACCACTACTTGAACCTACTACATTACCAGTTATTTTTGTCGTTCTAACTGCCGCCTTCATAGAAGCACGTTTTCCTCATTCGCCGCTGGAAGTGCCCTTCCTTTGACCCTCAGACGTGCCATTATCTCTTTGTACTGGCTTCCATTATTCCAGAAGAATGGGATATCTGGGTTTTATCTCCAATATGGTTGCACTTTTTTCTCTTCTCGATTTGTGGGAGAGGCAAGCAGTAGTTATGGTTCCAGCATGTCGACCACGCTGTCTGCAACGAAACTGTTGCAGCTTGAGGAGCTTCATCTCCTTAAAACACTGAACCCCATTTGCAGAATAACAGAGGCAGAGAAGAAAAGCAGACATCACAAACTGCTGCAAAAGTTGAGGTTTTGCAGCAGCCATTATCGATGGTGGTCAAGAACTTAAGATATGAATCAATAACTGTGTTTGTAGAGAGAGAGAAAAAATGGGATTGGCGGCATTCCTGGGTTTGGTTGAGGAGGTACGGATATTTGGTGGTATGTCAGGTAAGAGGAGCAAAAAACCATTGGACTGGGTTGTGGAGGTTTTTTGGAAAAGCCCAAGAAGGGATGTTCTGGGTTCTTGGGTTATGCAGATTCATGATGGAGGTGAAAAATTGAGAGAGAATCGACATAACTTTTCATGTCAATTCCCACAGACAGCGCCATATGTTGATGTACAAAACTGGAGGTCTTGGAACAACGTAAATCTGCAAGTAATGTAAATAACACAAGATGTATCGTGGTTCACCCCAAGGTTTGGGCTACGTCCACACTGATTATGTATTTATCTGAGAGGTGAGGGAGACAATGTGAGAGCCTCTGAGAGTGAGGCTTTGAGAGGGGTGAGAAGGCTTAGGAATTGGCCTCCCCTAATTGTGAGGGTGATGAGTCCTTTTATAGATTAAGGACTCCTCACTTATTACATATTTGCCCATTCTTTTACCACATAATTACATTTAAGTCCCCTAAGTATTTGTACGAGATCTAAATACGAAGGCCCTAAATATGGTATAAACACATTTTATTCAAAAAAAGGTGATACGTTTTATATAATGGGTACATTTCATATAAGAAAAACAGTGGGTACATTTTACACAAAAGAGATGGTACTTACAAAAAAAAAAAAGGTACATTTTACATATAACAAAGTGGTACCTTTTTAAAGACAAATGAGTACACTATTAATAAATTATGGGTACAAATAAAAGGTCAAAAAATATGAGTACTGTTGATGCACAAAATCAATGAGGACTTTGGTACAACAAAAAGTGTCAAGTTTGTGACATTCGCTAGATTGCTCCGGTCACTAGTGTGGATAAGTATGTAAATGGATAGAGACAGGGAAGAAAACACAAGATGTACGTGGTTCACCCAGATTGGCTACGTCCACGGAATAGAGGAGTTCTCATTAATTGTGAAGGGTTTACACAAGTACATAGGTTCAAGCTCTCCTTTAGTGAGTACTAGTGAATGATTTAGTACAAATGACATTAGGAAATATTATGGGAGAATGATCTCCGTTTATAGAAGAAAGTTTCTAGCTTTGTTCTGACATTGACATGTGTCATGTTGTGATTGGCTTCTGATGTTGACACGTGTCACGCTGTGATTGGCCACTTGGTTAGAGGGAAACTCTTCTAGGTCCTTGACGGTATAACGTTGATCGGTGCTCGATAGTTTCGGGATTGGTCAAGTATGGTACAAACAATGCTCCCCTAAGTTCCTGAGTTAGGGAAGCTCATCGGTTGGGGACTTGCAAGATCCAAGCCGCTGAGTAATCATGAAACTTCTAAGTACCGAAGTGTGGTATTAGTTTCACTTGCCTTATCTGTCTCATAGGTAGATGTGACATCTTCTCTGGAAGTACTTTTCCTCCATCCAGGGGTGATATCTTTAACCGGTGAAGATGCACAAGGTAATGTATCAATTTCACTTGAAGCTTACTTGTAGTTTCAGGCTTGGTCAAACGCGATACAAACCATGTAGTAGGAGTCCCCCAAGTCGCCGAGCTAGGAGATCTGCCGAAAGAGGTGACAGACAAGGTAAGCAATCAGAGTTCCAAGCAATCAGTTCCAGATTAGAAGTTTGATTTCGAGTTCCGGCTGATTGTTGTCATTCTCCTTATCTTGCAAGCAGCAAGAAGGATAAAGAGAAGAGAAACGAGAAAATATGATATAAGATACTTTTGCTTTTGAAGAAGTAACTTTCCACATGTTTATTCTTGAACTGTGTTGGAGGGTTTTCTAGTTTCCTTTAGAGTATAAGACCGACTCAAGAATTTGAGGGTCAAAACAAGTTCATCAAATCTAGAGTACGTTTGACCATGATGATATGAGATACTTTTGCTGTTGACAAAGTAATGGATATGGCATGGCGAGGTTGTGCTCTTTGGCGACGGTGTCAGTGAAAGGTTGTTGAAGCTTCTCGAGCTATTCGAATAGGGCAATGATGTCGAACTTGGATTTGACTTAGACTCATTCGTCTGGATTATGCGGTTCTGCAAGGAGGGCATCGTGCTATAATGATCTGTTCCAACTCATCATTGAACTTTCTGCTTCAATCCTTTGCATCACAGAAGTGGTGCGCAAACTTTGCCTTTGAATAGTCATTCAGAGTACTACTTCTCAGCGACTCATCCATGCTTGGCAGCTTCAGTGTAAAGAGCCAATATTGTATCAATTGTTCTAAGGTATTTGCCGAAAGAATTCTCGACCTTGACAACAGTTGAGGATGAGTATTCGAGAGCAATGCTAGGTGAGCAACCATGCAAAGGTTCTAGGCAATCAGTTCCAGATTGGAAGTTTGATTTCAGGTTCTAACTTATTGCTTTCTTTCTCTTTTTCTTGCAAGTAAGAGCAATGGCAAAGGATAAGACAGGGAAAAAGTATGATATGGGATACTCTTGCTTTTAACCTTGATGATATGAGATACTCTTGCTCTAGTGTAGCTTGTTTGCAGAGGTATTATCTGGGGGAAAATAAGCTGAGTATTTCGAAAGGCTTCGTTGGGAGTGTCCTCTCAGATATGAGGAATGGTTGAGCATTTTTGCAGGTATGCCTGGTTGTGGATGATGGAGGTCGACATATATAGGAATTGTCCCAACAGCGAGTAGTAAAGTTGTTTGTTTACCCTTCTCGGTCATAGCAATGTAGTGGGAGCTGCAAGATTCACGTGTTTTAACTTTGTTAGAGCACTTTGAAAAAGTGGTTTGTGGTATCTGAAAGCTGATGTTGCGTGTAAAGATTGCAAACAAATTTTATCCAAGGAAATCTGGTTATCGAAAAAAGCAGGGCCTTTTCGGTTTTCGAACAAGCAATCCTGTTGGGGATCTGGCTCTTGAGGCTGTTGCTCAGCAGGCGGCGTTGTTCTCTAATGATGGTGAGGGAGTCCATTTTATAGAATAAGGGCTCGCTCCTCAATACATAAATGATGGGCTAGAGTTGATGTTCGCGGCGAGGCGTTTGCTCAGCAGGTGACGATGCTCTCTAATGATGGTGAGGGAGTCCCTTTTATAGAATAAGGGTTCGATCCTCAATACATAAGTGATAGGCTAAGAGTTGATGCTCGTGGCAAGGCGGTTGCTCAGCAGGTGGCGATGCTCTCTAATGATGGTGAGGGAGTCCCTTTTATAGAATAAGGGCTCGCTCATTAATACGTAAATGATAGGTTAGGAGTTGATGTTCGCGGCGAGGCAGTTGCTCAGCAGGCGGCGATGCTCTCTAATGATGGTGAGAGAGTCCCTTTATAGAATAAGGGCTCGCTTCTCAATACATAAATGATGTGTTAGAGTTGATGTTCGCGGCAAGATGGTTGTTCAGCAGGCGGCGATGCTCTCTAATGATGGTAAGGGAGTCCCTTTTATAGAATAAGGGTTCGTTCCTCAATACATAAATGATGGGCTAAATCCCCCAAGTATTTTTCATGAGGCCCAGTTGCGGAAGCCCAATATATGGTAAATAATGTAGTCCCCCAAGTCTTCAGTCAATAGAGGCTGTTGGCTGGAGACTTCAAATTTAATCCATGTACGGGCCGAAGTGGCGGTTGTTCGGAGGCGGTCTTTATATACCATGCACTGAAGCATTGTAGGTGAAGCTTTTAAAGTGAAGCTTTGAAGCTGAAGCTCTGTAAATGAAGCTTTTGAAGCTGGAGCTCTCGAAGCTGGAGCTCTGTAAATGAAGTTTTCGAAGCTGATTGACATGAGTGATGCTCATGAATGTTTATGTTGATTGACATGAGTGATGCTCATGAATGTTGACATAAGTGATGCTCATGAATGTTGACATGGCTGATGGTCATGAATGTTTATGTATGATTGACATGAGTGATGCTCATGAATGTTTATGTATGATTGAGTGATGCTCATGTATAATTTGGAGTACTTGACGTACTTTTGATCACCTAGTGGGCGATAATAGCGGCAGGCTACTGAATAATTTTAGAATACTAGACATACTTTTGATCACCTAGTTGGTGATAATAACGACAGACTGCCAAATAAATTTGGAGTACTGGACGTACTTTTGATCACCTAGTGGGTGATAATAGCGGCAGACTGCCGAATAATTTTGGAGTACTGGACGTACTTTTGATCACCTAGAGGGTGGCAATAGCGGCAGGCTGCCGAATAATTTTGGAGTACTGGACGTACTTTTTTTTTTTGCTGTTTTCTTTACACATTATTATAACTATACAATAGTTGCTCCAGTTTGCAGAAGATAACTTAATAAAATATTCATCAACGACAATGGGTATGGGTGTGACATGCTTTCCACTTCCTCGACTTTTCTCCATCTCCAGACATGTTTTCCTTTTTCATTATTTTCCTCCCTTTATTCCTTGCTTTTGCTTTCTGCTTTTACTTTTCTGCTTTTTTTTTCTTTGCTTTTGTTTTTGTTTCTTCTTTTTCTTTTCCCTTTTGCAGATGGCAGACAAGGAATGATTAATATTATTAATAATAAGAAAAGAATCTTATCTTTGTTTTTGCTTTTCCCGTGGGATTCGCAGGAGATGGGATCTGGGTCGGCGACTGCCCCAACCGTGAGGACCTTCGTATCAGTGGTGATGAGTATATTCATTGCTTTTTTACCATACTTCCTCCATCATCAAGTATCTCTGCTTTCTTATTCTCTCTTTCATCTTCTTTCTTTCTCTCTCATCGTTTTTTTATGCTCATGTATGATGGGCTTTTTGATTGCAATGGAAGAAGAAAACTACCCATGATCGGAAAATTCTAGCAAAGGCCATCGCCGTCGTACCAAACCCTCCCATACGCAATTCAACTTACAGAGCTCCCTCCAAAATCGAGAACAACTGCCCAACGTGCACAAATCCCACACTGGTAACAAGGAAGCAATTTAGGAGGGCAATATCATCCGGAACGTGGAGGGGAAGAAAAGATCCCATTGGGCTTTGCGTCCTGCGAGTTGAGTTTGGTGAAGTGGTCGAGGATGAAGATGGTGGCTTTGTGGCTACGGAGGATTGCGTGGGCGGCCATGGAAAAACAAGGCCCTGTCGGTGCAGCTTCGGCTCAGGCAACGGTTCAGGGTGGAGGTGGATCACGCTGGTGTCTTCGGAGACAGAGAAGTCGGGTCGGGTCAGGGTCTGGTATGGTGTCATGAGGAGCCAGACGAGGACGCTGGCGTCATCATCAAGAAGCTCTCTATGAAGATCGATACCTCGTTCCCCAACACTTTCTTAAGTGTCACAACTAAAGAATCCGGCATAAAAAATGTGACATCACCAACCTCAAGATCTTCGTTGGCAGCTGCGTAATGAATGGGCCGGAGCTTCTCGTCGTATGAAGGTTTGTCTTTGAGCACAACCTTGCAAAGAGGCAGGCCGTTCTCGTGCATCCAAGATTTCAAGTCTTCTTCCTCGTCTTTCTTGCTCACCACCTGAATCTCTTTGTCACCGTCCTCCTTCCACGACCCAACCAACGTCTCGGAGCTGGAGGCGGTACACAGATTTCTCCGGCGAATCGATCTGAAAGAAGGTACGGACCTAAAGAGCTTGGTCTTCCAAGGTAAAATTGAAACTAGGAGAAAGCGGTGCGAGGAGGAGGACAAACGAATTGGCGAGAACCAAATGCAACGATGGGGCGGAGGAGTGAACTCCATGGCGGAGGGTTGGGATTTGAAAAATTCACAGAGAGAGTGAGAGGGAGAGTGTGAAAGAGCAGACGTTGAGTTGTTTGGAATGGATCAGAGTTTCAGATTTGATGGATGGCTGAGATCAGTTGGAGGTCAATGCCTAATTGGTTGTGTTGTCTATTTCTGTGATTTGCTTGTGGAATTAGAGGCTATTGGTCAGCGGATTCAAGAGAGATGCACCTGAGTTTCTCTTTCTCTCTGTAGATTAAATGGGTGTGTCTCTGAGTGTGGGTGTTGGGTTTCTGTAGATTCACGGCGGAGGTGAAAAAATGAAAGAGAACCGACATAACTTTTCGTATCATTTCCCACAGACGGCGCCAAATGTTGATGCAAAAAATCGGAGGTCTTGGAACAACGTAAATTCGACTGTGAATCTGCAAGAAAGTAAAGAACACAAGAGGTATCGTGGTTCACCCCAATGTTTGGGCTACGTCCACACTGATGTTGATTGTATTTCTCTGTAAGAGCCTCTCTTTGGGGATGTGAGGCTTGAGGATTGTGAGGGTGATGAGTCTCTTTTATAGACTAAAAACTCCTCACTTATTACATATTTGCCCCTTCATTTATTACATAATTACATTTGAATCCCTCGAGTATTTATACGAGGTCTAAATACAGAAGCCCTAAGTATGGTACAAAAAGACAACATATACAAGCCACACTTTGTAGTAGTCAAAGGTTTGGATGAACCGTATAAATTGAATTTTCTTCGAAGAGTCTTGATGAAGAGTGTGTGAAGCTTTCTACAAGTTGTAGTGTTTGCATTGCATTGCATTGTTACAGATGAGAAATGTCTGAAGCAGATTCAAGAAGACTGAATAGCTTAATCTTCGTATACCATGCACTGAAGTTGTTGTTGGCTTGCAATAAGACTTTGTTGGTGCCTATAACTCTTTTTAGGCATAAGTGCTCCCCTAGTTGAGTTGTAAAGCTTGAGGGTTTTTGATTATTTATGAATGTTAGGAGTTCACATGTACAAGTTATACCACTCGTCTTCTAGTGGGTGGAATGAATGGTGAGTTGCTTTCATCACCTGGTTGGTGGTACGAATGTGAGTTCCTTCATCACGTTTCATCATTTGGTTGGTGGCACGAAGATCAATTCCTTCTTCACCTAGTTTGTGATAAAAATGGCAAGTTGCCAAATAGTATTAGAGTACGGGTTGTACATTTCATCACCTGGTTGGTGGCACAAATGTGAGTTCCTTCGTCACCTGGTTGGTGATAAGAGTGGCAAGTTGCCAAATAATATTAGAGTACGGGTTGTACATTTCATCACCTAGTTGGTGGCACGGAGGTAAGTTCCTTCATCACCTAGTTGGTGAAAATAAGGGCAAGGTGCATGCACATTGTAGCAAGTGTCGAATGACACAAAGTATGTTGAACCCTTTCGAAGCACAATTGGATTATGTATGAATGTGTTGGAATGTATGATTGAACGAATATATTGTGAAGCTGTTCGTTTATTTGTATAGTCTTGTTGACATAGACTTAGACTTTGTTTCATGTTGGAAGCATTCATGTTGAAGCTTTGAACCCGAGTGTTTCATTGCTAGGAATGTAAGAGGATTAGGACCGAGTTGTCTAAATCACCTCTTTATTGAATTCATGCCAAATGGTCTTCGTTACATAGGATACCGAACGGCTGAAGCTTAACACTTGTACTATGTGAGTTTACTTGTAATAGTACTTTAAGTGATCAGTGTTCCATGGATGGCTAAGGGTCTTGCCATTAGAGCTTCTAAGCTTGTAGGAGCCAGGGCGATTGATGCCAACAACTTCAAACGGTTCATCCTAGGTTGGACTAAGTGTTCCTTCACTCGGGACTCTGTCGTAGAGTAATCTTTTCTTCAATAGCCAGTCCCCCACTTTGAAAGAACGAGGTTTGACCCTTGAGTCATAGTAGTTGGAGATGCGCTGCTTGTAGGCGACATTCCTCAAGTGAGCCTGGATGTCTTTTGAAGTTACCAGTTCCTTGATGTCGAGGATTGTTTGGATCTCCTCGGGATTAGCTTCAATGCCTCGTTGGCTAATCATGAAGCCTAAGAATTTTCCAGAGCCTACGCCAAAGGCACATTTGTTGGAGTTCAACCTTATTCGATACCTCTTCAGAATGGTGAAAGTTTCAGATGGGTTGGTAATGTGTTGGTCAGCATGTTTGCTCTTGACTAGCATATCATCAACGTAAACTTCCATGCTCTTCCCAATTTGTTCAGCGAACATTGAATTGACTAGTCTCTGATAAGTCACCCCTGCATTCTTTAGGCCGAAGGGCATGCTTTTATAGCAATATAGTCATCTATCAGTAGTGAAGGTTGTGTGTTCTTGGTCCAGAGGGTTCATGAGGATTTGGTTGTATCCTGAGTAAGCATCCATGAAGCTCATGAGTTCACACCCTGTTGTAGAGTCTATAAGTCTTTCAATGAGAGGAAGAGGAAAGCTATCATTCGGGCATTCTTTATTTAAGTCGGTGTAGTCGACACACATTCTCCACAAGACCTTTTGGAGCATGAGACTTTCTTTGGTCGAATTTTTCTTAACAAGGACCACATTTGCTACCCATGTTGGGTAATTGACTTTGCGGATGAAGCCTATGCCTTTGAGTTTTTCAATTTCTACCTTCATTGCTTCGTATTGTTCAGCGTCATAAGATCTTCGCTTCTGTCTCACCGACTTAGTCTTGGGGTCAATACTCAAGCGATAACAGATGATATCGGGAGAGATACCTGGCATGTCCTCATATGACTAGGCGAAGACCTTAATGTTCTCTTGCAAAAAAAAGAGATCAATGCCAACCGAATAGGTGGTGACAAAGTGGTGTCAATCTTCACCATGCGATCCGGATAATCTTTTGAGATAGAGACTTGCTCTAACTCTTCAGTGGGTTGTGCTTGCTGGGTGAAAGAGTTATCTCGAGGATCGTCGGGTTGACGGTTGCCATCGTGAAGATCCAAGTTGGCTTTGTCCAGGCTGGTCTTTATGACTTGGTCATGTACAGAAAGGGTTTCTTTGGGCACATGCAGGTGATGTTGCTTGACCGAAGTGTTGTAACATGACTATGCACTAAGTTGATCTTCTCTGATGTAACCATTGCCATAGAGGGTTGGAAATTTCATCAACAACATATGTGTGGATACCATGGCCTTGAGATTATTGATGCATGTGCGTCCAAATATGACATTGTATGCCGTTGGGCAATCAACCACCAGGAAGTTAGTGGTAATGGTAGCTGTGTAAGGGCCTATACCAATGGTGAAAGGTAAGTGTATGCTCCCGAAAGGTTGCACGATATCACTGGAGAAACTTATCAGATGAGAAATCGAGTGATCGAGCAAGTGTTCAGCTGCATTAAATGCCCTGAAAGCTTCAGCAAACATGATATTGATCGAAGCCCCTATGTCTACCAGGATTCGTCGTACTTCAAAGTTGGCTATGTGAGATTCCACGATCAGTGGGTCGTTGTGAGGGTAGATGATACCTCTTTCTTCCTCAGGGTAGAAACATATTGGATCCCAGTTAGGTTTTTGGTACTTGCCTCCTTTGATGTTTTCCACGTGAAACACTTGGTGACCAGGCCTTAAAGCTCGCTCGTTATTTTTTATGGCCCTGTTGGAAAATTCAGATATGAGTGTGCCACCGCTTATGGAATATATCACATTCACTTGGCGTTGGTTACGGTTATCCCTTGAAAGGTAAAGGAGGAATTGATCAATTTTTCCTTCACATGCCAAAGCTTCAATATGATCATGAAGGGTGATACACTTTTCGCCGTCATGGCTGTTATGCTCGTGGTAGCAGCAAAACATGCCTGTGTTCTTCGTGGGCTTGTAACCCGTCTGCCTCGTCATCGGCTTCGGTATCAGGTGTGCTATGATGGGGTAAATGGCCATGCATGTGGCGTTCAAAGGTGTGTATGTCTCATACCTTGGGGTAGGGCCTGTCCTGACACGTGATTGGCCCACTGTATTGATTGCCTAGGGGCGGGCATTATCGTGGCGATACCCTTGGTTATCGGGATAATGTCCTTTACTCCTTTTACTAAAATGAGACTAGTGAGGATAGAAATCTTTCCTTTTGCCCTAAGATTGATATGTATGTTGACTTGGCGAAGTATTAAGTAAGACAGAGGGAAGCATCGCTGCCGTTTGGAAAGTTGAGGTCTTCTCATTTTGGTGAGTTTGGCTTCCACTCCCCACTTGCTGATAGGGGATGGTTGTTGGGAGTTTCTCTTGGTATGTCCTTGCCTCGGCGAAGGCATGGTTATAAGCATGCGCCATTACCTTAGAGTAAGTCTTCCAAGTGTTGGCATTGATCATGTACTTAAAGAAACAATCACGTAGGCCTGCCGTGAAGGCTTTGAGGGAAGTCTTGTCGTCTGCCTCGGCACAACGAGAATACTCATGGCTGAAGCGACCATGATACATACGTAATGACTCGTCTGGCTTCTGGCCAATAGTGTACAATTCATCCGCAGAGTGCAAGCGATTAGTCTGGAAAATGTGTTGAGAAACAAACAGTTTCCTCAATTCCTCAAATACCAGTTTAGAGCTCCGCCAGAGAGGGTGGAGGGGAAGAGAAGACATCACTCTTCGTCGATGTGCATCTGGTATGCCATGGTGGACTCGAAGAGGTTAAGGTGTTCAATCAGGTCATCATTTCCAGTATAGAGTTGCAAGCCAAGCTTCTGCTTTGTCTTTGCTTGGAGGGGGTGTCGAGGATCCTCCTTGTAAAAGGGCCAGGCCTAGGTTGGTTCCAATCAGGTATCACAACTTGTCGTTCGGCCTTCAACTTGTTTACTTCCTTAAGGAGTTGTAGGACAAAAGGGTCCTGAATGAAGTCATGTACCACTGGAGCTTTCTTTCGTAAATCTCCATCTCCTCTTGTATGAAGGTTTGATCAAGAGCATGTGATTTTTCCCTGGATTCGCCGTACTGACTTCCAATGTATGTCTGTCGGAACATCTCTGAGTCCCTTACACCTTCGTGTTTCTCTAGGACTTGTTGCCCCTTCCCCAAATTGGTAGCCGGCCTAGGACATGGGAGGGGACCAAATCTTTCAGAGACCCTTGGGTCATTGATCTTCGAGCTTACTTGGATGAGATTGTCTCAATGTTGCTTTAGGAAGTCTCGACAGTCGTGAAAAACGGTTTTCGATCCTTTCACTCTTTCTGTAAGAAGGTGCATTCCTTCACTCTTCCTGCTTCGGGTCGAAGCAGCTGGGTTGAGAGAAGTCTCATGTTGATCAATGTTTTGATGATTAACTCGCTCCTCATCAGGGATACCCATGTTGAAGGAAGGTGACCCTCCATGTTGGGGGGCACCCAAATGATGGTTGATATCCACAGGTGTACGAGCTCTCGTGTTTGAGTACGCCTAGTTTCATGGAGCGTCTCAAAGAGCTTCTCATACTGCTCCTGGAGGACCTCATTCTTCATTGCTATCTTGTTATTCTGAGCTTCTAGCTCATCGACTTTAGCTTGAAGAGTAACCCCATTTCCTTCCTTCTTTCGTTGCTTCGCACTAGGTGCAAGAGGGGTGTCATTCTGTGTGCTGTGGCTTCCTTCGCTCCCCATGTTGGAGAGGGATGCATGGTCAAAAGAAAGTGTACAAATGGTGGAAACCAGCTTAACAAAGCTAAAGAGAGTAGGAATAAGTGCGATTCCCATAGACGACGCTAAATGTCGATGTACAAAATCAGTGAGGACTTTGGTACAACATAAAGTGTCAAGTTTGTGACCTGCGCTAGATTGCTCCGGTCACTAGTGTGGATAAGTATATAAATGGATAGAGAAAAGAAAGCAAACATAAGATGTATGTGGTTCATCCAGATTAGTTACGTCCACGGAGTAGAGGAGTTCTCATTAATTGTGAAGGGTTTACACAAGTACATAGGTTCAAGCTCTCCTTTAGTGAGTACTAGTGAATGATTTAGTACAAATGACATTAGGAAATATTGTGGGAGAATGATCTCCTTTTATAGAAGAGAGTTTCTAGCTTTGTTCTAACATTGACACGTGTCATGTTGTGATTAGTTTCTGATGTCAACACGTCGAGCTGTGATTGGCCTCCTAGTTGGAGGGAAACTCTTATGGGTCCTTGACGGTATAACGTTGATAGGTGCTCGGTAGTTTTGGGATTGGTCAAGTATGGTACAAACAAGTACAAATAAAAGTTTTAAAAATATGGACACAAAAAGAAATTAATATATGGGTACAAACTAAAACTGAATAGAAAATTGGCATAATTTAAAAATAAAAAAAAAGGTAGCAAATTAAAATGAGTACAAACTAAAAATAAAAATATATGATAAAAATTTAGCCATAAATATAAATATATCAAATGTAACGTTCTAACACTAAATGAATAATTTAGAAATAAATTTTAATTATCTTTGTTTATACCATACTTAGGGCCTCCATATTTAGACCTCGTATAAATACTCGGGGACTTAAATGTAATTATGTAATAAGGGAATGGGCAAATATGTAATAAGTGAGGAGCCCTTATTCTATAAAAAGACCCCCCACCCTCATATTTAAAGGAGGCCATTTTCTTAAGACCCCTTCATCCTCTCAAAGCACTCACATTACAGAGTTCTCTCTCTCCCTCAGAAATACAATAATTAGTATGGACGTAGCCCAAACATTGGGGTGAACCACGATACATTTTGTGTTATTTACATTTCTTGCAGATTCACGGTCGGATTTACGTTGTTCTAAGACCTCCGGTTTTGTGCATCAACATTTGGCGCCATCTGTGGGAATCGATACGAAAAATTATGTCGGTTATCTTTCATTTTTTTCATCTCACCACCGTGAATCTGCAAAAACCCAGCAACCCTGTCTTCCAAATCAATCTGCAACCCTCTTTCAACTCCTCCACCTAATAACAACAACAGAAAAAGCTGAAAACTGAAAGATTGTGATTTCTCTTTCTCTCTCTAACATTTTATAGGAATAAAAAGCAAAGTCTGATTAAGCTCTGAGCTGTACAAACGGCCATAGCCACGTGCCCTCCAAAGATCTGTTACCTTCCATTGATACACACCAAGCGCGGTAGCGGGTGGATCTCGGTGACGACGTCGTTTGGATAGAGTCCTGCAGAAGTAGAACAGCTTCTTCTCCTTCATCTGCAGCGAGTTGAGGGAGTGTGAGAATGGCAAGTCGAAAGGAAGACAAGAAAAATGAACGAATTATTCGTGGCTTTCTTAAACTTCCTGAGAATCGCATATGCATCAATTGCAACAGGCTGAGAGAGTGAGTGAGGGGAAATCCCAGATGTTCTTCAAATGGGGAAGAGTGAAGCAAATCTGCAGCAGCAGCAACAGTAACAACAGTGGCAGACTCATGAGGCTCAGAAGTCTTCGGGACTCATCTGTCTACGATGTTCGGTGGTTTTCAGCACAATCGGCAGAGAGCTGAGCTTCAGATGCGTCGTGGTTTTGATCCTCAGCTCTTAATCTTACTCTCTGGGATCTTCTGGATCCCACATTTCCATGCAATCATCTTCAGTTTGATGCCAGACAGGAAATTAAGCTCAGTGAGCCCACAGAGCCCAAGATTAAGGCAACGCGACCACCAAACCCCAGGCAAAAGCAGCTTCCTTCCAACAACAAAAAGCCACAAAAAAAAATCACAGTGAAGAACTGCAGAGAGGATGCTCCTCCTTTCTCCGCCACTTTCACCGCTTGCACTATCCCCGGTGTCCAGCCTTCCTCCTCCGCCGCCAAGCTCAAAGCCACAGCACATCCGAATCTCCCATGCGCTGCAATAGCAAAACTGTCTGAAGGAACACACATGACGGGTAACGAATCTCTCCCATGGCAGAGGAAGATATTTAGATCCGTAGGATCTCATCGTTGTTGTCAGTCCCGCACATCTGGAAGTTTGTGAAAACCGACCAAGAGAAATTGGAGAAACTTGCTCGTAAGGGCCCTACACCATAAGAGAGACCAGCTGCAAGTTCAGGGGTTTCAGTTTCTAATGCGAAACCAAGTACCTCTTCCTCTAGAGCATCGACTGCCAAAGTATCTCAAACCAAAGTGTCTCTTTATCTGGGTTGGTACCTCAAAGCTAGTGGAAAGAAGGAAGAAGTGCAAGACTGAGATTGATGTACTTTGATATCGACAATTGAAGAATGAGTTGTCATTGCTCATTTTGGTAGAGCAGAGGAATAATCCAAACTATGACCTTTCTATGTTGAGTCCGGGCTCGAGGGCAGGGGAATAATCCAGAACCAAGGATACCCACAACCTGGAAACCAATAACCAATGTTCGTACACCTTCCAGTATGGAGATGACAGTGGGACATTAGACTATTACGTATCAGGGCAAGATGTTGAGGTAATCGCCGACCCAAATCCCATCTCCTGCGAATACCACGAGCACTAGTGGAAAACAGGAAGAAGATAAGCTTTCTTACAATATTTCTGTTATTATTTCTCCTTTGTGTTGTCTGCCATATGCCAAAAGGAATAAGATAAAAAGAAAGAAAAACAAAGAAAAAGGAAAAGGAGGTCCGTAGATGATGCCAAAGCAAAAGCAGAAAAGAGGTAAGTCCCATTGGATTGGGGAGATCAAGAAAAGCAAAATGCAAAAGAAGAAGCAGACATAATTGCGGTGGTGATGACATTATAGGCGTGATCCATTGAGCTGAGAGTTGGATTTATTTTTTAATGATGTAATTTATGTTTTCCTATCTTTCGGAGACATCTGTATAACCCCATCAGAGGGTAATAAAAAAAAACAAAAACAAAAAAAAAAACAAAAAAATGGCAAAGCCCAAAATAAATGGGCTGCAATGTCATATGGAGAGCGAAGGCCCATTAGCTCAAAATAGCACCAACCAGGTGACCAAAAGTACGCCCAGTACTACAAAAAATTATTCGACACCCCGCCGCTATTACCACCAACCAGGTGATCAAAAGTACGCCCAGTACTTCAAATTATACATGAGCATTACTCATGTCAATCATACATAAACATTCATGAGCATCACTTATGTCAATCATACATAAACATTCATGAACATCACTCATGTCAACATTCATGAGCATCACTCATGTCAATATCCATGAGCATCACTCATGTCAATCAGCTTCAAAAGCTTCATTTACAGAGCTCTAGCTTCAAAAGCTTCATTTACAGAGCTCTAGCTTCAAAAGCTTCATTTACAGAGCTTTAGCTTCAAAGCTTCACTTGCAAAGCTTCACCTACAAAGCTTCAGTGCAGGGTATACAAATACAGCCTCCGAACAACCACCATTTCGTCTTATACATGGATTCAATTTGAAGTCTCCAGCCAACATACTCTATTGACCGAAGACTTGAGGTACTACATTACGTACCATATATTGGGCCTCAACTGGGCCTCATGAAAAATACTTGGGGGACTTAACCCATCACTTATGTATTGAGGAACGAGCCCTTACTCTATAAAAGGGACTCCCTCACCTTCATTAGAGAGCATCGCCGCCTGCTGAGCAACCGCCTTGCCGCGAGCACCAACTCTAGCCCATCATTATTTATGTATTGAGGAGCGAGCCTTTGTTCTATAAAAATGACTCCCTCACCACCATTAGAGAGCATCAACTTTAGCCTATATTTATGTATTGAGGAGCGATCCCTTATTCTATAAAATGGACTCCCTCACCATCATTAGAGAGCATCAACATTAGCACATTATTCATGTATTGAGGAGCGAGCCCTTATTCTATAAAAGGGACTCCCTCACCATCATTAGAGAGCATCGCCGCCTATTGAGTAACCGTCTCGCCGCGAGCATCAACTCTAGCCCATCATTTATGTATTGAGGAGCGAGCCCTTATTCTATAAAAAGGACTCCCTCACCTTCAACGCCACAAGCCGAGCCAACCAAGGCAACATAAGCCACAAGCCAAGCAGCCTCGCAGCATGTGCTGCTTCTAGTTGAGCATCAGGCACCGCCTCATATCGAGTATCAGTTCTAGACGACATCTAGTTACTTCGGCCCAAACATGGATTGAATTTCAAGTCTCCAGCCAAAAGACTCTCTTAACTGAAGACTTGGGGGACTACTGTTTATACCATACTTAGGGCCTCCGTATTTAGACCTCGTATAAATACTCGAGGGACTTAAATGTAATTATGTAACAAGGGAATGGGCAAATATGTAATAAGTGAGGAGCCCTTATTCTATAAAAGGACCCCTCACCCTCACAATTAGATGAGGCCATTTTCTTAAAGCCCCTTCATCCTCTCAAAGCTCTCACATTACAGAGCTCTCTCTCTCCCTCAGAAATACAATAATCAGTATGGATGTAGCCCAAACATTGGGGTGAACCACGATACATTTTGTGTTATTTACATTTCTTGCAGATTCACGGTCGAATTTACGTTGTTCCAAGACCTCTGGTTTTGTGCATCAACAATCTTGATATGTAAAATATTTTATTATTGAAATAATTAATGATGTTTATTAAACCCAAGGGACCTTGATTAAAATTTGAAAGGAAATAAAGTTTCAATCAATAGAGTTGAAAAAAGAAGGATGAAAACCTAATTTATAAATTGTTTTAATGTGTGTGTATATATAGCTCCTATGCTCTGTAAATGAAATCCGTTTTCTGACAAATCTCTCATACAAATTGTGAACTATTTCTTTATTACTTTATTCATGGATAAATTACATTTTACCCTTTCAAATTTCGGTTCAATTACAACCTCATACAACATATTTAAAACATTTCAATCTCATACATTTAATATTATTTTTGTTCAATTTCATACAACTGTTACAAAATCTATTAAATTAACCGTTAAGTGATGAAGTGACAATTATGTGGTCCCCATTTGTGCTAACGTGGCTACCACATTTGTGCCACGTGGCTAAACACTTAATAACAAATTTAAAATATTAAAATAATTAATTAAAAAAAAACCCAAAAATTCCCCTTCGTCTTTCCCACCCCATTGTCCCCACCTGAGCCCATCCCCCATCACCCACCCCCTTCTCTTATTCCTCTACCCGAGCCACCCATCCATCTACACCGTCATCTTCCCTACCCAAGCCACCCCTCCATCCCCTCCACAGCTATCACTTATGCACATTTCTCCCTTTCCTTCCAAACGACGCACCAGGACTTAAGGACGGGGCGGGGCGTGGCCACGCGGATCTCGATGGGGGTGGCGAGGCGGGCATCGAGGATGCACCTGATCATGAGGGAATGGGAATCTGGGTTGAAGGTGTAAAACTAGGAGGAGATATGGGGCTCTGGGGAGATGTAGATGGGCTGGGTTTTGGGGTCGGATTTGAGGTTAGGGTTTGAGACATCGTCGTTTTCGTCAAGGGAGTGGGAGGAGGGGGGAGTGGAAGAGGTCGATTTCCAGGGGAAGGGGGGAAATGACGTCGTCAGCAGGGAGTGAAATGGAGGGCGGGGATTCCATGATTTAGGGGGGTTTGGGTTGCGGGGAAGGGGTCGGTTGGGAAGGGGTGTGTTTTTTGGATGGGAGGGGAGGTGAAGAGAGTGAAGGAGATGGAGAAGGTGGGTCGGGGAATATGAGTTTCATGTCTTTTTTTTTAAAGGTAAATTATTATATTTTAAATGCATAAAAAAGTTTTTTTTAGCCATGTGGCACAAATTTGACAGCCATGTCAGCAAAAATGTGGATCCCATATTTGCCACATCATCAATTAACAGTTGACTTAATGGATTTTCTAACGGATATATGAAATTGAAATAAAATGATAAGTAAATGTATGAAATTGAAATGTTTTAAAGATATTGTAAGAAGTTGCAATCGACCCCAAACCTGGGGAGGTAAAATGTAATTTACCATTTATTCATTTAAAATAATGTTCTAAAAAAAAGCATACTATATGAGATAAAATGGGCTAATTTCATTTTTCTTGCTAATTAGAGTTAAAATATGAATTTTAAGTTCCAGTATTTTCAGAATCCACTTGAATTGATTGGAATTTGATGTTATGATCAGAATCTCCATAACTTGAACTATTTATAATAATTTATTGAATTAGCTTTAGCATGATCTAAATTATTTAGTTTTAGTGTGATCTACCCCTTATGTTACCAAAACAAAACGTAGATATCATATGTTTAATATTAGATACTGATTACATGTATTATTTTTCTTTAGACCAAAGTTGAAAAGTCAAATTAAAACTCTCCATATGATTGATAATCTAGTTCTTAGTACCAATTTGAAATAGAGTGACAAACTAGAACCAGTGTGGCTACGATTACATTCATGTCAAGATTACAGTGTTACGTGTAAATTGCTCTTTATATAGTATTTATATATTTTTCTTTTTTTTTATAGTATAAACGATAGTGAGGATGATAAAATTAAATCTAAGACCACTTGGACAGTTAAACTACAAGCTTCTTCTTAACATGGCGTTTGTATCATTGTTTCGGGGCATTACAGTAGTGGTGTATTTGTTTAATGTAATACTACCTCATTTGGGAGTGAGCCTGATAAACTAAAGTAAATTAGACCAGTACTGCTCATAGGGAGAAATATATATTGTGTCATGGGCTTCAAAAGTGTCCACTACTAATTGAGATCATTGTTTGTTTATGCACTTATCATTTATGAAAAGTTCTATGGTGTTAAAATTTTAAATCGTTTAATCTTAACGCTGTGTTGTTTTATTAAATATCTAATTATTAAAAAGTTCTAAGAATCAAATGCTCCCAAATATCATAGAAAATTCCTCATATATTTGTATATTTAAACTTGTTTGTACACACTTTCATAAGAAAATATAAAACAACAGATGAAGCTGATTAAATTCATATAAAAAAAATGATGGTAACAAAAAATTAAAAGAAACTAATAAGTATTAAATATCTTATATCTCTATGACTATTCGATACAACATCTTCTCGAGAAGCTGTAGCTTTCTTAGCAGAAAATTGATCATTGACTTTCGTTTATACCTAGTCATTAGCCAAATATCTTACATTTTTTTTCTTTTTTAAAAAAAAAAGAAAAGAAAATTTGAGCATGCCTTTACATGCCTAATGACAATTAAACCTTGAATTTTGATGCCATATAAACCCAACTTCCTAAAAACTGACAACAAATGGGTTGAGGAGAAGTTGAACTCATACCAAGTCCAAGACCAAATATTATATACATGAAACAATTTCTACAAAGTCAACGTCTCCTAACCATAAACTCAACCTAATCCCAATCCCTAAATCCCTTCAAATTAGCCCTTTATTAGGCAACCAAATGCAGACCTACAAACCCCTCCTTATATTACTTAATCAAGATCGGAGTAGGATTTTTTTTTTTTTTTTTTTTTCTTGTTCTCCTCTTTTTTTCTCTCCTAAGCCACGTCACGTTAACTTCTTTATAAAGAGAGAAAGACAAAATGAAGAGTGTGAGAGGATCCTAGTCCATCAAGGTCGCACCCACAAATTTATGTGCTACTTGGGACCATTCCTGCACCGCATGAGAATAATTTAGGTTGGAAAGTGCTCCCAAATTTACATAAAGAAATCAATGCTCCTTAAGCCATGCACCAACCGAGTATTCAAAATTCATCCTATGTCGAGAAAGTTAAGTAGGATGCTTCTTGCAACGACACACTTACAAGTGAGTAGGATCATTACGTGTAAATCTCAATCGGGTTTCAACCTTTTGTGAATGAACTGCACATGGAGTGGTCGTACCTAAGACATTCATCTCGCCCTACATTTCATTACAGTAATAGTACAACTCTGACATCTCAGTAACAATTTAGACTTGAACCGACATCATAGGTAACATATTCATACAAAGTCCAACTTGTAAATAACTCGCATTGACAGCCTACGAGATATACCTCTAAAAAGACATTTATTTAATTTACAGCTTAAATTGACAGTTTAACAACATAATATTCGAATTCTCTTCTACCTATTTTGTTTTTGTGGCAAACCTCCAAATCCCAAACATTTTTAGAGCGTAGGGAGGCGCGTTTGTTTTACTTTATGCCAGCGGCGACTGAGGGAATTTAAAAAGCAAGGAAAACGTACCATAATACCATTCACTCTTTCCTTCATTCTGCATTTGCTTCCATTACTTTCTCACCACCAACTTGGTTTTTTTCGACTATTTTTTCATGATCTCACAATCATAATATTTTTCTGTAATTCCCACCCTTGAATCTCTCTCCACTCTCAAACCATTTGGTTTCACCATCACTTGTTTTCCATACGTCTACAGAACGTGCAACTGTTTCTCTTGATATACACGTAGTATCCAAAGCTGTAAGTCGAATGCTATGGTTTGATTTCTTCCTTTTGTTTTTGTTTTGGTTTTTGAATGTTTAATTTCTGTTGTTTTGGTTTCCTGGTCATGATCTGTTGGTGGGTTTCTCTTGAATCCTTGTTTGGTTGCCGAGAAAATTAGTTTGAGTTGAATAAAAGGAAAGAAAAGTGGAGATAACTCTACCTTGGTCCCATACACTTGCATTTGGCAAAATGGTTTTTCTTTTCTTATGACTGTGTTGTACTTTCTTGTGCTTATTTTGTGAGCAACCAAACAGAGCTTTTTGGGTTTGTGGTTGACCCAATTTCCTAGATTTTCTATCATCTGGAAATTTCATTGGTAGAATCTCTTGGTATCATATGGGATCTCAGTTAATTTGATTGGGCTAAATGGTTGGTAGGTCAAGTTATGATATTTCACTAGTTTTGCTAAACATAGACAGTTAGACTGCTGAATTTGCTTTTCCCACTTTAATTAAGCTTTTATTTGGATAAAAAAACTGGTTGGGTTTTTATTCCACCCTGCCCCAGAGAAAAAGTTTCTGTAGTACAAACTGTTATTTTCCCTAAGTAGTGTTAAGGGCTTTTAAATTCATAAATAATTGAGTTAGTTAATGCTTATTCAATGTTGGTTTCCTGTTCAAAATTGGAAATGGGAGCTAGTATTGTACACTGGTTGTTCTTTTCTGAACAATTTGGAGTTTGTTATTTGATTATTTTGATGGCCATGAATTTCGACAAATTGCTCGAAATCGACCTCACAACGCTGATAGTTTAGTAGGCTACAAACGAGTGGCACCTCCGGTTTGCTTTGCTTAGCCTTGATATAATAAGATTGGATTTTGCAGGTATTTTACTGGGATGGATAATTAAACAGCAGTAAAGTATAGTTGATGAGATGAAGGCTGAGGCAGCTGTGCTTATAGTTGGATTATCTGCAGGGGTAGTGATTGGAGTGCTTTTGGCAATTTCTGGATTCTTCTGCATTAGGTACCATAGGAGGCGTTTGCAGATAGGGAATAGCAGTTCTCGGAGGGCGGCAACTATTCCTATTCGTGCTAATGGTGCTGACGCTTGTACTATATTGTCAGACTCGACCCTTGGTCCAGATTCACCTGTAAGATCCGGACAGAATGGAAAATCCTTCTGGCTTGAAGGATTTAAGAAGAGTAATGTGGTCTCAATGTCTGGAATACCCGAGTATTCTTACAAGTAATGTTTCCAGAAAACCTGTTTCTCTTGTGTCCCTTAATTCTTGATTTAGCATCCTTTGATGATGTCCTTTTGTCATATGGTGGATAACTTGAATTCTTATCAGAGGAATGGTAATCTAATGTGCACGTTAAACACACACAACACAGTCACAAAAGCTTTAAATGCCTAGATATATACTGTGTTTTGCTTCAGTTGTTATGTGAGATACCAAATGCCATACATCTATAATTGCAAACTTGACTAGATAGATCCATACCATATTGTATTCTCGTAAGATGATACACACTAGCAAACATCCCGCCTGCTTCATCTTGAAATTTTTGGTGTGTCTTTCTTCTCAAGTATTAACTGCTTACTCCTCAGAACTCCCTTGTTTGATTTTTTGATGAATTCACAATGAATTTTGAAAGGAGATGTAGCTTATTTTGCACACTTAGTTCTCTATCTTCTTTCCCATTTGGTTTATTATTTTTGTTGTTGATGGGGTTCATACAGGGATCTGCAGAAAGCAACATGTAACTTTACAACATTGATAGGGCAAGGTGCATTTGGTCCTGTGTACAAAGCTCAGATGTCAACAGGTGAGACTGTTGCTGTTAAAGTGCTTGCAACTGATTCTAGGCAAGGGGAGAAAGAATTCCAGACAGAGGTAATGTTTTGTTTGATGGTTAATAGTGTACTAGTTTTATGGTTCCAGCAGCAATTATTGATTGATGCTATAAATTTATTGGATATCTGTGCAAACGTTTGGGAGCTTGGTGAAATATAAGGACGTTAGTCCACTAATGGATATTGTTAGGAGATTACTTGCTGAGAATTTGGAAAAACATAAACGTGCTTAATGTCATGTAATAGTATTCCTTTTAAAGTAAAATATGTAGTCCAGATTGTTTCATCAATTATAGACCCTTACTTTTTAAAATTTTCCCCTTCAGGTTAAGCTATTGGGAAGGTTGCATCACCGAAACCTCGTGAACTTAATTGGATATTGTGCAGAAAAAGGCCAACATATGCTTATATATGTTTACATGAGTAAAGGCAGTTTGGCCTCTCATATATATAGTAAGATGGGCTATAAACTTCAAATATGTTTGCTTTAATGTAATCTTATAGATTTATCACGCAATATGAACTTCATTAGATATGTGTGCGCAAGATATATATAACTGAGAATAGCATGGTTTTCGTTATGCAGGTGAAAAACATGAACCATTGATATGGGATTTGAGAGTTCTAATAGCTCTTGACGTAGCAAGGGGCTTGGAGTATCTTCATGATGGAGTAAGTGAATCTCACTGCGTGAGACAGTGAATTGCATTTGTACCTGGGCATGCCGGCACATGTTTTTATTTGTTAATTTCTAATTTTTTTTACTTCAGGCAGTTCCTCCTGTAATACACCGTGACATTAAATCATCCAATATTCTGTTGGACCAATCCATGAGAGCTAGGGTATGTCTTCCAACTTTTCTGTAATAACTATTTCCAACTACAGATTCCAAATTATATCATGTTGTGGTAAAGGAAATATTTTATTTACTTCCCTTCCAAATATGGAACAATTGGTTGCATTTTGGATTACATATATGCGTAACATATTTATTTAAAACAATATAAGGGAGGATGCCTTTTAAGATATTTCAGAGGGATATATTGGGTCAAGCAGGTAGCAGATTTTGGACTTTCAAGGGAAGAAATGGTGGACAAACATGCAGCTAATGTCAGGGGAACTTTTGGTTATCTTGATCCTGAATATATATCTACGAGGAACTTCACCAAGAAAAGTGACGTTTACAGCTACGGAGTTCTGCTCTTTGAGCTCGTTGCTGCAAGGAATCCTCAACAGGGTTTAATGGAATATGTTGAACTTGTAAGATCTCTCTCTCTCTCTCACACACACACACACACACACACACACACACACGCGTACACACACACTGCATATGCGCACATCTCATGCACACTCACACACAGAGGTTATCTAGAAGAAACAGGAACATATGGAATTCCAATATTGAAGTAATTTGACCCTGTGATAATATGGATAACCTAGGAAAATAGTAGAGTACATGAAAACGGATACGATGTGTTTGTTTGTCTGTGTGTTTGCTCTCACTTTTTCCTCGCTCCAGCCTTAGAAGAAAAATGAAAGGGAAGTCTATCATTTACTTTTTCTTTTTGCAGATGCACTCTTCCACTTATATCCCAATAATGCTGTTTATTTTGCACATCTAATGATATTTCTGGTTGAAAAATAGGCAGCGATGAATACAGAGGGGAAACTTGGGTGGGAAGAAATTGTGGATTCACGTCTTAATGGGACTTTCCATGTGCAAGAGCTTAACGAAGTGGCAGCTCTGGCATATAAATGTGTCAACCGTACCCCAAAGAAACGGCCTGCCATGAGAGACATTGTACAAGTGCTATCACGGATGCTCAAAATGAGGCACAACAAGAATCACACGAAATCCTTGTCAGCGGTAACAGATGAAGGCACAACTGACACGAACCAACCAGAAACCAGAATCCAAATGGCCGAACACCAAAGAGAAGAGTCTGTAGACAGCCTAGCCGATACCTATGAAGTATAGACGGTGGCTTCCCCATTTTTTCGTTTTTTCTTTCTTATTTCTTGGGTTTTCGACTTTGCTTTTTTTGATACATGTGCAGTCTGTGGGCTAGAATTAGTGGATTTCGAGTAGTTAAGATTTCTGGTCGAGTGACACAGGATTTTCGGTTAAATATTCGACCATGTAACATATCCTTTTCTCATTCTTCCTCCCTGTTTTGCTCAGATGACAGATTTCTAGATTTATATACCATATTTAGCAATGGAGATGAAGGAAAAGTTGACCCCCTTTTGAACTTATTTCCCAATTATTTGCAGTGTTGCATAATTTACAACTTTTGCGTCTTACATTGGAAGCAAACCTTTCACCAACAAAAAAAACAAGGTAGGGAACATCACCAATGCAATGCTGTGCTCTCTGCATCGAGCAACCAATGATCGTGCTGTGATAGGGAAATGATCTTGCACTCCCCATTTTCTGTCTTAGTTCGAAAAGTGCTTTTGAATTACTGAAAGTGTTTTTAGAGAAAATATATTTGGTTTCCAAAAGCACTTGGTTTTCCAAAATGAAATTAATGTCATCTATTCAAATCCAATCTTAAAGACGAAACGACGTTTTCGAATCCAATCAGAGTCGTAACCAAACAGCTCCCATCATACGATTTGGGCTGGGCTTTAGCTTATGCTAATGTCAGCCCATCTCGAAGCCCATCTTTAAGTACAAAGACCTGCTACTCTCTCTCTCTCTCTCTCTCTCTCTCTCTCATAAGCTACTGCTTCTGTGTATTATCCATTTCTGTCACATTCAGAGCCAAGCAACGAGAAAATGGCAGCCATGGCTGCACTTCAGAGCTCCATGACCTCTCTTTCTCTCTCCTCTAACTCCTTCCTCGGCCAACGCCTATTTCCCCCAACCCTGTACTCTGTCCCGGTACGCTTTCCTTTTCTCCTCCAATTCTTATGTCAAATATAATGATATATACATGTACATATATATTTACACATGTATTAGTATTTTGCTGCATTTCAGTTCTTTGCTTGTAGCACTGAAGTGGGTCTTGCCTAAAATGAACACTCTCTCTTTGTTCCAGTGGTTTCTGCAGATTGATGTGATTTAACTTTTCTTTGTGAAATTGAATTCCTTTGTTAATATGTAAAAGTTGGGTTTCTAAGAATATGAGAAATGAAAAGGAAATGGATAATTTTTAATGTGTTTATGTACAATTTTGAAGAAACTGCATCTCTGGTTACGGTTCTGACAGTGTTGGATTCTCTTTCAAAATTCTCCAAGTGGGTATTGTAAAGTTGAATTATTTCGTTGAAAGTGAATAAAACCAGATGCAGGAATTGACTGAGAGGGTTTAGTGGTTAACGAAGGTTTCCGGTAAGAGTGATGCTAGGGAAACCACATTTTGTAGACCACAGTAGGGTCCACAGTCCAAGTAGGTCTCATCTTTATTAGAGAGATTGTTTAGATGTGGTCTACAAAACGTGGTCTCCATAGCATTCTTTTGTTTCTCAGCGAAATTTTTGCTGCACTTACTATATGATATTCAAACTATATAAGAATGACAATGTTGTGTATAAGATTTAGTAATAGGGGTCCTTAGTACTTTGTTTCTTAATGAAGCTTCTACTACAATTTCTTATTTCTATTCCCATTACCTTAGATGACAATGTGGTAATTCCCTAATCAAAGATTTGGTTTTCCGGGTTTATAAGTGGCCCTATATTAGTGGATGACAATGTTTATGCTTTATACTTCGTTGACATAATGTTTAGCTGGAGTGAGCTTTCAGTTTACATAGTCATGAACAGACTTTCTGTATCCTACATACTGATCGTGACACACATATCGGTTCATTCTATTAGAATTATTTCATTTCTTTTCATATTTTTTGAGTTAACGCCTTCAGGAGATGGGATTCACCAAACGTGTCATGTTGAATTTTACTAGTAAGTTTCTTAAAAAGAATCTGATATGTTTTTCAAGGCCATATTTATGCATGGGTTTTCTCTTATGTTTTGTTCTTTCTTGTCATCTCAAAGAAACAAAATTTTATACCATCAAGGTAATGGGAATGGTTTTTATACCATTCACATTGTAGCTTTGAGTTTGAATTACTCTGATCACTGGGAGGAAAAAGGAGAATCATTTCGTAACAATTTATCTGCTTGTTTCATGTGCAGCCCAAATTAACAGCAAAGCCTTGTCTCATTGTAGTGAAGGTCAGTATCATGAGTCCTATCTATCTTTTCTTTATTTTTGTCAATAAGTTTTTTCTGTATGAAGGAGCAAAGACTGCCGTAAGAACTCATGAAGGACAAACCGAAAGCTTTCCCATAACTGTAGGATTACATCAAGGCTCATCCTTAAGTCCTTACCTTTTTGCGTTGGTAATGGATGAGTTAACAGGACATATTCAAGATGATCTTCCCTGGTGTATGCTTTTCGCAGACGATATAGTGTTGATAGATGAAACTCAGGAAGGGGTAAATGCAAAGCTTAACCTTTGGAGAGAAGTGTTGGAATCTAAAGGTTTTCGCCTAAGCCGATCAAAGACAGAATATATGGAGTGCAAGTTCAGTGCAAATGGAGGCCAAAACGAGTTAGGGGTGAGGATCGGAGATCAAGAAATACCAAAGAGCGACCGTTTTCGTTACCTAGGATCTATCTTGCAAAAGAACGGAGAATTAGATGGAGATCTCAACCATAGAATACAAGCTGGATGGATGAAGTGGAAGAGTGCATCTGGCGTGTTGTGTGACCGCCGTATGCCACTGAAGCTCAAGGGAAAATTTTATAGGACGGCAATAAGGCCGGCAATGCTGTATGGCACAGAATGTTGGGCGGTGAAGCATCAACACGTACACAAAATGGGTGTAGCGGAGATGAGGATGCTTCGTTGGATGTGTGGGCACACGAGAAAGGATAAGATTAGGAATGAGGATATCCGGGGTAAAGTAGGAGTAGCCGAAATTGAAGGAAAGATGAGAGAAAATCGGTTACGGTGGTTTGGACATGTGCAAAGAAGGCCTACTGACGCTCCGATTAGAAGATGCGACTATGGGACAGAGGTTCAGGGCCGAAGGGGTAGAGGAAGACCTAGGAAAACTTTAGAAGAGACTCTAAGAAAAGACTTAGAGTACTTGGATCTAACGAAGGACATGACACAAGACCGAGCACAATGGCGTTCTAAGATTCATATAGCCGATCCCACTCAGTGACTTGGATTTTCCAAGTCTCCAACCGAGAAGTTTTCCTCACTCGGAAAATTAAGGGAACACTACCCCAACCTACATGCTCCACTCAGAAAGCTTCAACATACAAGCTTCAACAAAAGAAAATTCAAAGAACTTAGCGAAGAAGGCTTTGGTGTATTTAACACAATACGTTGAAATGAAGGAAAGCTTATTTATTGATATTCCCGATAAGCTACAAATATGTACATATACATGAGTCAAAATAAACAAACAAGATGGAGCCTTCACAAAGGTTGCTTAGGAGAAGTCTCAGCAGTCGGTAGAGCCCCAGAAAGAGAAGGCATCGGAGGGGGATCATTTGGAGCCTCAGTACTGGACAGAACCCTAGAAGGAGGAGGCATCAGAGGTTGATCATTTGGAGCTTCATTACGCGGTACAGCCCCAGAAGACGAAGGCAATAAATGCCTTTGGAACAAACCCACAAATATCTGATGATCAAGTAAAACCTGACCATCAGTTTCCTTCATCTGGTCAAGCTTCCTCTTCATGTTTGTAGCATAGTCATGTGCGAGCCGGTGCAACTGTTTATTCTCATGCTTGAGCCCTCTAATCTCCTGTTTGAGACTCATCACTTCGGCCGCCAATGATTCAACTTTGCGGGTTCGAGCAAATAGGCGTTGGGCCATATTAGACACAGAACCTGCACACTGAACACTGAGAGCCAGCGAATCCTTAACAGCTAACTCATCAGACCGTTTGGAAAGTAGTCTGTTATCTTTGGGAGTGAGAAGGTTCCTGGCCACCACTGCGGCGGTCATATCATTCTTCATCACGGAATCCCCAACGGTAAGAGGACCAGTAGGGGAGACGAATGATGGGCGCCATATGTTGTCTGGAGAAGGCGGGGCTGCCTCTTCAACAAGGTTCAAGTCAAAACGACGGTCGGAGGGGCCAGACATTTTCAAAGGTGGTGAAGAGAGAAGAGGTCGGACAAATCAAGATCTTAGAAGTGCAAGAATGGAGCTTTTACTGGTGGAGATTCAAGTGTGCTTTGGAACTTAATGCCAGCCCCTATAAAAAGCTGCACTCGACGGAGCCTCAAACATCGAAGAGGCGCCTGCTCAAAAATCGAAGAGGCGTTTGCTTTCTCAAAAGCTGGGCTGCTTAGAGACCAAGAGGGTTGATCTCATAAATCGAAGAGGTGTTTGCTTTCTCAAAAGTTGGGCTGCTCAAAGATCACGAAAGCCGATCTCAGAAATCGAAGAGGCGCTCGCTTTCTCAAAAGCTGGGCTCCTCAGAGACCACGAGGGCCGATCTCAGAAATTGAAGAGGCACCTACTTTTCCAGCCTTGTCAGCACCTGTCACACGCACACTCAGCTTTGCGGAAATTATGGGTATTCTGTCGAAGACTTCTGGGGAAGTAGAAAACACATGAATCTTACTGTCCAATCACCCACTTTCCACACGCAACAATAGCTCATGGGTACCACAGATAACTTTGCCAAAGTTCTCTGCCAAAGTTGAGCACGTGAAGCTTGCAGCTCCCACTACATCGCTCTGACCAAGAAGGGTAAAAGAATAGTAAAGAAACAGCACTAACAAAGTTTAGACCCATAAATTTTGAAGGTCTAGCTACCATATTATTACCCACAAGGGTAAAGGAACAGTACCACTGCTGGATAATTGGAAAGTCTCTGTGTGTCAACCTCTGTGCCTCGTGGCAAGGTAGACTAGCAAACATGCCCAACCTTTACTCACATTCGAGAAAACACTCCTAATAAGATTGCTTGCTCCAAAATCGAAGAGGCACCGTCCTCCGAATCTCGAGAGCCAGACTCCCAACATGACTACTTTCTCAAAAATCAAAGAGAGGGTAAAGGAACAGTACCATTGCTGGATATTTGGAAAGTCCCTGTGTGTCAACCTCTGTGCTTCGTGGCAAGGTAGACTAGCAAACATGCCCAACCTTTACTCACATGCGAGAAAACACTCCCAACAAGATTGCTTGCTCCAAAATCGAAGAGGCACCGCCCTCCGAATCTCGAGAGCCAGACTCCCAACATGATTACTTTCTCAAAAATCGAAGAGACACTGCTCCCCGAATCTCGAGAGCCAGACCCCCAGCATGATTGCTTTCTCAAAAATCGAAGAGGCATCGTTCTCCGAATCAATCGAAGAGGCGCTCGCTTTCTCAAAAGCTGGGCTGCTCAGAGACCACGAGGGCCGATCTCAGAAATCGAAGAGGCACCTACTTTTCTAGCCTTGTCAGCACCTGTCACACGCACACTCAGCTTTGCGGAAATTATGGGCATTCTGTCGAAGACTTCTGGTGAAGTAGAAAGCACATGAATCTTACTGTTCAATCACCCACTTCCCACACGCAACAATAGCTCATGGGTACCACAGATAACTTTGCCAAAGTCTCTGCCAAAGTTGAGCACGTGAAGCTTGCAGCTCCCACTACATCGCTCTGACCAAGAAAGGTAAAAGAATAGCAAAGAAACAGCACTAACAAAGTTTAGACACATAAATTTTGAAGGTCTAGCTACCATATTATTACCCACAAGGGTAAAGGAACAGTACCACTGCTGGATAATTGGAAAGTCCCTGTGTGTCAACCTCCGTGCTTCGTGGCAAGGTAGACTAGCAAACATGCCCAACCTTTACTCATACCCGAGAAAACACTCCCAACAAGATTGCTTATTCCAAAATCGAAGAGGCACCGCCCTCCGAATCTCAAGAGCCAGACTCCCAACATGATTACTTTCTCAAAAATCGAAGAGACACTGCTCCCCGAATCTCGAGAGCCAGACCCCCAGCATGATTGCTTTCTCAAAAATCGAAGAAGCATCGTTCTCCGAATCTCGAGAGCCAGATACCACATACCACTTTTTCAAAGTGCTCTGACAGAGTTAAAACATGTGAAGCTGGCAGCTCCCACTACCGTGCTATGACCAAGCAGGGTAAAGGAATAGCATTACTACTTGTTGTTAGGGAGACTCCTATATATGTCGACCTCCATCCCCAACGGACAGGCAGACCTGCAAAAATGCTCAACCCTTCCTCATATCTGAGAGGGCACTCCCAACGAAGCCTTTCGAAATATTCAGCTTTCTTTCCCCCCGATAATACCTCTGCAAACAAGCTATACTAGAGCAAGAATATCTCATATCATCAGGGTTAAAAGCAAGAGTATCCCATATCATGCTTTTTCCCTGTCTTTTCCTTTGGCCTTGTTTTTACCTGCAAGACAAGGAGAAAGAGAGCAATCAGTCAGCACTTGAAATCAAGCTCCCAGCCAGGAACTGACTGCCTGGAACCCCTTACCTGATTACTTACCTGGCATTGCTCTCGAGTACTCATCTTCAACATCTTATGTTTCCAGGGAAGATACCGCATCTGCTTGAGGAACAGATAGGGCAAGTGCGAAGGATACAAGGAAGCATGTGGAGACAAGCGTAACAGCACACGTGCCGATACATCCATTACTCTGTCAAAAGCAAAAGTATCCCATATCAGCAGGGTCGAACGTACTCTAGATTTGATGGACTTGTTTTGACCCTCAAATTCTTCAGTCGGCCTTATACTCTGGAGGAAACCAGAAAACCCTCCAACTCAGTTCAAGAATAAGCCTGTGGAAAGTTACTTCTTCAAAAGCAAAAGTATCCCATATCATCTCTTCTCATTTTTCTTCTCTTTATCCTTCATGCTGCTGCAAGATGGGGAGAAGGTGAACAATCAGCCGGAGCTCTGATTGCTTACCTTGTCTGTCACCTCTTTCAGCAGATCCCCTAGCTCGGCGACTTGGGGGACTCCTACTACATGGTTTGTATCGCGCTTGACCAAGCCTGAAACTACAAGTAAGCTTCAAGTGAAATTGATACATTACCTTGTGCATCTCCACCAGTTAAAGATACCACCCCTGGATGGAGGAAGAGTACTTCCAGAGAAGCTGCCACATCTACCTATGAGACAGATAAGGCAAGTCAAGATGATACCACACTCCGATACTTAGAAGTTTCGGGATTACGAGATCATTCTCCCACAATATTTCCTAATGTCATTTGTACTCTAATGTCATTTGTACTAAATCATTCACTTGTACTCACTAAAGGAGAGCTTGAACCTATGTACTTGTGTAAACCCTTCACAATTAATGAGAACTCTTCTATTCCGTGGACGTAGTCAATCTGGGTGAACCACGTACATCCTGTGTTTGCTTTCCTATCTCTATCCATTTATATACTTATCCACACTAATGACCGGAGCAATCTAGCGAAGATCACAAAAAGCGACCGTTTTCGCTACCTAGGATCTATCTTGCAAGAGAACGGAGAATTAGATGGAGATCTCAACCATAGAATACGAGCTGGATGGATGAAGTGTAAGAGTGCATCCGGCGTGTTGTGTGACCGTCGTAGGCCACTGAAGCTCAAGGGAAAATTTTATAGGACGGCAATAAGGCCAGCGATGTTGTATGGCACAGAATGTTTGGGCGGTGAAACATCAACACGTACACAAAATGGGTGTAGCGGAGATGAGGATGCTTCGTGGGATGTGTGGGCACACGAGAAAGGATAAGATTGAGAATGAGGATATCCGAGGTAAAGGAGTAGCCGAAATTGAAGGAAAGATGAGAGAAAATCGGTTCCGGTGATTTGGACATGTGCAAAGAAGGCCGACTGACGCTCCGGTTCGAAGATGTGACTACGGGACGGAGGTTCAGGGCCGAAGGGGTAGAGGAAGACCTAGGAAAACTTTGGAAGAGACTCTAAGAAAAGGCTTAGAGTACTTGGATCTAACGGAGGATATGACACAAAACCGAGCGCAATGGCGTTCTAGGATTCATATAGCCGACTCCACTTAGTGGGAAAAGGCTTTGTTGTTGTTGTTGTATACAATCAAAATCTGATGCATGTATGGTGGAATTGCTAACTTACTAGCTTCTAGAAAGTGATGCTTCTGCTTGTTTGAAACTGAATAATATGAAAGCAATCTTTGAGCATGTAATTTGACTCATAATATCCGCGGACATGCACCACTAAGTGGGACTTACAATAGTCACAAAGAAGGCATTTGATTGCAACTTATTCACGATTGGGGTGGAGAGTCTTTTATCTTGATTTCCTGGCTAAACCAAGAAAACGTTATTTCAATGTCTGGTTTACATAATTTAGTATCTTTTTCTTTTTAAAACACCATTTTGCTAAATGGGATATGATGTAGCACATTAGGGCCGTTCACCTCCTGAAATATTGCTTTTTTCGTCCTCTGGCAGCTCAAAAGATGGGAGCGGAAGGAATGCAAGCCAAACAGCCTTCCAGTTTTACACAAAATGCATGTTAAGGTTGGGGACACAGTGAAAGTCATATCTGGACATGACAAGGGTAAAACTGGAGAGGTGACAAAGATCTTTAAGCACAACAGCACCGTGATAGTCAAGGAGATAAACTTGAAGACAAAGCATATGAAGAGCAGGGAAGAGGGTGAACCAGGACAGATACTTAAGGTTCTTTTTCTTTCGTAAAATTTGTAATCATCAACTTATTAGTTCTTTTGTTTCCTTGCTTGCTAGTTTCATTTGATTACAAATAAACATTTTAAACTTCATATTCCAGGTAGAAGGAGCCATACACAGCTCGAATGTGATGCTTTTCTCGAAAGAAAAGAATGTAGCAAGTCGGGTGGGTCATAAAATCCTGGAAAATGGACAACGAGTTCGCTACCTCATCAAAACTGGTGAAATAATAGACAATGCAGAGAACTGGAAGAAATTGAAGGAAGAAAAAAAGAAAACTGAAGAAGCCGTCACTGCTGCATAAGGATCAAATTCTTACCTGAACGCGGCTGTAGCTTAGAAACTCCAGATGTATTAATATCATTTTGTAAGTTTGTATTAATTCAATAACTTCTTGTGCTCTCCAGTATTGCACTTACAACTGAGTTATATAATTTTGTTTATTTGCGTTGGTTGAATGAGAAATTAGAATGTTGGTCGTCCTCCAAAACATGCTAGTTATCTTTTATTTAGTTTGCATTTTACTGAGCATGGGATTTTTCTTCAACACTATGCGTTTGGTGCTTAGGATTGTAGAATTGGCTAACCCACCGGATTCGATGTTGTCGAAAGAACGTAACTTCCAAATTTAGTGTAGCTGAAGGTAGACGATGGATTACGTTTGGAAGAGAAGTTTTGTTCATAACTAATCCATCCAATTCCTTCAATTTGGAAAAAAAAAATTGGAATTTGACCTTTATTTCTTCCTTCAAACGTACCTTCAATTTTGTGAGTTATCTTCCCTTATCACTTCATAACATTCCGAGTAAGTGCATGGAAATTCTCTTAAACTTGTTTGTCTTAAGATTGAATCAAATTGAAGAAATTGTTGAAAACCTAAAATGTATGAAAGCACGAACTTTGCATATTGTGATTTCGTGTTCATATGACGAACCAATTTTACTATCTTCATACACAAAATAATTCATTTTGAGATTTTGAAGCACTTAAAGATGTTAAGAAATGAGAAAGTTATAACGGAAATTTGTAAATTAGCACGAAACAAGTTGAACTTGCATAGAGTACAACTCGTAGAAGCTCGACTTGCCTATGTTCGGTTCGATAATAAACCAAACTTGAACATTGGTACAATCAGCTCGTAGAGATCTTAAGCAAACAATATTTTCTTCACGAGACATCTTGAATATACCCCATCAAAGAAATTTGCTTAGAAGGATCATTTTTCTGATTTGCTTTTGGATAATTATCTTCACTTTTATTTTTAAGTATTGATTGACTATCTTCATTTTAACTTTTTATTTCCCAAGACGGAGGTTGATATTATAGTAAAGGGATCCACCTAATCCATTAAGTTCGGAATTCGGGTCGTTAAAATTTAATCCAACGATTATAATTATTATAACTTTTAAAAGAACCTCCTATTTATAGGCTTTGGATCAAATTTCAACGGTCTGAATCACAGACTTAGTGGATTAGGTGGAAAGGGTTCCGAATTGGATCCCTTTCCAATATTATATTCCTCAGTCTTATTTTGTTTTTGAACTACATGCATGATAACCTAGCCTCTCACTGAGTTCCAATCATCTAAAAAGAAAAGAACGTCCATGTGGTCATTTCAAAGTACTATTCATAAAAATTGTATGTTATATTGTTCATGTGTTATTATAGCTCACTCAATAAAAATCATCTAAGCAAAATTTTTATTAAAATGAAAATCGTTTAATCAATCAACTATAACAATTAAATAAATTGTTTGTAATATTGCAATTCATTGACTAAACAAAACCATTTCTTTGGCCATGATCCCGTAACCTCTTTGCATGTGCAAATCACAACGGCTCTAGACGTTCGCACAAAATTCGAAAATATTAATCAAGATGTTCCCTCGAAATTTAAAAAATACAATTAATAGTCTTTCTCATCCATTTCTTTCATCTCCCGATGAATATTAATCAAGACGATCCCTCAAAACTAAAAAAAAATAGAATTAATAGTCATTCACATTCCTTTCTCTCATCTTCCAAGCACAAGACTCGATGATAAACGACGCGCACCACAAATTATTCGCTAAAAATACACAAAAAAAGACAAGTCCCAAGTTCGGACTTCTTGTTGATCAATGATCACACGCAAGTCTGCATCATATGTTGGACAAAATTAAATATGGATAACGTAAAATACTTTTCTTTTCCATTTTGATTATATGTTATCACAATTGTATGAATCTGGAAGCGTGTACCATTCACATCACATGGATGATTTAACATTTGGCAACCATGCATGCATTGACAACACACTCTCATTATTCTTATATCTCCACAAGAGAGTTGCTAATGAAACTTTCTTAAAAATAAGATTCTTTATGAACTCTCTGTTATCTCAAAATTTTAATAATATTTTATAATATTAGCATAAAAATTGACGTTACATTGGAAAGTAACAAAAAATCTCTAAAAAAATTCACTTTAAAATAGTCTCCTCGCCATTTCTGGTCTTGACAGTAGTACATTTGTAATTGGTGTAATTTCCATAAATATGATATAGACCAGGCGTGGAAATATTTGCCTCCCAAAAAATTTAAAAATTATTTATTAATTACTATCCTCACAGGCTTTGTCGATTATATTAGCTACATGATTACACGTTTACAACATCCAATATTATATTATTTTAGCTACATGATTATTATACTAATTTAGGGATATGATATTATATTAGCCACATGATTACAACATCCAATACTAAGATTAATTCAATGTATATGTGCGTGTGTGTGTGTGTATATATAGCAGCCTGCGGTGGAGAGCAAAAGAAAGGGAGCCATGGCAACATACTGTGTTACCGGAGCTACTGGTTTTATAGGGTCTTGGCTGGTGAAGACCCTCCTGGAGAAAGGCCATATGGTTCATGCAACAGTCCGTGATCCTGGTCTGTACACCTCTTTAATCAATTATCTCTCTCTTGTTATTCTGTTTTTGGTTATATTTTTCACGCTTTTATTTTCATCCAAGTAGAAAAAAATTGTAGCTTTCTTTTTGTTCAGATTTTGTTTGTGGTTTTTATGGTTGATCTTTTAACTAGAAAGGGAGATAAGAGATAGAGAGATGAAAACCGGTGAAAGAACTCTGTTTTGGGAGAGAAAAAAAGATGAAATAGGTTATTGTGGGCCCGCCACTAATACAAGATCTTGTTGAGAGAGAAGAAATGATGATATTGATAGTTAATTCGTTTCATTTTCTAAGTTGAGAATTAGCTTTCTGAAATTTGCACAAATTTTTTGGTGAGATCATCAATACTTGCATATAGTAGCTAGAAGCCTAGAAGGATCTTATTTGAGTTAGCATCAGGTTCTAATAGTGGTATTCTTTTAGTCAAAGATCGTTTTAGGTAGAAAGTTTATGAATATACCTGCCTAGAAGTCATTTGGTTAAACATAATTACATGCATTTTAAATTATCTCAAGATATATGTGTATAAGCATGACATTTTGATTGGTAGACCACGAATGTAAGTTTATGTCAGCCCGGCTCAACTTACAAGTCTAGTTTATGGTTGAGATATCCTTAATTCATAAGATTGTTTGCAATTGGAAGATGTATATTTGAGATGTAAAAACTATATTTACATCCCATTTTATATTTTCATCATACGTAAATGAAATTCTGCTCGAATAAGTAGAGATATAAATATAAGATCTTATTTAATTTTTGTTTTTATTGGAACCCAACACCAAAAATGTGAAATATATATATAGAGAGAGATTATATTCACACACCCCAAATTACTTCTCCCACACCTTTTAAAATTTTTAATATTTTCTACACACCATTAGCACTTGATAGAAAAATATTAAAAAATTAAAAGGGTGTGGAAGTAATTTGGGGCGTGTGAATATAATCTCCCATATATATATATAGGGAATTGTTATTAGTACTCCAAAAATCTCATTCTACACTCTAAACTTTCTATATTAGGAAACACTTCTGAGGAGTGTAGAATGAATCGCAAGGCTATTGGCACAATTAGACAATGGGTGGACGATAGTGTTTTTCACCATGTGTCTAAAGAAACCAATGCTCGCGAGTTTTGGACGAAACTTGAGTCCTTGTTCGAGAAGAAGCCCAAAAAGCCTTCTTGATCAAAGAGCTCATCAATGTGAAGTACAAGGATGGTTTAAGTGTAGCAAAACACTTGAACAATTTCCAAAATATCATCAACCAATTGGCTACTATGAAAATGACGATTGAGGACGAGCTGCAAGCACTATTGCTACTTGGATCCTCGCCAAACAGTTGGGAGACCTTTGTGGTGAGTGTAAGTAACTCTGCTTCTAATGGTGTTCTTATTCTTGATAATGTTAAAAATAGCATGCTCAATGTAGAAACAAGGAGAAAGACTTCTAGCATAGATAGTAGCCAAGTATTTGTCACAGAAAACCGTGGAAGAAGCAAGAGCAGAGGGCCTAAAGGTTATGGCAAGAGTCATAGCCGATCCAAGTCAAGGTTCAGGGGTACATGCCACCATTGTGGCAAAGAATGCCATATGAAGAAAAACTGTCGAGTTTGGAAGAGAGAGTAAAGGGAAGGAAACAATCAGAAGAAAGATCATACTGGCAATACCACTGCTGTCATATGTGGTGATGTACCAGAAATATTGTCTGTTGGTGAATGTCTGCATATGGGCAACTCTGACGGAGACATTGAATGGATCTGTGACAATGGAGCTTCCTTCCATGCTACGTGCAAACGGGAGTTCTTTAGTACATACAAAGAAGGTGACTTTGGCATAGTGAAGATGGGGAATAAAAGCTATTCCAAAATTCTTGGAATTTATGATATTTGCCTAAGAACTAATCTTGGTTGCCAGTTGATGTTGAAAGATGTGAGACATATTCCTAATATACGTCTCAATCTGATATCCATTGGTACCCTTGATCAACAAGGTTATTATTACCATATTGGCGAAGGAAAATTGAAGCTTACTAAAGGCTTAATGGTGGTAGCAAGAGCACGACTTTGTTGTACGTTGTACCGGTCAAATGCCAAGGTTTTGAAAGATGAGTTGAATGTTGTGGATGACTTATCTCTAGACTTGTGGCATAAGAGGCTAGGCCACATGAGTGAGAAAAGCCTACAAGTTTTGGCAAAGAAGTCTCACATTCCCTTTGCCAAAGGTACGTCGTTAAACTCTTGTGAGCATTGTTTATTCGGAAAACAAAGAAGAATTAGTTTTTCTGTTCCATCTACAAAGAAAGCAAATTTGTTAGATCTTGTTTATTCAGATGTGTGTGGTCCCATGGAAGTCGAGCCACTTGGAAGAAATAAATATTTTGTTACGTATATTGATGATGCTTCACAAAAGGTCTGGGTGTATTTGTTGAAATCCAAAGACCAGGTGTTTCAGACATTCCAGGAGTTTCATGCCATGGTGGAGAGGGAAATTTGGAAACCTCTCAAGTGCCTTCGTAGCGACAACGGCGGCGAGTACACATCTCACCAGTTTAGAGAGTATTGTGTGAAACATGGCATACGTCATGAGAAGACAGTTCCTGGAACTCCACAACATAACGGTGTTGCTGAAAGAATGAACTGAACCATCATGGAAAAGGTGTATGCTAAGGACTGCAAAATTATCTAAGCAGTTATGGGGTGAAGCTGTAAGGACAACCTGCTATTTGATCAACCGATCTCCATCAGTACCATTAGGTCTTGATGTTCCAGATAGAGTATGGACTATTAATGATGTGTCTTACTTTTATCTGAAGGTGTTTGGTTGTAAATCTTTTGTGCATGTGCCCAAAGAGTAGAGATCGAAGTTAGACTACAAAGTTACACCGTGCATCTTTCTTGGTTATGGCGGTGAAGATTTTGGTTACAGATTATGGGACCCATACCAGAAGAAGTTTATCCGAAGTAAAGACGTGGTCTTTTATGAAGATCAAACAATTGGGGATTCGGATGAAGAGGCACAACCAGATGGCGTAGTCAGAGAAATTGATCCATTAGCTTCAGATGAAAAAAGTCACGATGACATCCCTGAAGCAGCTACAAATGAAGTGCATGCAGAACCATATAATGCTGATCAGGGGGAGCCTGATCAAGATGAGCCAGACCATGAGATTGCTGATCAGGGGGAGCCTAGTCAAGAATAGCAGATTCAAGGAAAACCCAATCAAGGGGAGCCTCTAGCCCTGCAAGAGAATGAAGACCAGGTCAGAAGATCCAACAGAAGTCGAATACCATATACTAAGTATTCTTCATCAGAGTATATCATGTTGACTAATTATGGAGAACCCGAAACTTATGAGGAGGCTAGAACTCATAACGACAGTGATAAATGGATGAAGGCAATGGAGTCAGAGATGGATTCCTTATTAAAGAATGATACTTATGAGCTAGTAGAGCTTCCAAATGGCAGAAAAGCATTGAAAAACAAATGGGTGTTCAAATTGAAAAGGGACGACAACATGACAATGTACAAGGCTCATTTGGTTGTCAAAGGTTTTGGTCAAAAGAAAGGAGTTTACTTTGATGAGATTTTCTCACCGGTGGTGAAGATGACTTCCATTCGAGTTATCCCTGGTATGGTAGCAAGCATGGATCTTAAGCTCGAGCAGTTAGACGTTAAAACTGCATTTCTCCACGGCAATTTAGAAGATGAGATATACATGGAACAACCCAAAGGCTTTGAAGTCAAAGGTAAAGAAAATTTGGTGTGCAAGCTCAAGAAAAGCTTATATGGTCTTAAGCAGGCTCCGAGACAATGGAATAAGAAGTTCAACTCATTCATGGTGAGTAATAGGTACAAGATAACTCATGCTGACTTTTGTGTCTATATCAAACAATTTTCTGGAGGTAAATTCATTATTTTATTGCTTTATGTTGATGACATGTTGATTGTCAGTCAAGATGCTTCTATGATTAAAAAGCTCAAAGAAAAGTTATCTAAGTCATTTGACATAAAGGACTTAGGGCCAGCCAAGCAGATTTTGGGCATGGAGATAATTCGTGACAGAAAATCCAAGAAGTTGTGGTTGTCACAAGAAAAGTATGTTGAACGGGTGCTTGAAAGGTTCAACAGGAAAGCAGCCAAATCGGTAAGCTCACCTTTAGCCAATCATATCAAGTTGAGCAAAGAGTCATGTCCAAAAACATATGAAGAAAATGAGAAAATGGCAGTTGTTCCCTACTTTTCAGTAGTAAGAAGTATCATGTATGCAATGGTGTGCACACGGCCAGATATTGCTCATGCAGTAGGTGTGGTAAGCAGGTTTCTCTCTAATCCAGGGAAAGACCATTGGGAAGCTGTTAAGTGGATTCTTAGATATTTGAAGGGGACTTCTAAGATGTGCTTGTGCTTTGGCGATTCCAAACCAATCTTGGAAGGATTTACAGATGCTGACATGGGAGGTGACCTGGATGGTAGAAAATCTACGTTTGGGTACTTGTTTACTTTTGCAGGGGTAGCCGTGTCTTGGCAATCCAAGTTGCAAAAGTGTGTTGCTTTGTCCACAACCGAGGCTGAATACATAGCCGCTACAAAAGCATGCAAGGAGTTGTTGTGGCTAAAGCGGTTTCTCCAAGAGTTGGGTTTGAAGCAAAGTGATTATGGCGTTTATTGTGATAGTCAGAGTGCTCTGGATTTGATCAAGAACACTACATATCATTCACGCACTAAGTACATTGATATTCGTTATCACTGGATTAGAGATGTTATCGAGAACAAGTTGCTACAACTGAAGATTCATACCGATAATAATTCTTCAGACATGTTGACAAAGATAGTCACAAAATCAAAGTTGGAATTCTGCATTAAGGCTGCTGGGATGGACTCCAGGTAACTTGGAGTCATGATCGGAATTCCTCCCTTATGGACTGGAGGGGGAGATTGTTGGTATATGGTCCAACCCACGATCAATGTTCTAGATTATTCTAGTAAGCAAGTAAGGTGGCTGGAGCATGCTAGACAATTCTAGCATGTTATTAAGTTGATGGAAGAAGCTAGAGAGAACTAGCTTCCTTGGTTGCAAATGGAAAGATCTAGAAGCCACACTTTTGTGGCTAGTCTAGAATTATCTATGCTAAAGGTTTGAAGAATACACTAGAAACTAGTTCTAGTTTGTAGAAGGAACTAGAAACTAGTAGAATGCCAAGCCCTCACCTATAAATATGGGTGAAATGTTGTAGTGATGTAACCAATTAAGAACCAAGTGTGAGTAGCAAAGGATAAAGTCCAAAGCTAGAGTTCCACTCCAAGAGTGAAAGTGAAAGTGTTCCACTACACATTGTGAGTGAAGTTTAGAGTGATAGAAAGTGTGTGTCATACTTTCTTGTATCCATCAAGCCTTGTTTTTGGCTTGGTAAGACTACTCTTGTTGTACTCATCTTTTTCATAGAGTGAAGATTGATCCTTGTTTCGTGGACGTAGGCATAAGTTGCCGAACCACATAAATTCTTAGTGTCCATTTTTTACTTTACCTTGAGCATTCTCTATCTTGTAGTACCGACATTCCTAACATGTAAAACACACATTCCTAGGCATTTTGCATCTCACATTGGAGATGCTCCAATCGTGCTAATTTTCTTCTATGAATGTTTCAATAAGGGTGATGAGTTTCCACTTAAAATCGCACAGCCAAGTGTTTGCAGCTATTATCATTGTGGACAAGCACTGATCGGTTAAGATTGTTCCGAGCTGATTTGCGACAAGAAGGAAGCTTCGACGAGGCTGTGAAGGGTTGTGACGGCGTATTTCACGTTGCAGCATCAATGGAATTCAGTGTTACTGTAACAGAAAACATTGGTAATGCATAACATATGTGCTACATTTTCACTACACGAACAGCACATAGCCCTACACTCTTAATAAACCCAAACCGAGTTCCGATCTAAATTGTTTTTATGTCTAGAGAGCTATGTTCAATCAAATATCATTGAGCCTGCAATCAAAGGAACCTTAGACCTCCTCCAATCCTGTGTGAATTCTAGAACGGTGAAAAGGGTTGTACTCACCTCTTCCATTAGTACTATCACTGCCAAAGATGGCAACGGAAATGCAAGAGCTGTTGTTGATGAGTCTTGCCAAACTCCAGTTGATCAAGTTCTAAGTGCAAAAGCAAGTGGATGGGTAAATGTTTCCTCTCCTCCATATAAATCTCTCTTTGCTTTATTTTTACAATTAGAAAATACTCAGTAATCCGACGCACATATTAGTCTATCTAGTTGAAATAGTCACTATCGTCCGACGTATCAAACGAGGTCTCATTGTGCATTAAAAACATTCTTTCTTTAATTTACAGGTTTATGCACTTTCCAAGATTCTCACAGAGGAAGCAGCATTCAGATTTGCAAGTGAGAATGGGATTAATCTTGTATCAATCATAACAAGTACTGTTGGGGGCAATTTTCTCACTTCCAAGGTTCCATCAAGCATTCAAGTTCTCTTATCTCCAATAACTGGTGCTTCTGCTATATCTCTCTTCTTCTTTCTTTCTTAAAGAATCTCGATGGCACAAGAAAGATTTGTCATTGAAATATACAAATACACTATGTTAGCCTTTCCAATAGGGGTGTGTGACTACAATACCCCTTGCCCGTAAGTGTATCGGGTTTTTAATGGGGCAGATGAAAGCGATGAAAGTATAGGACCTATTTCTTTAAATCTCACCCGTTCATTTTATGTTACATTGAATGCAACGTGCTTTATTGATTTCCCTCAAAATAAGAAGTATGGATATCATAAACACAATTGAAGCTGTGGATAGATCTTTCTATGCAGGTGACTCTGAACTTTATGGCATCTTATCTGCGGTAAATGCAAGGATGGGATCAATTGCTTTAGTTCATGTTGAAGATATATGCAATGCCCACATCTTTTTAATGGAGCACACCAAAGCGGAAGGTCGTTACATATGCGTTGCCCAAAGTTGTCCAATATCTAAGTTGCTTAACTATCTAGCTCAGGCGTATCCTTGCTCAAATTCAAACAGGTATAGTACATTTTTCTGTTAGACTTTTCGAGCTGCATATTATTTCAGTGATACTTCTCTTCTTAATATTCAAAGAATTCCCAAGTTCAAATCTCCCTCTCGGTCGGGTGAGCTTTATGTTCTCAATTTAGATCCTCATCAGATCATTATGTGTGTGTGTGTGTGTGTGTGTGTGTGTGTGTGTGTGTTTGTGTGTGTGAGTGTGTGTACATTGCTAGAGGCAGTTCAAGAAAAATGGTCTTTAATACCATTTTCTCAGTGACCAAATGAAGAATGGTCATAAATAGTAGGGATGAAATGAGAGTTGATTATTGGACTTAGCTCCTTATTCCTACTCAATATATATTTTAATTTGCTCGGAGTTTGTAACTCAAATAGTTAACTACTAATTATACGCACCTCCTAAAATTGTACGAGATTTCCCTTTATATACATAATGTTCTGTACATATTTTGCAGGTACAGAGTGATTGAGGAAGAAAATGATGTAGTACCCTATTCCGAGATCTCTTCAAAGAAGCTAACAGATTTGGGATTCACTTACAAGCATGGAATTGAAGATATGGTTCACCAGACAGTTTCTTGTTGTGTAGATTATGGCTTTCTACCTCCTATTTAGAGTTTAGAGTTTTTCTACGTTGTGGTTAATAACTTCTTTTTTTTTTTTTTTTTTTAATGTGAACATATTGTCGATATTGTTCATAATTATACCATTTATACTATGAACTTACAGTTGTCAACGTATGGTCGACATGATTGTCAGTACATTGTGATATTTTAACTGCAAGTGCGCCTAACCGCAATTTAGAAAGAAGGTTTAATTAAACTAAATCTCTGGTTATCGATCAAAGATGTGGGCTTGTTGGCAAACAGACATTTCCTTTCCTCTGTATTTTCATGTATTCGTCTAGAAGCATTTTTAAGGTTCTTTTTCAGGTATTGCTGAAAAGTTTTTTTTTTTTTTTCTTGTACAAAAAGCACTCGTTTTTTTTTTTTTGTCGAGGAAAAAAAAAGAAAAAAAAAACACTTGTTTATCTGTCAAATTATAGTTGGAAGGAAAAGCCATTTTGACCATGGAAGATGCTTTCGGCAGTAACCAAACCCGCCTTTACTACTAAATACTGTATCCAAGTCAACTGTTTTGGCTAGCCGAAGTGAGAAGCCAAGTTGGTTGCCACCTTACACAAAGCTGTAGATTCATCTGCGAAACAAATATGTATTCAAGTCAAATCAATTAGATTTAATGCTTTTGGCATGTTCATTGAGGGAGACAAAATGACAGGGAGAAAAGAATCTCGAAGTTGGACCCGGAGGCCTTGGAATTATATATGGTATAAATAAGAATTCAGTTTTCTTGTTCTTTAACATTATGTTCGGAAGAAGGAAATAAATGTGAAATTTTAATAAAAGTCAGAATTTATAAATTGACATGCACAAATTCATTTGTTTGGATTCATAAACATATAAATTTAGAATTTCCGTGTAGAAAAAAAACTTGGAATTTGGGACCTCCAATTCCTAAGTTCAAATTCCATGTAAATAAGTATCATTTCCCAATTTCTATGATTGTGAGTTTAAAAATAACAAATTCCGTATTCAATTTTGTTGATGCACAAAATCAGTGAGGATTTTGGTACAACAGAAAGTGTCAAGTTTGTGACCTTCGCTAAATTGCTCCGGTCACTAGTGTGGATAAGTATGTAAATGGATGGAGACAAGGAAGCAAACACAAGATGTACGTGGTTCACCCAGATTGGCTACGTCCACGAAGTAGAGGAGTTCTCATTAATTGTGAATGGTTTACACAAGTACATAGGTTCAAGCTCTCCTTTAGTGAGTACAAGTGAATGATTTAGTACAAATGACATTAGGCAATATTGTGGGAGAATGATCTCCTTTTATAGAAGAGAGTTTCTAGCTTTGTTCTGACATTGACACGTGTCGTGTTGTGATTGGCTTATGATGTTGACACGTGTCTCGCTGGAATTGGCTTCTGATGTCAACACGTGTCGCACTGTGATTGGCCTCCTGGTTGGAAGGAAACTCTTCTGGGTCTTTGACGATATAACCTTGACTGGTGCTCAGTAGTTTCGGGATTGGTCAAGTATGGTACAAACAGTGCTCCCCTAAGTTCCCGAGTGAATGAAGCTCCTCGGTTGGGGACTTGCAAGATCCAAGCCGTTGAGTAATCACGAAACTTCTAAGTACCGAAGTGTGGTATTGTCTTCACTTGCCTTATCTGTCTCATAGGTAGATGTGGCATCTTCTCTGGAAGTACTCTTCCTCCATCCAGGGGTGGTATCTTTAACCGGTGGAGATGTACAAGGTAATGTACCAATTTCACTTGAAGCTTACTTGTAGTTTCAAGCTTGGTCAAGCGCAATACAAACCATATAGTAAGAGTACCCCAAGTCGCCGAGCTAGGAGATCTGCCGAAAGAGGTGACAAATAAGGTAAGCAATCAGAGCTCCAAGCAATCAGTCCCAGATCAAAAGTTTGATTTCGAGTTCTGGCTGATTGTTCTCATTCTCCTTATCTTGCAGGCAGCATGAAGGATAAAAAGAAGAAAAAGGAGAAGAGATGATATGAGATACTTTTGCTTTTGAAGAAGTAACTTTCCACAGGCTTATTCTTGAACTGGGCTGGAGGGTTTTCTGGTTTCCTCCAGAGTATAAGGCCGACTCAAGAATTTGAGGTTCAAAACAAGTCCATCAAATTTAGAGTACGTTCGACCCTGATGATATGGGATACTTTTGTTGTTGACAAAGTAGTGGATGTATCGGCACGTGTTCTGTTACGCTTGTCTCCACATGCTTCCTTGTATCCTTCTCACTTGCCCTATCTGTTCCTCAGGCAGATATGGTATCTTCTCTAGAAGCATAAGATGTTGAAGAGGAGTACTCGAGAGCAATGCCAGGTAAGTAATCAGGCAAAGGGTTCCAGGCAGTCAGTTCCTGACTGGAAGCTTGATTCCAAGTGCTGACTGATTGCTCTCTTTCTTCTTGTCTTGCAGGTAAGAACAAGGGCAAAAGAAAAGACAGGGAAAAAACATGATATGAGATACTTTTGCTTTTGACCATGATGATATGAGATACTCTTGCTCTGATGTGGCTGGTTTGCATAGGTATTATTGGGGGGGAAGAAAGCTGAGTATTTCGAGAGGCTTCGTTGGGAGTGCCCTTTCAGATATGAGGAAGGGTTGAGCATTTTTGCAGGTCTGCCTGTCCGTGGAGGATGAAGGTCGACATATATAGGAGTCTTCCTAACAACAAGTAGTAATGCTATTCCTTTACCATTCTTGATCATAGCAATGTAGTGGGAGCTGCAAGCTTCACGTGTTTTAACTTTGTCAGAGCACTTTGAAAAAGTGGTTTGTGGTATCTGGAAAGCTGATGTTGAGTGTGAAGATTACAGACAAGCTTTATCCAAGGAAATCTGGCTCTCGAAGTTCGGAGAGTGGTGCCTCTTCGGTTTTCGAACAAGCAATCCTGTCGGGGATCTGGCTCTCGAGATTCAGAGAATAGTGCCTCTTCGATTTTTGAGAAAGTAATCATGTTGGGAGTCTGGCTCTCGAAATTCGAAGGGCGGTGTCTCTTCGATTTTTGAGCAAGTAATCCTGTTGGGAGTCTAGCTCTCAAGATTCGAAGAGCGGTGCCTCTTCAATTTTTGAGAAAGTAATCCTGGTGAGAGTCTGGATAGCGGTGCCTCTTCGATTTTTGAAAAAGCAATCCTGGTGAGAGTCTGGCTCTCGAGATTCGGGGATCGGTGCCTCTTCGATTTTTGAGAAAGTAATCCTGGTAGGAGTCTGGCTCTCGAGATTCGGATCGCGGTGTCTCTTCGATTTTTGAGAAAGCAATCATGGTGAGAGTTTGGCTCTCGAGATTCGGAGGGCGGTGCCTCTTTGATTTTTGAGCAAGTAATCCTATTGGAAGTCTGACTCTCGAGATTTCGAGAGCGGTGCCTCTTCGATTTTTGAGCAAGCAATCTTGTTGGGAGTGTTTTCTCGAATGTGAGTAAAGGTTGGGCATTTTTGCCAGTCTGCCTTGCCACGGAGCACGGAGGTTAACACACATAGGGACTTTTTAGTTACCAAGCAGTGGTGGTATTCCTTTACCTTTGTGGGTAATAATAGGGTAGCTGGACCTTCAAAATTTATGTGTCTAAACTTTGTTAGAGATCTTTGGCAAAGTTATATGTGGTACCCGAGGAGCTGATGTTGCGTGTGGAAAGTGGTGCATCTTGGAAATCCGGAGAGTGGTGCCTATTCGATTTTTGAACCAACGGCCATGTTGCCCTTTCTTTTATAAAGGAACCAATTGTGTGCAAGAAGTACGTTCAGAGAGTTATTGCTTGTAGGAATTTTCCCCTTATTTTTGTACTTCAGAGATTTATTGCACCTTATTTCTCCTTCATCATTTATGAGAATGTCTGGCCCATCTGACCGTCATTTTGACTTGAACTTTGGTGAAAAGGCAGCCATGCCTTCTCAAGGCAACATATGACGTTCATCCTTCTTATCCCCTACTGGTCCTCTTATCGTTGGGGACTCTGTGATGAAGAATGATATAACCGTTGCGGTGGTGGCCAGGAACCTTCTCACTCCCAAAGATAACAGACTACTTTCCAAACGGTCTAATGAGTTGGCTGTTAAGGATTCCCTGGCTTTTAGTGTTCAGTGTGCAAGTTCTGTGTCAAAAATGACCCAATGCCTATTTGCTCGAACCCACCAAGTTGAATCATTGGTGGCTGAAGTGATAAGTCTTAAACAGGAGATTAGAGGTCTCAAGCATGAGAATAAACAGTTGCACAGGTTCGCACATGACTATGCTACAAACATGAAGAGGAAGCTTGACCAGATGCAGGAATCTGATGGTCAGATTTTACTTGATCATCAGAAGTTTGTGGGTTTGTTCCAAAGACATTTATTGCCTTTGTCTTCTGAAGCTGTACCGCGTAATGAAGCTCCAAATGATCAACCTCCGATGCCTCCTCCTTCTGGGGTTCTGTCCAGTACTGAGACTCCGAATGATCACCCTCTGATACCTTCTCTTTCTGAGGCTCTGCCGACTGCTGAGACTTCTCCTAAGCAACTTTTGTGAAGGCTCCCTCTTGTTTGTTTATTTTGACTCATGTATATGTACATATTTGTAACTTATCGGAGATATCAATAAATAAGCTTTGCTTCATTTCAACGTATTGTGTTAAATACACCAAAGTCTTCTTCACTAAGTTCTTTGAATTTTTTCTTTTGTTGAAGCTTGTTGAAGCTTGTATGTTGAAACTTTGTGAGTGAAGCATGTAGGTTGAGGTAGTGTTCCCTTAATTTCCCAAGTGAGGAAAACTTCTCGGTTGGAGACTTGAAAAATCCAAGTCACTGAGTGGTTGTGAGACTTCCGAGTATCAAGGTGCAGTAGCATATGGTAAGAGTCCCCCAAGTCTTCGGTCAAGGGAGTTGATGAATGAGGTGTCTTGCTAGTAGTCAAGCTTCTAAAGTAACAAAACTTCACAATTTTCCTTTCTAAGTGGTAGTCTAAAACTCCTCCTTCATATATATTTGTTATAAAAGTTGTTAGGCCCAAAGAAGAGGAGACCTAGGCAAATTTTTTTTTTCAATTTTTCTAATTTTTGAATTTTTGAATTTTCAAATTTTTGAATTTTCGAATTTCCGAAAATATATATATATATATATATATATATATATATATATATATATTTTAAGCTTTGTAGATGAAATTTTGAGGTTGAAACTTTGTTGGGTATCATGAATTGATTTTGCTTCACATTATCTTGATCAAGAATGTGTGAAGCTTTTGTGGGTTAAGCTTTTATGGGTCAAGCTTTTATTGGTCAAGTTTTTGTGGGTCAAGCTTTTGTGGGTCAAGCTTTTGTAGGTGAAGCTTTTGTGGATTTTGTGGGTAAAGCTTTTGTGGGTTAAGTTTTTGTGGGTGAAGCTTTTGTGGGTTAAGCTTTTATGGGTTAAGCTTTTGTAGTCGAAGCTTTTGTGGGTCAAGTTTTTGTGGGTCAAACTTTTGTGGGTGAAGTTTTTGTGTTGAAGCTTTTGTAGGTGAAACTTTGGAGTTGAAGCTTTTGTTGGGTACCATGAATTGATTTTGCTTCACACTATCTTGATCAAGATAGTGTGAAGCTTTTGAGAATTTGTAGTTGTCCTCCATTGATGAAGCTTTTGTTGGTGAAACTTTTGTATTGAAGCTTTGTAGGTGAAGCTTTGTAGGTGAAACTTTGGAGTTGAAGCTTTGTAGGTGAAGCTTTGGAGTTGAAGTTTTGTAGGTGAAGCTTTGGAGTTGAAGCTTTTGTTGGGTACCATGAATTGATTTTGCTTCACATTCTCTTGATCAAGATAGTGTGAAGCTTTTGAGAATTTTTAGTTGTCTTCCATTGATGAAGCTTTGTTGAATTTCCCAATTTCCTTTTTTTTTTTTGGGAAAATTAGAAATTTGAAAATGTGGAAGAGACAACATATACAAATTTTGCTTCCACATGTTGAGCAAGAGATTGTGATGCAAGCCACACCTTGTAGTAGTCGAAGGTTTGGATGAACTATATAAATTGAATTTGCTTCGAACAGTTTTGATCAAAAGTGTGTGAAGCTTTCTACGAGTTGTAGTTGCCCTTCATTGATGAAGCTTTTATTGGCACCATAAATTGGTTTTGCTGCACACTGTCTTGATCAAGAGTGTGTGAAGCTTTTGAGAATTGTGGTTGAATTCCTTTGATGAAGCTCTTGTTGGCACCATAAATTGGTTTTGCTTCACACTGTCTTGATCAAGAGTGTGTGAAGCTTTTGAGAATTGTGGTTGCCTTCCATTGATGAAGCTCTTGTTGGCACCATAAATTGGTTTTGCTTCACCCTGTCTTGATCAAAAGTGTGTGAAACTTTTGAGAATTGTGGTTGCCCTCCATTGATGAAGCTCTTGTTGGTACCATAAATTGGTTTTGCTTCACATTGTCTTGATCAAGAGTGTGTGAAGCTTTTGTACGAGTTGTGGTTGAACTCCTTTGATGAAGCTCTTGTTGGTACCATAAATTGGTTTTGCTTCACACTGTCTTGATCAAGAATGTGTGAAGCTTTCTACGAGTTGTTGTGTTTGCATTGTTACAGAGGAGAAATGTATGAAGCAGATGCAAAAGGGCTGAATAACTTGATCTTCGTATGCCATGCACTGAAGTTGTTGTTGGCTTGCAATAAAACTTTGTTGGTGACCATAACTCTTGTTGGGTATAAGTGCTCCCCTAGTTGAGTTGTCAAGCTTGAGGGTTTTTTATTATTTGTGAATGCTAGGAGTTCACATAAACAAGTTGTACCACTCGTCTTCTGGTAGGTGGAATGAATGGTGAGTTGCTTTCATCACTTGGTTGGTTGTACGAAGATGAGTTCCTTCATCACATTTCATCACTTGGTTGGTGGCATGAAAGAGAGTACGGGTTGTACATTTCATCACCTGGTTGGTGGCATGAGTGGCAAGTTGCCAAATGATATTAGAGTATGGGTTGTACATTTCATCACCTGATTGGTGAGAATAAGGGCAAAGTGTCGAGGCACATTGTAGCAAGTGTCGAATGACACAAAGTATGTTGAACCCTTTTGAAGCACAGTTGGCTTATGTATGGATGTGTTGGAATGTATGATGTTTATGTATGAATGTGTTGGAATGTAGGATGTCTATGTATGAATGTGTTGGAATGTGTTATGTTTATGTTGATTGATATGAGTGATGCTTATGAATGTTTTGCTATGCATGAAGGGATCCATGCTTTTGATATGTGAACCATGTTGGTTGTAACACTTAGTATCACATACTTTGTGTCAAAGTACGCATGTTGAAGCTCTGAGTTGGAGTATAAGGATAAGTCAGCGTAGACCAAGTGTTCCAGTGCTAGGAACGCAAAAGACTCAGAAGAAGTTGTCTGAATTCCCTTTTCTTTAAATATTTGCCGAATGGCTTGTGTGACAAAAGATCTCAAACGGTTGAGAGTCAAAACATTTGTAATGTGTATGCCTTCTTATAATAGCATTTCCTTCAGTACCTAGTCCTCCACTTTGAAAGAGTGAGGTTTGGCCCCATAGTCATAATAGTCGACGGTACGTTCACCCCTGGTTGTCTTGATACGAACTTTTATCCCTCTTGTTGTAATGGGCTTGGTGAGTGTAAAAATCCTTCCTCTTACCAAGAGACAGATACGTTTGGTGACTTATCAAGTAGTTCAATGAGGCAGGAGATGATGCAATGAGTGTTTGAATGGCCAAGATCTCCTCACTTGGTAGAACTTGACTCCCACTTCCCACTTGTTGATAGGAGTTAACCATATGGGGGTTCCCTTGGTATATCCTTACTTCGGCAGAGGCGTGGTTGTAAGCCTATGCTATCACCTCAGAGTAAGTCTTCCAAGTGTTGGCATTGATCATGTACTTGACGAAACAATCACGTAGGCCTACCATGAAGGCCTTGAGGGCGGTCTTGTCATATGCCTCAGCGCAGTGAGAATACTCATGGCTGAAGCAACCGGCATACTCTCGTAGTGACTCGTCCGGCTTCTGGCGATTAGTGTACAAGTCATCTGCAGAATGCAAGCAATCGGTCTGGAAGATGTGTTGAGAGACAAATAGTTTCCTCAGTTCCTCAAATGAGTCTACTGTCTCAGGTAGAAGACGGCAACACCAGTTTAGAGCTCCGCCAGAGAGGGTGAAGAGGAAGAGAAGACATTGCTCTTCGTCGGTGTGCATCCGATATGCCATGGTGGACTCAAAGAGGTTAAGGTGTTCAATTGGGTACTCCCTTCCAGTATAGAGTTGTAAACCAAGCTTTTGTTTTGTCTTCACTTGAAGGAGGTGTCGAGGATTCTCTTTGTGAGAGGGCCAGGCATGGGTTGGTTCCAATCAGGTATCTCAGCCTGACGTTCGGCCTTCAATTTGTTTACTTCCTCAAGGAGTTGTAGGACAAGGGGGTCTTGAGTTGAGTCATGTACCACTGGAATTTCCTTTCGTAAGTCTCCATCGCCTCTTGGAAGTAGGAAAGTTTGAGCAAGAACGTGTGGTTTTTCCTTGGACTCGCTGTATTGACTTCTAGGGCGAGTCTGTCAAAATACCTTAGAGTCCCATGTACCTTCATGTTCCTCTGGGATATGTCGTTTTTTCCCTAGATTGGCAGCTGGCCTGGGTCATGGGATGAGACCGAGTCTTTCAGAAACCTTTGGGTCATTGATCTTCGAGCATATGTGGAGGGGATTCTCTCGACGTTGCTTTAAGAAGCCTCAACAGTCACGATAAACAGCTTTCGATCCTTCCAACCCTTCTGCAATGAGGTGTCTTCCTCCACTTCTCCTACTTCGGGTCGAAGCATCTGGGTTGAGAGAAGTCTCATGTTGATCAATGTTTTGATGATTAGCTTGCTCCTTATCAGGGATACCTATGTCGAATGGAGGTGACCCTCCGTGTTGGGGGCACCCAGATGATGGTTGATGTCCATAGGGGCAACGAGCTCGCGTGTTTGAGTACGCCTAGTTTTGTGGAGCGTCTCAAAGACCTTCTCATATTGCTCTTGGAAGATCTCATTCTTCATCCCTATCTTGTTGTTCTGAGCTTCCAGCTCATCGACTTTAGCCTGAAGAGCAAACTTCTTTTATTCATTCTTTCGTTGCTTCACACCAAGTGCAAGAGGGGTGTCATTCTGTGTAATGTGGCTTCCTTTGCTCTCCATATTGGAAAGGGATGCCTGGTCAAAAGAGAGTGTACGAATAGTGGAAACCAGCTTAACAAACGGCGCCAAATGTTGATGCACAAAATTAGTGAGGACTTTGGTACAACAGAAGGTGTCAAGTTTGTGACCTTCGCTAGATTACTCCGGTCCCTAGTGTGGATAAGTATGTAAATGGATGGAGATAGGGAAGCAAACATAAGATGTACATGGTTCACCCAGATTGGCTACGTCCATGGAGTAGAGGAGTTCTCATTAATTGTGAAGGGTTTACACAAGTACATAGGTTCAAGCTCTCATTTAGTGAGTACAAGTGAATGATTTAGTACAAATGACATTAGACAATATTGTGGGAGAATGATCTCCTTTTATAGAAAAGAGTTTCTAGCTTTGTTCTGACATTGACACGTGTCGTGTTGTGATTGACTTCTGATGTTGACACGTGTCGCACTGAGATTGGCTTCTGATGTCGACACATGTCACACTGTGATTGGCCTCCTGGTTGGAGGGAAACTCTTCTGGGTCCTTGACAGTATAACGTTGACCGGTGCTCAGTAGTTTCGGGATTGGTCAAGTATGGTACAAACAAATTTCATTGTTCTTTTAGGTTAACCAAACAAGAAAATTTACAAATTCTAGAAAATAAAATCCTGTCATTTCAATTTCCGTTATTTTGAAATTCCTTAGTAATTTAATATTTTCTCTTTATAATGATGCGTCAAGTCTCTTTACTATGAGGTGTATAAGGAAATGTAAGATATATAAACAAATCTCTTGTAAGCCGGAAAGCAATTTGTGACTACATGTAACCTTATTTAAATTATGATAGCAACTAATGTTTTTCTAACCGGAAAACAATTTTAGTTTGGAGCAAAAACTACATTTGCATTTCCCAAAAATGTATGAAATGTAATTGTATATTTCGATTGACAATGCTCTTTATAGGTTCTCCTGATAGCGATTAATGTTTTTATTTTTATGACAAACTATTAGATAATTTACATTATATTTATTTATATTATGGAGAGCAGAAGAATTTCAACTCGAAATCCGGTGATTTAAAGAGAAATGCAATATTCATCACGGCAATCCAGCACTTGTAAAATGTTAATACATTACTAGAGTATTTATTAAAACTTTCTATTGTCAAATTTTGTTTGTACAGCCATCAACTCCTAGCGGTGTCACGTACTCACGTTTGAGAACCCAAAGCCTCTCTGCCGCTTCCAAATTAAATCACTCAGAAGTTTGACATGATTTCTAAATTGGTACAACCATTGGCTGTCGTCCAGCCTGCCCCGATGAAGACTAAACCAAAGAGTCAATATGTCAAAGGAGTAACTGTCCTCTGCATACAATTAAACATTTCCTTTGATTTCGTATGCAAATGCGAACCCAAAATCAAGAGAGATTTTTCAGTATGTCTGGAATATGAACATATGTTTATGTCATTATACAAGTAATGAACATTTGAAAGAAAAAAATTCACTACTCGTAGAGTCACATTGAAAAATTTCTCCAAAATCAAAAGCTACCTCATCTCAAAACATTCAATAAGACTTGAAATTCAAGTATTCATTCAATTTTTTCACATCATGGTTTCAGACAAGTGTTCTGGAGGGGTAGGAAGGATTCATTTATGAGGTGCATGTGCCACATTGCCTTCAAAAGCTGTACCGATGCAGACTTTAAAGCTCACAACTGATTACTATTTTGAGCAAGGAGGAAGAGGAGCAAATTTTTGTGTAGCGTAACATCGTCATGTGATTTTATCAATATATTTTGAAGCAAAGACTTGTCATTAAAATATGTTTTAATTATTGTTTGTACCATACTTGGCCAATCCCGAAACTACTGAGCACCGGTCAACGTTATACCGTCAAGGACCCAGAAGAGTTTCCCTCCAACCAGGAGGCCAATCACAGTGCGACACGTGTCGACATCAGAAGCCAATCATAGCGCGACATGTGTCAACATCAGAAGCCAATCACAACACGACACGTGTCAATGTCAGAACAAAGCTAAAAACTCTCTTCTATAAAAGGAGATCATTTTCCCACAATATTTCCTAATGTTATTTGCACTAAATCATTCACTAGTACTCACTAAAGGAGAGCTCGAACCTATGTACTTGTGTAAACCCTTCACAATTAATGAGAACTCCTCTACTCCGTGGACGTAGCCAATCTGGGTGAACCACGTACATCTTGTGTTTGCTTCCCTGTCTCTATCCATTTACACCACACTAGTGACCGGAGCAATCTAGCGAAGGTCACAAACTTAACACTTTCTGTTGTACCAAAGTCCTAGCTGATTTTTTGCATTAACATTTGGCGCCGTCTGTAGGAATCGCACTTATTCCTACTTTCTTCAACTTTGTCAAGCTGGTTTCCACCATTCGTACACTCTATTTTGACCAGGCATCCCTATCCAACATAGGGAGCGAAGGAAGCCACATCACGTCGAACGACACCCCCTCGCACCTGGTGCGAAGCAACGAAAGAAGGAACAAAAGAAGTTTTGCTCTTCAGGCTAAAGTTGATGAGCTGGAGGCTCAGAACAACAAGATAGCGATGAAGAATTAGATCCTCCAAGAGTAGTATGAGAAGGTCTTCGAGATGCTCCACGAGGCTAGATATACTAAAACACACTAGTTCATCACCCCTGTGGAAGTCAACCATCAACTGGGTGCCCCCCAATACGGAGGGACATTTGCCATTGACATGGGTATTCCTGTTGAGGAGCAAGCTACTCATCAAAATGGCGACCAACATGAGACTTCTCTCAATCCAGCTGCTTCAACCCGAAGCAGGAGGAGTGGAGGAATGCACCTCTTTACAGAAGGAGTGGAAAGATCGAAAGCCGTCTTTCGCGATTGTCGAGACTTTCTAAAGCAACGTCGAGACAATCTCATTCATGTAATCTCGAAGATCAATGACCCAAGGGTCTCTGAGAGAATCGGTCCCCTCCCATGTCCCAGCTACTAATTTGAGGAAGGGGCAACAAGTCCTAGAGAAACACGAAGATACGGAGGATTCAGAGATGTTCCGACAGACATACCTTGGAAGTCAGTACGGCAAGTCCAGAGAAAAATCACATGTTCTTGATCAAACATTCATACTTCCAAGAGGAGATGGAGATTTACGAAATAAAGCTCCAATGGTACATGACTCTACTCAGGACCCTCTTGTCCTACAACTCCTTAAGGAAGTAAATAAGTTGAAGGCCAAACGACAAGCTGAGATACCTGATTGGAATCAACCTAGGCCTGGCCTTCTTACAAGGAAGATCATTGACACCCCCCTCCAAGCAAAGACAAAGCAGAAGCTTGGTTTGCAACTCTATACAGGAAATGAGGACCCGATTGAATACCTTAACCTCTTTGAGTCCACCATGGCATACCGGATGCACATCGACAAAAAGCGATGTCTTCTCTTCCCCTCCACCCTCTTTGGCGGAGCTCTAAACTGGTATTGCTGTCTTCCACCTGAGACGGTAGACTCATTTGAGGAATTGAGGAAACTGTTTATTTCTCAACACATTTTTTAAACCGATCACTTGCACTCTGCGGATGACTTGTACACTATTTACCATAAGCCATACGAGTCATTATGTATATATGCTGGCCGTTTCAGCCATAAGTATTCCCGTTATGCCGAGGCAGACGACAAGACTGCCCTCAAAGCTTTCACGGCAAGCCTATGTGACTGTTTCTTTAATTAAATGATCAATGCCAACACTTGGAAGACTTACTCTAAGGTGATGGCACAGGCTTATAACCATGCCTCCGCCGAGGCAAAAACATACCAAGAGAAACCCCCAACAATCATCCCTTATCAGCAAGTGGGGAGTGGAAGCCAAACCCACTCAAATGAGAAGACATCAACCTTCCAAACAACAGCGGTGCCTCCCCCTACCTTACTTAATACTTCACCAAGTCAACAGACATATCAATCTCAGGGCAAAAGGAAATATTTCCATCCTCACTAGTCTCATTTTAGTAAAAGGAGTAAGGGACATTATCGCGATAACCAAGGGTATCGCCACGATAATGCCCACCCCTAGGCAGTCAACACAGTGGGCTAAGCACGTGTCAGGACAGGCCCTACCCCGAGGTGTGAGATATACACACCTTTGAATGCCACATGTGTGACCATTTACCCCAGCATAGCACACCTGATACCGAAACCAATGCCGAGGCATTCGGGTTTCAAGCCCACGAAGAACACGGGCACGTTTTGCTGCTACCACAAACATAATGGCCATGACGGCGAGAAATGTATCACCCTTCGTGATCATATTGAAGCTTTGGTGTGTGAAGGAAAAATTGATCAATTCCTTCTTCACCCTTCAAGAGATAACCGTAACCAATGCCAAGTGAATGTGATATATTCCATAAGAGGCGGCACACCTATATCTGAATCTTCCAACAGGGCCAAAAAAACAGCGAACAAGCTTTAAGGCCTGGTCATCAAGTGTTTCACGTAGAAGGCATCAGGGGAGGCAAGTATCAAAAGCCTAACTGATATCCTATATGTTTCTACCTTAGGAAGAAAGAGGTATCATCTACCCTCACAACGATCCACTGATCGTGGAAGCTCACATAGCCAACTTTAAAGTATGACGAATCCTGGTAGACATGGGGGCTTCGGTCAATATCATGTTTGTTGAAGCTTTCAAGGCACTTAATGTAGCTGAACACTTGCTTGATCGCTCGATTTCTCCTCTGATAAGCTTCTCCGGTGATATCGTGCAACCTTTAGGGAGCATACACTTACCTTTCACCATTAGTATAGGCCTTTACACAGCTACCATTACCACTAACGTCCTGGTGGTTGATTGCACAACGGCATACAATGTCATCTTTAGACGCACAAACATCAATGATCTCAAGGCCATGGTATCCACACATATGTTGTTGATGAAATTTCCAACCCCCTATGGCAATGGTTACATTAGATGAGATCAACTTAGTGCACGGTCATGTTACAACACTTCGGTCAAGCAACAACACCTACTTGTGCCCAAGGAAACCCTTTCTATACATGACCAAGTCATAAAGACCAGCCTAGACGAAGCCAACTTAGATCTTCATGGTGGCAACAGTCAACCCGACGATCCTCGAGATGAATTTTTCACCCAGCAAGCACAACCCGCTGAAGATTTGGAGAAGGTTTCTATCTTAAAAGATTATCTAGATCACATGGTGAAGATTGGCACCATCTTGTCACCACCCATTCGATTGACATTGATCTCTTTTTTGCAAGAAAATACTGAGGTCTTCGCTTGGTCATACGAGGACATGCCAGACATTTCTCCTGATCACATGTCATCGCTTAAGTATTGTCCCGAAGACCAAGCTGGTAAGACAGAAGTGAAGATCTTATGACGTTGAACGATACGAAGCAATGAAGGCAGAAGTTGAAAAACTCAAAGGTATAGGCTTCATCCGCGAAGTCAATTACCCAACATGGGTAGCAAATGTGGTCCTTGTTAAGAAAAATCCGACCAAAGAAAGTCTCATGTTCCAAAAGGTCTTGTGGAGAATGTATGTCGACTACACCGACCTAAACAAGGCTAAAGGTTGTTGGCCAGAATTCGTACCCCAAGTTCTTTGGTCATACCGCACTTCATATCGGACTTTAACATAAGAAACTCCATGCTCACTTGCCTTTGGTACAGAGGCAGTTGTCCTAGTTGAGCTTGAGCAAGCAACGTTCCGAATCGAGAACTATATGCAAAGTGAAAATGACAAACAACTCACCCTCAACTTGGATCTAGTCGAGGAACACAGAAACCAAGCTCACTTGAGGAATGTTGCCTACAAGCAGCGCATCTCCAACTACTATGACTCAAGGGTCAAACCTCGTTCTTTCAAAGTAGGGGACTGGGTACTGAAGAAAAGATTACTTTGCGACAGAGTCCCAAGTAAAGGAACACTTAGTTCAAACTGGGATTGACCGTTTGAAGTTGTTGGCATCAGTCGCCTTGGCTCCTACAGGCTCAGAAGCTCCGATGGCAAAACCCTTGGCCATCCATGGAACGCTGATCACTTGAAGTACTATTACAAGTAAACTCACATTGTACAAGTGTTAAGCTTCAGTCATTTGACATCCTATGTAACGAAGACCTTTTGGAATGAATTCAATAAATAGGTGATTTAGACAACTCGGCCCTAATCCTCTTACATTCCTAGCAATGAAACACTCGGGTTCAAGGCTTCAACATGAAACAAAATCTAAGTATATGTATATGTCAACAAGACTATACAAATAAACGAACAGCTTCATAGTATATTCGTTCAATAATACATTCCAACACATTCATACATAAGCCAACTATGCTTCGAAAGAGTTCAACATACTTTGTGTCATTCGACATTTGCTACAATGTGTCTCGGCACATTGCCCTTATTCTCACCAACTAGGTGATGAAGGAACTTACCTTCGTGCCACCAACCAGGTGATGAATGTACAACCCGTACTCTAATATTATTTGGCAACTTGCCACTCTTATCACCAATCAAGTGAAGAAGGAACTCACCTTCGTGCCACCAACCAGGTGATGAAATGTACAACCCATACTCTAATATGATTTGGCAACTTGCCACTCTTATCACCAACCAGGTGAAGAAAGAACTCACTTTCATGCCACCAACCAGGTGATGAAATGTACAACTCGTACTATAATATTATTTGGCAACTTGCCACTCTTATCACCAACCAGGTGAAGAAGGAACTTACCTTCGTGCCACCAACCAGGTGATGAAATGTACAACCCGTACTTTAATATTATTTGGCAACTTGCCATTCTTATCACCAACTAGGTGAAGAAGGAACTCATCTTTGTGCCACCAACCAGGTAATGAAATGTGATGAAAGGTGATGAAAGAACTCACCTTCGTACCATCAACCAAGTGATGAAAGCAATTTACCATTCATTCCACCAACCAGAAGATGAATGGTACAACTTATACATGTGAACTCCTAGCATTCACAAATAATAAAAAACCCTCAAACTTTACAACTCAACTAGGGGAGCATTTATGCCTAACAAGAGTTATAGTCAACAACAAAGTCTTATTGCAAGCCAACAACGACTTCAGTGCATGGTATATGAAAATCAAGTTTTTCAGCCCTCTTACATCTGCTTCAGACATTTCTCCTCTGTAACAATGCAAACACTACAACTCGTAGAAAGCTTCACACACTCTTAATCAAGACTGTTCGAAGCAAATTCAATTTATATAGTTCATCCAAACCTTCGACTACTCCAAGGTGTGGCTTGCATCACAATCTCTTTCTCAATAGTATGGAAGCAAAATTTGTATATATTGTCTCTCCCACATTTTCAAATTTCTAGTTTTGGGAAATTCAACAAAGCTTCATCAATGAAGGACAACCACAATTCTCAAAAGCTTCACACACTCTTGATCAAGATAGTGTGAAGCAAAACCAATTTATGGTGGAAATCAAAAGCTTCATCAATGGAAGACAACTACAATTCTCAAAAGCTTCACACACTCTTGATCAAGATAGTGTAAAGCAAAACAAATTTATGGTGCCAACAAAAGCTTCATCAAATGAGTTCAACCACAATTCTCAGAAGGTTCACACACTCTTGATCAAGATAGTGTGAAGCAAAACCAATTTATGATGCTAACAAAAGCTTCATCAATGGAGGGCAACTACAATCCTCAAAAGCTTCACACACTCTTGATCAAGACAATGTGAAGCAAAACCAATTTATGGTGCCAAAAAAGCTTCAACACAAAAGCTTCACCTACAAAGCTTCAACTCCAAAGCTTCACCTACAAAAGATTCACCTACAAAAGCTTCACCAACTCCAAAGCTTCACCTACAAAGCTTCAACACAAAAGCTTCACCTACAAAGCTTCAACTCCAAAGCTTCACCTACAAAAGCTTCAACTTTAAAGCTTCACCTATAAAGCTTCAACACAAAAGTTTCACCTACAAAGCTTCATCTACAAAGCTTCAACTCCAAAGATCCACCTACAAAGGTTTAACTCCAAAGATTCACCTACAAAGCTTCAACTCCAAAGATCCACCTACAAAAGGTTTAACTCCAAAGCTTCACCTACAAAGCTTCAACACAAAAACTTCACCTACAAAGCTTCAACACCAAAGCTTCAACTACAAATGCCAAAAGCTTCACACTCTTGATCAAGATAGTGTCAAGCAAAATCAATTCATGGTACCCAACAAAGCTTCAACCTTAAAGTTTCAACACCAAAGCTTCATCTATAAAGCTTTAAAAAACAATATATATTCGAAAATTCAAAAATTTGAAAATTCAAAAAAAAAAAAAAAAAAAAAAAGCCTAGGCCTCCCCTTCTTTGGGCCTAACAACTTTCATAACAAGTATATATGAAGAAGTTTTGGGCTACCACTTAGAAAGGAAAATGATGAAGTTTTGTTACTTTGGAAACTTGGCTACTAGCAAGACATCTCATTCGTCAACTCCCTCGACCAGAGATTTGGGGGACTCCTACCATATGCTACTACACCTCGGTACTTGGAAGTTTCACGAGTACTTAGTGACTTGGATCTTTCAAGTCTCCAACCGAGAAGTTTTCCTCACTTGGGAAATTAAGGGAGCATTACCTCAACCTACATGCTTCACTGACAAAGCTTCAACATACAAACTTCAACAAAGGAAAAAAATTCAAAGAACTTAGTGAAGGAGGCCTTGGTGTATTTAACACAATACGTTGAAATGAAGCAAAGCTTATTTATTAATATCTCTGATAAGTTACAAATATGTACATATACATAAATCAAAATAAACAAACAAGAGGGAGCCTTCACAAAGGTTGCTCAGGAGAAGTCTCAACAGTCGGCAGAGCCCTAGGAAGAGGAGGCACCAGAGGGTGATCATTCAGAGCCTCAGTACTGGGCAGAACCCCAGAAGGAGGAAGAACCGAAGGTTGATCATTTGGAGCTTCATTACGCGATACAGCCCTAGAAGATGAAGGCAATAAATGTCTTTGGAACAAACCCACAAACCTCTGATGATCAAGTAAAATTTGACCATCAGATTCCTGCAGCTGGTCGAGCTTCCTCTTCATGTTTGTAGCATAGTCATGTGCGAGCCTGTGCAACTGTTTATTTTCATGCTTGAGCCCTCTGATCTCTTGTTTGAAACTTAACACTTCGGCTGCTAATTATTCAACTTGGTGGGTTCGAGCAAATAGGCGTTGGGCCATATTAGACACAGAACTTGCACACTAAACACTGAGAGCCAGAGAATCCTTAACAGCCAACTCATCAGACCGTTTGGAAAGTAGTCTATTATCTTTGGGAGTGAGAAGGTTCCTGACCACCATTGCAGCGGTCATATCATTCTTCATCACAGAGTCCCCAACGGTAAGATGACCAGTAAAGGATAAGAAGGATGGGCGTCATATGTTGTCTTGAGAAGGCATGGTTGCCTCTTCACCAAAGTTCAAGTCAAAACGACGGTCGGATGGGCCAAACATTCTTAGAAATGATGAAGGAGAAATGAGGTGCAATAAATCTCTGAAGTAAAAAAATAAGGGGAAAATTCCTACAAGCAATAACTCTCTGAACGTACTTCTTGCACACAATTGGTGCCCCTATAAAAGAAAGGGCAATAGGGCTGTTGGTTCGAAAATCGAAGAGGCATCACTCTCCGGATTTTAAGAAGAAGATTTTCTTGAGTAAAATATGTCGACAATCCCCACACGCAACATCAGCTCATCGAGTACCATAAATAACTTTGCCAAAGATCTCTGACAAAGTTTAGACACATAAATTTTGAAGGTCCAGCTACCCTACCATTACACACAAGGGTAAATGAATAGTACCACTGCTTGATAACTGGAAAGTCCCTATGTGTTTCAACCTCCGTGCTCCGTGGCAAGGTAGACTGGTAAAAATGCCAACCTTTACTCACATTTGAGAAAACATTCCCAACAGGATTGCTTGCTCAAAAATCAAAGAGGCACCGCTCTCCGAATCTCGAGAGCCAAACTCCCAACAAGATTGCTTTCTCAAAAATCGAATAGGCACCGCTCTCCGAATCTCGAAAGCCAGACTCCCAACATGATTGCTTTCTCAAAAATCGTAGAGGCATCGCTCTCTGAATCTCGAAAGCCAGACTCCCAACATGATTGCTTTCTCAAAAATCGAAGAGGCACCATTCTTCGAATCTTGAGAGCTAGATCCCCGACAGGATTGCTTGTTCGAAAACCGAAGAGGCACCAATCTCCGAACTTCAAAAGCCAGATTTCCTTGGATAAAGCTTGTCTGCAATCTTCACACGCAACATCAGTTTTCCAGATACCACATACCACTTTTTCAAAGTGCTCTGACAAAGTTAAAACACGTGAATCTTACAGCTCCCACTACATTGCTATGACCGAAAAGGGTAAAGGAACAACGTTACTACTCGCTGTTGGGACAATTCCTATATATGTCGACCTTCATCCTCCACAGCCAGGCAGACCTGCAAATAAAAAAAATGCTCAACTTTTCTTCACATCCAATAGGGCACTCTTAGCAGAGTCTCTCGAAATACTCAGCTTCTTTTCCCCCCAATAATACCTCTGCAAACAAGCTACATCAGAGTAAGAATATCTCATATCATCAGGGTTAAAAGCAAGAGTATCCCATATCATGCTTTTTCCCTGTCTTTTCTTTTGCCCTTGTTCTTACCTGCAAGACAAGGAGAAAGAGAGCAATCAGTCAGCACTTGGAATCAAGCTTCCAGTCAGGAACTGACTGCTTGGAACCCCTTGCTTGATTACTTACCTGGCATTGCTCTCGAGTACTCATCTTCAACATCTTGTGCTTCCAGAAAAGATACCACATCTGCCTGAGGAACAGATAGAGCAAGTGAGAAGGATATAAGGAAGCATGTAGAGACAAGCGCAACTGAACACCTGCCGATTCATCTATTACTTTGTCAACAGCAAAAATATCTCATATCATCAAGGTCGAACACACTCTTGATTTGATAGACTTGTTTTGACCCTCAAATTCTTGAGTCAGCCTTATACTCTGGAGGAAACCAGAAAACTCTCCAGCTCAGTTCAAGAATAAGCCTGTAGAAAGTTACTTCTTCAAAAGCAAAAGTATCTCATATCATCTCTTCTCTTTTTTCTTCTCTTTATCCTTCCTACTGCCTACAAGATAGGGAGAATGAGAACAATTAGCCAAAACTCGAAATCAAACTTCTAATCTAGGACTAATTGATGGAAGCTTTTATTGCTTACCTTGTCTGTCACCTCTTTCGGCAGATCTCCTAGCTCGACGACTTGGGGGACTCCTACTACATGGTTTGTATCACGCTTGACCAAGCCTAAAACTACAAGTAAGCTTCAAGTGAAATTGATACATTACCTTATGCATCTCCACCGGTTAAAGATATCACCCCTGGATGGAGGAAAAGTACTTCCAGAGAAGATGCCACATCTACCTATGAGACAGATAAGGCAAGTGAAAACGATACCACACTTTGGTACTTAGAAGTTTCGTGATTACTTAGCGGCTTGGATCTTGCAAGTCCCCAACCGAGGAGCTTCCCTTACTCGGGAATTTAGGAGAGCACTGTTTGTACCATACTTGACCAATCCCGAAACTACTGAGCACCGATTAGCGTTATACCGTCAAGGACCCAGAAAAGTTTCCCTTCAACCAAGAGACCAATCATAGCGCGACACGTGTCAATGTCAGAACAAAGCTAGAAACTATCTTCTATAAAAGGAGATCATTCTCCCATAATATTTCCTAATGTCATTTGTACTAAATCATTCACTAGTACTCACTAAAGGAGAGCTTGAACATATGTACTTGTATAAACCCTTCACAATTAATGAGAACTTCTCTACTCCGTGGACGTAGCCAATCTGGGTGAACCACGTACATCTTGTGTTTGCTTCCTTGTCTCTATCCATTTACATACTTATCTACACTAGTGACCGGAGCAATCTAGCGAAGGTCACAAACTTAACACTTTCTGTTGTACCAAAGTCCTAACTGATTTTGTGCATCAACAATTATAATAAAATAGTAACAATATGCAGCTGATGGGGGAGGAGTAAATATTTGTGTGGTCGTTAAAACCAGGAGGCGGTTTTAACATTTCAACCTAAGGCATAAACGCTTCATTAGCACATGTTGATAAATTAGGAACACAGTTACATAATATGACTGCAGAGAGAGAAATTGACTTTTGGTGTGTGTCATAACTATAAATTTGCCATGTAGTATTACCAGTTCACATAAAATATAAGCGCGTTTAAATATGTCGTTGATATTGCAATGACAGTTTTACATTCACAAACAATAATATGTATGGAGAGGGAGAAAGAGAGATATGACTTATGAGTCCCTGACCTTATCTGGAATGATAGCTGCTTATGCACCAAGAGTAAGCACCAAGAAAATCAAATCTCTGAGAAGGGAGATAGGGATAGAAAAATACAAAACAAATTGGGGCTGGACAGTAAACTTATGTCACGCAATGCAATCCTTCTGTATTTTTGTCCTCTGGTTTTGGACTAACCTTGACATAAACTTTCCAACAAGGACCACTTAATGCCCTTCTCATCCTTCATATGGTCCCTTCTACCTTTAAGAATTAAACAGAATCTTTGGTTCGGAAATGACCTTTAAATGACTGAGAGTGTTTTTCAGAAATGAATAGTATTATTTACACACTTATTTTTATTTTTAACACATTTATTAATTTTTTTTCATTAATCATTTTCAATTCATTCGATCCGACGGTTAAAATTAAGATAGGTGGGTGAGAAGTAAAAATAAGTGTTTGAATAGTATCATCCTTAAACATTTTTAAAATCAATTCTTAGTAAAAATACAAGTTAATTCTAGAAAAGCAATTAAAGTGCTTTATAAAAGAAGTCCAAATTGGTACAAGTACAAGAATCCAAAAATTGATGCTTCTTGCATAAAACGTTTTAATTGTTTTTAAAATTCAAAAATATTTTTTATGAAAACTTTTTCAATCATTTAAAAATACTTCTTAAATGAATCTTAATTTTTATTAATTAATGTACTAATAGTGCTAATTCTTTTAAAATGATCCAGTAGCTACCTGTTTTGCACCTTGATTGTTTCAAAGTTATATGATTACTGGTGATTTTTGTCATATTCTGCCTTCCCAAGGAACTATTGAAATTGATGCTCAACTTCACACTTCGGGGTTAGAGATAATCACTCATTTTGATGTTATCAATTAGACAGTGACCTTTCCTTTAATGCAGGCAGGAGCAAGCACACAATTCAATAATTCAATCACTGTGATTAACTTAGAGAAATTCTGAGAAACTTTTTATCAATTATATGTTATTTTATAATTTAACGTTAATATTATATCAAAAATATGAAGTAGTTGAAAATTCATAAAGAATTATATTTAGAGTCTCCTAACATTTCTCATTTAACTTTTATTTTTTAAACACTACATATTACTTACTCATATAAAAAATAATTAAATTGGCTAGAGTAATGTTTTTTGCATCCAAATTCAGTTCCCTACCCGATAATTTAGATTGGAATAGAATACTGATTTTTCACTCAAAAGCACATTGTTTTTTCCGGAAATGGATTCTCTCCTGAGCATCTGCTCAGAATTCTATTGACCCACACATAAAAGTCATCCAATGATTACAATTATTATAACTTTAAAAGAATTCCTTATTTGTAATCTATAAATTTTTATCCTCTTTGTGTATGTGTCAGTAGGATCCTGAGCAGAAGCTCAGGAGAGAATCCATTTCCTGTTTTTTGTATGCCCGTCTTTTCCAAACACCAACTGAATAAGCAGGCGCACAATTGATTTGAGACTGAGAGATCTACAACTTTTACATGATAGAGGTTTCACCAAAAAAATTAGAAACAAAAAAAATGAGAGGGATTCACATAACACCAGAATTACAGATGTACTGAGCCATTTTTTACTAATCCAAAAAAAAAAAAAAATGAAAAAAATCTTCAGGGTTTGCAGATGACCAGAAAGCAGGGAAGGAGAGCTCTAGGATTTAGCAGATAAAGCTCTTCAATGTTGGAATAAAGCCCCATTTTTCCAGCCAATGAATCAAACCCCATTTGCCCAGCAATTTCCTGAATGTTTTCCAACGGCTTATGAACCCTCCCAGCAATCACTCTGCACACTATCAAAGCTTTCCTTACACTTGCATCTTCCTCCAATATTTCAATTGCTTCAAAAGCTCTTCCACTTGTAGAAGTTGTAAATACACCAACATCTTCCTTGAGCTCCTTTTTTGCAGAGAACCCGTTACGTATGATCCTACAAACGCTGCATTTCTCCGATACGCAAAGGCTCGAGGATCCATTTAGGCCGAGAGAGCAGGCCACAGTGGTGCCGTAAAACCTCAAGAGCTCATTCCCATCAGCAATGCACCTAGGGTGCTTCTTGGCCAGCTTGCTGGCTTTGATCTTCACAATCTCTCGATACTCTTCGAATCGCGCTAGAGTTCTTTGCATGTTGTGGACTTTGAGCACTCTGTCAATCCGGCCGCAGTGGTTCTCGGATTTTAACCAGCTTGTCCGGCATATTATCTCAACGATTTTTCGAGATGAGTCGCCTTCCATCAGTTCAGTCACTGCCAAAGATATGAGGACAGTGTGAGTGGGAAAGCTAGTCTAAAATCTGGAGTGAAAAGCAAGCAATTGAGGAATCAAAATATAGTTCATAAAAATCATAACCCTTTTAGAAATGTAAACAATCCCCATATTATACCAAACCGAATGATCGAGTTTCAGGCGATTAAGTGAGACTCGAATCAAAAGATGAACTTGAATCCAAATCCAGTTTCTGCTAGATTCGTTAACACTATGTTTTTGTGGAGGAATAAATTTAAAATTACTAAACAATTTTAAAATGATTATAATTGAAATAACGAGATTTTATTTTTTAAAATTTGTGAATTTTCTTATTTGGTTAATATGAAAGAACAATAGAATTGATTATAAAGTTTGTTATTTTTAAACTCTTAATCATCAAAATTGAGAAATGACATTTATTTACATGAAATTTAAACCTGGGAATTAGAGGTCCAAATTCCAAGTTTTTTCTGTGTAAAAATTCTAAATTTTTATATTTATAAAGTCAAACAAAAGAATTAGTGTACGTTAATTTGTAAATTCTGATTTTTATCTAAATTTCAAATTTATTTCCTTCGTCCAAACATAGTAGAATAATTTTGGCACATTTCCTCTTTTCCCAGCTTGAAAACAAAAGGTGCTAATATTTTTGTGGACGTAAAAATATAGTACTTTGAGCCTAAGAAGATAAGGAAAAAAATATAATAAATTGGTCAGAAAAAGATTTACGATCTGTAAACCAAAGTGTTCATATTTCTGTGGTCAGAAGAATTTAGACACAAGTCCTATAAGGATAAGGAAATTTGGAATATATGCAGTAGAAAACACTCAAGAACAAGAAAGAAAAAGGGTTGGAAACATGGAATGAACTAAAGAATTGTTTAAGTATTCAATAAAATTTTACCAAAAATCAGAGTTTAATTAAGTTTCAGCGAAAGGGTAATTTCTTACCAGCATGTTTAGAGAGATGATGAGCTTCAGCAGCATCCCATTTGGTAAAATGCTCTCCACATTTGTGGCAAGTAATTGCAGAAGACCCATTATAATTTTCTTTGTCGAAAGAAATCCTATTGCTTTGTCTAATTCCGCCAGCACTTCCAGAAAAAGCAGAACCCTTGAAGCCAGCATGCCCTTCTGTACTATCAGCAGAAGCCAGAAAATGGCATTTTCTTGGAGGAGTTGAGGAAGTCCTAAAAGATGGATTGAAGTAGTGCATTGTAGGGTGCCCACCAGGACCAGGTGTCCCAGGCTTTAGGGTATCCATAAACGTTGAACCACCACCGCCACCGCAGCCATCATTGTTAGCATTTCCACCCCCAACACCGTCATGGAAGCCACAAAGGCTGGTGGTGATTTTGAGCTCACACCTTGAGTTGCTCAAAATTACTTCATGGGTTATTGGGTTGAGAAACTCACTGCTTCCAATGGATCTTGGGCTGCAATTATTTGGTGGCCTTTCCATATGCCTCTTGCTGCCATGAATCACATCCTTGAGATTTGCTATGGATCTTGAGCACCCTGATCTTCCTCCTCTTGCCTTTCTTGTCAAGATTGTGCTCAGTTGTTTCCTGGCTTTTGGAGCATGAACATCTGATGGCTCTGATTGGCAGTGCAGAGATTTCTTCAGAGAGAACCATACTGTTGGCATTTTTGATTAATTTGGTGATACCCTTTTTTTTTCTGCTTCCTCCAAAAGTACTTTTCAAACCCTTCCACTTTTTTCTTCAAGTTTTCTCCATTGTTTTCAAAAGCAAATCATCGCTCTCCATTAAAAGCTGGAAAAAGTATGCTTGGATGCCAATCACTTTCTCTTGAACTGCAACTTCTAATTTGGCACACAACTCCCTTTCACTCAAACTTTAACTCCATCCTACTTCTAGCAAACCCAACCATTAGTCAAGAATGTTCAAAAAGCTACCCCACAAAACTTTTATGAAATGGATATTACTTTATAAAAATAAATAAATAAACACTAAAAATATTGTAGGTACCATCATGTTTTTTATACTCTCATTCAAATGAAGCATTTTGGAAGCTTCTTCGAAATTGGTTCATGCCTCAGAGTGGAAAGATTTTTTAAGTACTAAGTATTTAATCGATACTTCACATCTTGTAATATAAATAGAAGAAATAACATATTTTCTCATGTTTGTACCGTTTGAATTTGGGATACTTGAAAAACCTTTCTCATCAAAGTAAAAGCGAAAAAAATGTTCACAAAATCGAAAATAACTTATATGAAAACGTGTTTATTGTCATGTTGTATTTTACTTTTATATGTATTGTTTTATGTAAATTTAGCATTACATTACAATAATTTATTAAACTGAGATGTCGCATAAAAGTGAACCTTATTCACATAAATAACCATAAAAGTTCAAATATTGGGAGTCTTGGAGCCATTCACCAAAACCTTGGTCAGGATTCAGGAACACTAATAAATGGAGCATCGTTAGTGAGGAAGGTACACGTGAAAGAAAGAGACACTAAACCCTGAAATCTGAATTGGCATTAATTACATGGATTCTTATGAATCCAGCATAATCTATATATATATATATATATATATTTTTTTTTTTTTTTTTTTTTTTAAAGTTTAACCTTACTCTCTCTGAGTTACTGGGTCTGAATCTGAAACAATTTTTATGGTTGTACTACCACACAAAATTATTAGATGGTAAAAAATTTGAACGATCGAGTCCAAAGCTCAGTGCCCAATTTCTGTCCCCACATTTGCCCCCAATTTTTTTTTTTTGGTCAAAGGTTTGGTCAAAGGAAATTTTATTACTAAAAAACACACATTAGAACACAGGCACACACATATTAAGGGCTGGCTTGGTAAAATGCTTCTGTTGTGATGTGAGTATAAGCTCATTTTTGCTGCTTCACATTTTCAGCTTTTTTTTCACCCAAAACTGTGAAATTACCTCAATTCCAAACACATTTTTTAGCTCAGCTTTTTTTTATACTCACTTTTTATAAAATCACCTCAGTATAAAACCAGTTACAACAAAAAAAAGCCTAAAACTAAAGGAAAACAGAAAAAAGGCCCAACATCAAAAGGGCCCATAAACAACACAATTTCCGCCAAAAAATTCCACAGCCTTCTCCAAATTTGGATATTCTCCAGAGCTCAGAAATCTAAGCCTCCTAACCAAATCAACAGGGCGTTGGATTTTGATTTAACAGCTGCAATTATTATAACTTTTAGAGGGACCCATTGTTTGTAGCTGTTTGATCAAAATCCAACGGACCGTGTGATTTGGTCAGAAGGCTCAAATTTATGAGCTCAGGAAAGGATCCAAGTCCACCTTCTCCACCCTCTGAAATAGGTCCACCGCCCGATTCCCTTCTTCCGTCTAGTAACACCTCCACATATGCCACATCCATAAACAAGGGATAATCAGCAGCCAAGTGAGCAAAGCCGACTATCATAATGAAGTTCGCGGATACTCACAAACGACTTTGTCGAAACCGACAAATTACAAGGAGAAAGTGGTGGTGGTGTACCACCTGAGCCGGAGCAACCTTCAGAACTCTACACACAATCTCTGAAAGAAACATGGTTGACGATCGGATCGAAGATAGGCAGGGAAGATGTATACCTTCAAGAGTAGAGGAACAGAGGAGACCAGAGAGAAAATTGAAAAGAGATAACTGTAGAAGCAAGGAGAGAAGAAAGAAAAGAAAAAAGAAGAGACACGACAGCTGACCCCAGCTGAAACTAAGGTTGGTGTCACTGAAAATACCCAAGATTGAAAGGCTCACAAGCTGTGAGAAATACTCTCAGGAAAGAGAGAAAGAACTCTCACTAGGTAGAGAATTTTCCCACATTTGCCAATTGGCGCAGTAAAATTGAAGACCTATGTGAATACTGACTAATGAGTACATTTGCGCACCTTCCTAGGGATCCATGCATTCATAAAATTGGTGAGTTTGCAAATACTAAAAAGGATGAGAATTGGTAAAGTTAGATCACTAGTTAAAAGAAATGGGTTTTTTATTTTTTATATCACAAACCCGATGTATGGGAGTGATTGTGATTGTTATAATGTAATCATCCATTGTATCAATGCATCTCATATACCGATTCATTGTAGAATTTTTGAAAAGAAAACTGATTAACTTCTTCATTCTCACACTATATGATTACCTACTTGTGTTTTGGTGATTATATCATGTTTATGTCTAAAACCACATGGCTTTAAGTTTTTAATAGCTTAAGCATAAATGTTTAGCCGTTAATGTAGTTCACCAAATTATATATATTAATTACTTACAAATGAAAATGAATAAAATGATGCTCCCATTTACATGTAAGCATAAATATCAGAAGAACAAAATCAAAGAGTCGTTATATAACTAATTTGTTTTCATTTTTATTTTACATGAAGCTAGAAAACAGAAATTATTGTCAACGAGCCCTTAACAATGCTCATGTGTACATGAGGTGTAAATAGAAGCAACATTTCCTCAGGAACGGCGAGTAATATGAGAGACTAACACTATATTTAGATGAATGAAATAAACTTGAAATTTTAACGAAAGTCATAATTTGTAAATTAATATGCATCAATTATCTTATTTGGATTCATAAATATAAAATTTAGAATTTCTACTTGAAAAAAAATTAGAATTTGGGACCTCCATTTCTCAAATTTAAATTCCATGTAATAGGTGTCATTTTCAAATTTCTATGAGTGAAAGTTTAAATATAACAAATTCCATATTCAAATTGCATTGTTCTTTTAGGTTATCAAATAAGAAATTCACAAATTCTAAAAAATAAAATTTCGTCATTTCAATTTCCTTCATTTTAAAATTCCTAAATACTCTTGTATTTCCTTATCCAAACAAAGTGTAAAAGATTGGTAGCAAAAGATATAGAACTAGAATGATTTTCTTTCTTTGAATTTACCTTAGAATAAACCAATTTTTTGGATGGGAATTCTCTATCCTCTCTTTTTCCCTCCCCTCCCTCCCCTCTTCTCACAAGAGTGGAGGTAAGGGAAAGAAAAAAAAGAGGGTCGAGAATGGAGGTAAGGGAAACAAAAAAAGAGGGTTGAGAATCCTTATCCCAATTTTTTTGTTGTGGGAAACAAAGAAACAAACAGCATAAAGAAAGGAGATATAATAGGCAACGGAATTGGTGCGTTGTGGTGCTCGGCTAAAACAAAGAATAGCCCAAATGCACCCAAAGAAAAAACAAAAACCAACTAACTGTTTCTTAGGTTCGATTTTGCCAAAGGTTAATTTGAACCACATTATTATTAGTTTATTGTGAGACTAAGCTCACTCCTCCTCCCCCTTAATGTAAATAATATCGTTTGTTTATAAAAGTTGGGATTTCGCAAAGACAATGATCATTTATTAGCTTTGACTACTGATTTATAAGGAGGTGCAATGAAATTAAATAGAAAGGGTATACCGATATTTTTCGTATCACTAAAATTAAAATATATATAAACTTTTTGTTTATGTGTCTTTATTTTATTGACTTGGGATGCCATATGACAAAGTACTCTTGTCATATAAATGGTTCTCAATGAAATGAGGTCATGACAAAAAACGTACAAGTTATTTTAAATGTTAAATTATATGCAGGCTTTTCCACAATGTTACCCTTGTAGCATTTTGAAGGACTAGTCAATTTACTAGACAAACTCATATGATGCGTCATGTCAACAAAACCTCCCTCCAATTAGGAACAAATTTATGGTGGTTTGACAAGCCTAATAAACTTGTGAAAAAGTTTAGGCAAATTAGATCTCACCACCTATTTTATTAATAAAAGACATGACAAAAAAAAAAGGCATTTGCCTCACCAATTGCATTATCTTCAAGTAGTCACATATAATATTTTTCTACAAATTAAGTACAGATGGTCATTCACCTAAACGATCAATTACGAGTTACATTTTACTTAAAGACTGTTGTTATTAACACTTCAAAAATATCTATACTAACCAAACTTGATCAACAAAAGGTTTAAATCATTTAGTGGCCCAGCCTATTAGAAGCCTATTTTTGGGCCTTCGACTTTCATATTCCTCTCGGCATTTTTATTGGGCCAAATTTCAGCAACACGCCGAAGCACACACAAATAAGTGGGCTATTACCCTTCATTAATTTTAATATTATTTTTTAAAGTAAACAAGAGTTCTTAACTAAAATGCTACGGAAATGCATTTTTTATTTTTTGTTTTAGAATTTTCCAGTAGGATAGGGATTGTACTCCTGCCTATTAAGATTATGATTAGTTTTTTACAAATAATGTGTTTTGTAACTCAGTTGACACAAGTCTAGTAAGATGTAGGGTTGGTTTGGTATTGCTGTAATTTGAAAAAAAACTGATTTTGCTATGCTGTGAAAATAAGCTCATTTTTGCTGCTTCACGTTTTCAACTTTTTTTCACCCAAAACTGTGAAAATAAGCTGTTTTTAAGTGTTTACTAAATACCTTTTTGAGCTCAACTTTTTTTAATAAACATTTTTTTATAAAAGCACCTCAGTAACAAACCAATACGTAGTTTCTTCGGGTTTATAGAGTCTAAAGCAGTTTTGTATGTTTTTTTCACTTTTTAGTAATATTTGTTCGTAGTACTTTGATTTTCAACCCCTTCTTTTTTTTTATCTCCTTTTCTTTCTTCATCCATTCTCTCGTTTTTTAGTTTTGCTGGGTTCATTTTCTCTTAATTTTATCTAGATCAAAATTTTCTTTTCGGTCAGCGAATTTACGATCGCATCAACTGGAGATAATGATTATATTAACTACACAAAAGTATTGTAAAACATTTTCTAATTTGAGTGATAACATCAATACTGCAAGATGATTTGTAGGTCTAATCTAAAATTGCACTTAGATACCACTTAGTACTACATAATAGTGGTATGCATCTTCATTTATAAATGAAAGGTCTTGAATTCGATTCTCGCCAAAGATCAATTTGAACCACATTACTACTAGCTCATTATGAGGCTAAACTTACTCTATTTCCCTTAATGTAGATAATATTGTTTGTTCAAAATTGCACCTAGATAGATTTGAATACTTTATTTAGTTAAAACATAATTTTGCAAATATAAAAGAAGATAAAAGTTATCATAACTAATGCAACCTACCCTGAAAATAGGATAGATTTAGATTGAAAAAGAAATCCATAAAAATAAAAAACCGATTATGGAAAAGAAGTAGAGAACTTTAACGAAAAGCTCCCGGTACTGTTCACTTTAACGAAAAATCGCATTTTTACACTAAAAAGTCAATCCTGGTACTATTCACTTTACCTTTTATTTTGTCATTATTATTAAAATTCAAAGTTTTCAAGTTATTTTCATCAGTTTTCCTATAGAATAATGAGTAGAACAAGAATAAAACAACAACTCAATATTTAAGGGGCCGTTTGATAATCATTTCATTTTCAATTTTTGACTTTTGATTTTTTGTTTTCACATTTTGAAAACTGAATATAAGGTGTGTAATGTCTAGTTTCAGGTGTTTGGCTCTCCTTGTCAAATATTGTAATTGAACCTCACACATGCTCAATCTAGCTTTAGAATATACTCTGATTGTGGGATGTTGCTGCTGGAGGAAATGTTCAAGAAGTGGCACATTTCATCTCAAAAGGTTTGTTTATGCATGTGCATCTCATATTTCTATTTGTGATGCATTGTGTTTCGTTTAATTGTCTAGTTAGTTTTGCACACTGACTTCCAGCTGTCTAGGCACACAAATTAAGACAACCCACATTAGCTAACTTAGACCTTTATACTAGTAGTCAGTTTATGGCCATTGATCTGCCTAGATCTCTTTTACAGTCGACAAGTGTCCTTAGGACAAGTTGGCTGATAGAAAATCTGATTTCCTTGGGTATATTTGTTCTGTAGGATTTCAGTTTAAAATTTATTTTTAGATAGAGAGTTGCCATAAAGGCTTTGAGCTTGTATCTTCTCTATTTATGAAACCCTAACTCCTAAACCTTCCTCATGCATTAAACACTCAATCATTGTGTATTAGAGTTGCATTGTTTTAAGGTTTTGCATTAAAATCTTAGTCTGATTTTAAGCTTTAAATCCAGTTTTAGACCAAGCTTTTGGATTCAAGTTAGATTCTTCCTTCAACTGTTTGATTGGAGAATTTGACTGGTCATTTAAATCCAGATTTCATATGCATATCATAAAATCATATCATATCATTGTTTGTATTGATCTCGGTGCAACAAGATGATAAGCTCAGGAGGAGTTGCCACTTTGTGAAGACCGAAGGAGTCCATCTCGTGTAATGCAATGTTGCACAAAGGTAAAGATGCTCCATAGATAGGGATCTAGGAATTGAGCTTGTGTGATCTTTGTATGAACCTTTGTTTACATTAGTGGATTAGACTCAGTGGAGAGTTCCTGGTTTTTTTAATCCAAAGGTGGGTTTTTTTGGCAAACAATATCTTGTGTTCAAGTTATTTTTATTCTGTCACACATCTCACATACACATACGTGATACATATATGTGTTCGAGTTACCTACTTGACACATTAATAACTTGCAACGAACTACATCCTTGATGAATATGATAGTTTTTGGGAGTTGAAATTGGTTATTGAATCTTCGATTTATTGACTAACAAATATATCTTAGTTGACTAGCGGGTTTGACTAGTCAGTCCAGCGGATTATAATTTTTATATACAGGATATTCCACCTAGTACAAATTTCAAGGTGAAAACTTAAAATCAAATTTTAAAAACTCAAGAAAGTTGTTTTCAGTTTAAGAACTAAGTGACTATGGAATATGTTAACGCTCAAAAATTGTAAAGTTAAGAAACTCAATTTGATAACATGGGATGGGCTGATAAGAAGCACTGAAACTAAATGAACTCAAAGATGTAAGTGGTTTACCTCTTAAAATTGGGCTACATCCACTGTGTTGCTCTTAGTATATTGATTTTAAGACTAAATAGTGCATGACGAATACATTCACTTAATTCTATCTAACTCGTTTAACCCCCGTGTCTTTATCCCTTTATATAGGCCTCGCCCTTTTGAGGCATTTCAAACCGTCATTTAATGTCTTAACCACTTGTACTAACTTCCCGACAGCTTTTCACCCATACGGTTTGGCCTTTGTCAACAAAGTGACGTTCTAGCAGTTAGATGGCACGTTTAGGCCCAGGTGGCCCAAATGTCATGTTCGATCCTTGGTTACTCTATTTTGTCTTGCTGAGCACGGCCTCAAGTGCCTTTATGTCTCATCATGTGCCTCTACTATCATATGCATGTTGTTGAGTTGTCCAAGTAGCACTTAAATAACCCTATTCTTGGAGACTTGTGTTATAAAGTTGTCAGCGTGCCCACATTTTCTTTACTGTCGGGCATCCCTTCTCTTGTCTCGATCGAACTGAGCATGCAGGGCGATCCTCCCAAGATTCATTAGGCCTTAGGCTGTTTGTCATTTCCTTGGGTGATGTTATATTTTCATATATTTTTATCATATATTCCCTTTGAATTTTGTATATTCGAATGGGTTAAATGCACTAAACTATATAGTTTTAATTTATAGGCGTTCAGTATTGGAGTTATGCGAAAAAGAAGTGGAAAACAAGCTTTTTGGATGTCTAAAGTAATTACAGTGGAGCAAGAGGCTAATTAACCACACGAACGCATGCATTACAATAAGAAGATGAGACTGTAGCAATTTTGGAATCAAATGAATATGGGGATACTATTCAATGGAATTTAGGAGAGACTTAATTTCTAGTTTTATTATTTCCGTTTATTTTTCCATTTCTTTGATAAGGACTTAAAGTCCTTTATGCTTAGGAGTTTAGTGGAGTTTTAGTGGTCTTTCAGTTGGCCTTTAATTCCCTAGTTTGCCATGTGTTTTATATATGGAGATTGATTCTGCATTGTAAAGGACACCAGCCAACAACTAGAAGAAGCAAAAAGCACAATTCTACATAGGGGTTGCAGCAAGGAAGGGCAAAGAGGGAGGAGTTTTCTTTGGTTTTTCTTTCTTTTCTAGTCTATGATGTAGCTAATCATGAATACTTAATTGTCTTGTGGCATTGTTATTATCAGGTTTTTCTTCCTTATTGAGTATCTTTTGCTAATCGTAATGCACTTGATTTTTATTTAGATGCTTGATCACCATCTAAGTTTTTGTTAAGTTGATTTGATGCAAGTCAGAGTAGATGCCATACTTAACTTGGGTTTAGCTTCTTGCAATTGATACCATAAACACCTATTAGTAGATGCCATGCAATTAGGGTTTGTGTGATTTTCCAACGATTTACATAAAGCTTAATGAGTTCTTACTTGTTTAAATTCATCTAGATGCTATAGAGGGTTAACAAGTAAAGATACTTTTGATGCAACCATATGCCATGGTCATTGAATAATTTAGGAAAAATCGATCATCAATATCGGGGATTTACTTGAGCATAACATATTAAGGAAATTAAGTAGAATTGGTTACGGTGAATTCGGATGATCTAAGTCTTCTTTTTTATGTTTTTAATTTTATTATTTCATGCATTTTATTTTCAAGTCATATTTCATTTTTAGTTTAATTCAAATTCTCTCTCTTTTCCATTAGAGCTTCACAATTACAATTTGTTTCAATTTAGTTAGTAAGATTTTTAGAATCAATTCGATCTCTGTTGAACAATATTTGTGTTTATATGCTATATTGTCATTTGATTCGTATACTTGCGAGCACAAAAATTCGAGACTTAATGAGTCTAATTTCGATTATCTAATTTTTGCAACATTGGGCCTATGTCCCTAAGCTGGCTTGAACAGACTCAGCATTAACAGATTACAAGTCTCTCTGCTCTAACCTTGTTTAGGACATTGCTTCCATATCTTAAATCATATGGACTCATTCATAGTATATATCTCTATCATATAAGGTCAGCACTCATGAATAAATTAATCATGCCCTATTATTAATTAATTAAAATGGAGTTGTTACATAATTCCAATATTATGAAATTGACTTTTAGGGCACAACTTCAACAATATCGACATAATGTAGGAATTCATATAAATTATTACATGTCTAAGATTATTGATAAAGTATATTGCTAGCCCATTGTGAAGCTAAGCCCACTGACACACCTCGACCTAGGATGTCCACCTAGACCCCAAATCGAGCTGTATTGGCCAACACTCGAAGGGTGACGAAGCCATAGAGTGTAGTGATGTGGAAAATATGAATAAATTTAAACTTAAAAGTGTCTAAATATAAGAGTGCACTTGTGAGCGAGAATGAACCTAATTCACATGTGATGTCAAAGCATAAGTAAAGTACAATAAAAGTAGAATGAGAATTGTACCATCGAAGGTAACCTTTTATATGAAAACTCAGTTACTAAAACCTGGAGAGGCGAAAAATAAGGGTGAGTGGGCCTAAAAATAAAGTTTTGTAAAAACCTTTTCAAAAACATAATAACCCCTTGCCGTAAAACAAGTATAATTTCCAAAATATACATACTACGTATAGAATGAAAATATTTACTGTAACCAGCAATATCTCAATAATGCAATATGTCACGACATTTCGTAAATAAACACATGATGTCCGTAATCACATTATCTCACATAAGCAACCATATCATATCGAGTGCTCATCGACATATGCTGACACATGAGTTCATGTAGAGATATTCTGACATGAACATGACTGGGTGTAATAATGATTTACACTTTAGTACTACAATCATGTGAAAACTGGCGTTATGCGCTTCACATACGAGTCCTACTTTCTTATAGCAATCTAGGACAAGGCTTGCACCTACAATGGATCCAAAGTGAGTGTACGGTGTGATGTGAAGATACATGTGAAAGACTAGCCCTGGCCCAGACAATTACTAACACCAGTGCAGCACACGATGAGCAAATATCGTAAATATGATCATGTAACAATAAATCGATAATTCATGTCGACATAAAACTATTCACTGCCGTAAATATAATTTAAGCATCCCGTAATATTATGCATAACTGTGCATCCCGTAGTATTTTTAATGATCTCATAATTTTCATCTTTGCTATAATTCTTATAACGTCAACTTAATTATGGCATCACTTAGAAAATGCATTAATAATATATGTATGGAAACTCAAATAATATATATATATATATATATATATATATATATACACTATATAAAAGAAAATACCAACTCACAAATACTTGCGATGTCACATGCGTTCGGGTTAGAAAAGCGGAGTCTCCGATAGTAATCACACTTAAACATAATATTGGGTCCTATAAGTAAAATTCAACTAAAGTGATTAAATTTGAGAAAAACGGAGTGCAGATTTGGAATCAGAGGGTTGAAATACGCTAAGAAATATCCCCAACAAATTTTGTAAAAAGTCAGCAAGAAAGTCAACAATTAACCCTAAAAAGTCAATTGAGCCGCCCTAACGGTCAAATGCGTTAGAACTTTGAAATTTCACTAAATGGATGTCAAAAACGGACTCAGGATGTCGAAATTAGTTTATGAGGGTTTCCGAGAAAATTTCAAAAAAGTTAACATTGAATATTTCAAAGAATATTCTAGGAATATTTTAGAGAATATTCTCATAACATTCTAAGCCCATTTGGAACTGGACGGGGCTGGAACATTGGCCCAAAGGTTTGGGTTGGGTTTGGGCTTAAGCCTTTTTTTTTTGGGTTGCGTCGACCTGGTCCCTGTCGCTGGTTCAATCACCGATTTCTGGGCTGGTTGGCCAAGATAAATTCCCAAGCTCCAATGGAGCTCGATCTTCAACCATTTCACTCCAAAATTAAATCAAAATAAAGATGAAAAGACAAGGGAATCGAATATACCTTAGCCAAGTAAAATAGGCGGCCAGAGAGGCTTGAGAATCACCTGTAAAAATCACGGTTGTTGCCGGAAAACCGAGGGAGGTCTCTCCGAGTTGATTTATGTGCTAGATGATCACCAAAACATGTATACAACTAAAAAATTGAATCAAAACGTCAAAGAGGAAGAGATCGAAGGTATTCGAGTCTTACCTCGCCGGAAAAATTTGAGAATTCACCGAAGTTCTCCATCCTCTATTTCTCTAGTTTGAGTGCGAGCCCGAGGATTTAGTTCAAATTTCTGAGCTTGAGGAGAAAGATGGGACGAGGTGATAGTTTGGGTTGTGGTGGCAGTGTTCGCCAGAGTGGTAGTGTGCCGGTGATGGTCCCGGTAGTTGCAAGGGGAGGATGAGAAAGATGAGAGAAAAGAGATGAGAGCTGAGGGAGGAGAGCTCGGGATAGGGTTTGAAAGTTCAGAGAGATAGGAAGGAAACCACGTGTTAGGAGAAGAGTGGAAAGTTAAGTGTGGGTGTGGGCTCCCTGGCCTGATATATTATTAAAATAATTAAAATATCCCCGCAAAAAATATTAAAATAATAATATATGAATATAATAATTAATAGAAATATATAAAATATAAAATAGAAATTTTTACAAAAGTATTTTCGGATTCGTAGTTTTGTAAAATCTTCATCGTAATTTCAATTTCGATTCCGTTTACGCTGATGTTGTAGATGCAAATTTCTTCCTCCCTGATCTTGGACAAAATTGCACCACAAAACAATTAACACCTTAGGGTCAAGGCCAAGAGCCTCACGCACCCACGATGAATGGGGGGGGCTTTGGCATAAGAACCTCTGATGCAAAAAATAGAATTTAGAGAGAAAATTGTTTAGAGAGTATTGGGAATTTTGCAAGTGTGTTGGAATGATCTTTTGGTGAAAATGGGAGCCTATTTATAGGGATAGGGTGGCTGGTCCCCTTTGGATGTTTTTTAGGGTGTAACTTATGGTTTAATGTGTGATTTAATGGATTAATTAGGCAATTAATCCATTAATTGGTTAATCAACACATTTTTGGAAAAAATATTTTGGGGGTTATGTAATTTGTATGGGATGTTTTGAAGGTTATGAAATAATTGCCTTGTGGAAAATATAGGATGAGGATGGATGAAATAACTTTGAATTTGTTACCTATTTGGGCACTTTTGATTTGGTTGAAGGATTATTGCCCGCTGCTCGCGCGTAGGAATCTCGTTGTACCTCAAGGGTATTTTTGCCCTATTTTGTCCAAAAATCCACGTGTCGCCTTGTAATTATTTTTAGCTCCACAAATGCCCCCACACCTGTTGGGCTGCTCGTAAGAAAGGGCAGCAGGTGTAGAGATCATCTTGCTTTAGGAAACGTATGACTGCTTCCTATTTTGATGTAGATTCCCTATTTAATAGGAAATTAGGTCTTTCTAGGAAAAGGAAATAAATTTCTCTCAAAGCCTATTTAAGTCCACCTTAAGTGGGTTATTAAATCAACTTTGGAGAGCGATTTATTCTACCCTACAAGAGAGAAAGAGAGATTAGAGGATATTTGTTCCCCGTCCTTTAGCAATCTTCTACATCTTGCCCGTGCAAATAACCATTTTTCGTTGATTTCTTCGTTTTCTCCGTGCCACACCAATGTAAGAAAAATTTAATTTTTTCTTGTCTTCTTCTTGGATAGTACTGTAGTGAGGCAGCTGTCGGGGTGGTGCAGCACGTTGGCTGGTAGGGGCCAGGAGTCAGCTCGACATGGGCTAATGAGGTGTTGTGGAAGGGACCACTGCTTTAGGCTGCTCAACCTGGCTAGAGCCATGGGCAGCTTGTGTGGTTGGGACTGCAGATTGAAGCACTGAAATGTAGTGCTAGGTGAGCTGCATGGCTCATGTATTTTGGGCTCTTAGACCTAACGCGGGCCAGGCCGACGATTGAGAGAAATAAGGAGGTCGTGAGAGCTCATGGGTTGTTGGAATGCTAGGCATGCATGCCTTCTGCCAGCTAGAATGCTGGGTTGAGCTCCTCTGCTGAGTACCGTGAATGTCGTTGGCTGTTTAGTCCTTTTTGTCGGGAGAAATGTAGGCTGCCCCTGAAAGATGAGGTAAAAAGGATTAAGGTAGATGCATTGGTTCATCTGATCGCTGTCGTATAGCTTATTATGAATGAATGTGGAAAGAAGAAATCTTCCCCGCCTGCTCAAGAGATGCTAGTTAAAAGAAAACTGAAGACTTTTTCCACTGCTCGTGAGGGTCCACCTGCTGCCGAGAGGTTTATAATTGGCATGACTTATTCCAATGGGAAGAAAAATGAAGCTGCTAGATTTGAGCATGTGGCGCTTACCATTGAGAATAGCTAGTACGATTGTTGATAGGATTGCTCAGCGTAGAGGTCCTGTCATGCCCCCAATGCCGAAATCTGTACCAAGACGTCCGTTGGGAGGTAAGTCTAGTTCACCTTTGAAGGGGCTTGCTATTATGAAGAGCGATAAGGTGGACTCTATTGCTAAAGTGGCGATAAGGCCCACTCCCTCTGCAAAGACTGACTCACATGCTGGGAAAGAGGAGACTGCTTGCTTGGGCAGCTGTGAGAAATCCACTAAGCCTACTTCTTGGGAGGCTGCTGAGATCCATGTGCTTTTAAAACTAAATCTGTTTGAAGACATGGGCGTTTGTGCCAAGTTTGTTGATGGCAATATAAAGGTTGTTTGCCCAAGTTCCTTTGCGAATCATACGACTCAATATAGAAGGACTGATGTGCTTGCTATGATGCATATATAGCAAGGCTGCCAAAGATGTGGCGAAGATTATGGCAACTAAAGCTTATTCCTCAGTCGAAAAGATCAAGAGGTTGGATTCTGAGCTTGTTGCTTTGAAGATGGGTTTAATATGTCTACCCCCACTTCTCTGCAGCTTGAGACCGCTCACCACGAGATCGTTGACTTGAAGACTAGGCTTGACGCAATCCAAGTTAAGTATGAAAGTGCAGAGAAGGAGATTGGATGTTACATACCTCAGATTCAAGATCTTGAGTTTGCAGTTTCTGAGCTTCGTTTCGCTGCTTATGCAAATGATGAAGAGTTGATTGCTGCTTATAATCAAGTGATCCACTTCAAGAAAATCGTCGATAAACTTGAACACCAAGTATTGGAACTTTAAGGTGTACTAAAGATCAACGAAAGTCTGAAGAAGGAAGTGGATGAGCTGCAGCATGTCCATGTTGGTCTGCTTGAGGAGAATGAGCAGTTGTGAGAAGGATAAGCTCGAGGTTTCGAGACCTTCTCTATTTCTTTGGAATACTTGCTTGCTTTTACTTTTGAGGCTTCTATTAATGAAGTAGTTGGAGAAGTTGGTGCCCAGGCTGGGGTAGCCGAGGGTGAAGCGTTGGATGATGCCGCTGCTAAGAGCGTCGAGGCTGCTGAAGGTGTGGTGACCGAATAGTCGTGGGATGTCCAGGCTGTTAAAGTGTAGTCTTTTAGGTAGCCTTTTGTATTTTCTTTGTTTTTCCTTGTAGCTCTTGTTTTGCTTGAACTCCTTCGGTCTTTGCTAATTATTTATAAACATGCTTCCTTCATTTTTTTGTTCATGCCCTAACCTTTAAACTTTATAGTCCAGTGGCAAGCGTGTTACTTTTTTATAAGCAGACAGACCTGCGTAGCCTATGTAGCCGTATGTGTTGGTGTAGAGCTTTGCAAAGTAGTTAGCCATAGGGTTGGCAGCCGAATGCCTTACTTACAGAAACAGACAAGTTCGCGTAACCACTAGGCTGTTAACCTTAGTTTTCTCCAATTCCGTAGGTTGCGTAGCAAGTATCACAACACTTTAGGACTTGGTGTAGGTTGTTCCGTGCTTGGCAGAGGTGAAACTTATCGACTACGTAGCATGTCAGCACTAGATAGAGCTTCGTATATGCGCGCTAGCTTGTTTAACCTTTCACAATAATGTGTGGTTATAAGTCTAGCACGGCTTTACTGCTCGAAGGGCAAGCCGTAGGTAGTCTTCCGGAAACCATAGGCTACCTTAGTGCATTCTGTAGCAGCTTTAGGGTTCCAGGACAGCCGTCTGTAAGACGTACTGCGTAATGTGCCCCATCCGTCTCTAGGGCCCTGTTCCCCATAGATTATGCCAAAAGACCCAAAATCTTTCAGTTAGCTAAGCCTTGAAAAAGACCATTGTGTCTACTTCTAGGAATCCCAACGCAAGTCATCGTGCATCTAGTTATACTAGGGCAGCCAGGCTCATCCACGTCTGGATATTCAGAGTGTAAAGTTTATCCTTCCGTCTTAGAGAGCTAACCCATGTGGGTGTCAGGGAATTGGTTTACCCTCTCGCATTGGAGAGCAATTAGTTTACCCTCTCGCACTGGAGAACATGGTTGGTCTCTCGGGAGGCGTAATTCCTGCAATGAGTCCTTAAGAAGAACGCAATCTTCTTTTGAAGTGCAGGAGTAATAAGTTGTTGTAAGTGATAGAAGCATATTTATGTGACTTAGTTAACATGTTTTCTTGGATTTACTTAGTTAGTTATTGCTTATAAGAGTGTTTTAAGCTATTTTCGTGTGTTTGTAGGTCCTAATAACAAAGTTGGAAAGAAAGTGCATTTTGGTGCAATTTGGAGCAATTTTGGGCCAAAATGGATTGCATGCATATGGAGCAAGTGGGATGGACGTTTTTGGTGTTTTAAAAAAGGTTTCAACACATGCAAAAATCTGAATAATGAAGTTGAAGTGTGGAAGTGTGCAGATACATACACTTAAGGAACAATTTGAAAGGAAAAGAAGTGAAAGATGCCATTTGTTGGATTGCTTTACAAGTTGTATTCACATTTTCAGCAACTACAAACATAATTGCAAGCTGAAATGATGCATAGCATGTGTGTAGAGGTGTAAAGTGGCCGAAAGTTGATGTTTGCAAGATGAAATGATACAAAACATGTGTGTGAAAGTTGTCTAACAGCTAATACATGTGGAAAAGGGATGGAATACAAGGCAAATGCATCAGAAATTGAAGAAAGGAACATGGACAACTACAAAGGAGTTGAATTAGCAAGAGAGGAATGATTGCCTTTTGTTAAAGGCAAGACACAATGATAAAAGAGCATGTAAACTAGCCGTTTTTGCATCATTTTGGTCTTTGTTTGTATTGTTTATTGAAGCCACTTGAGTGATTCTTTGCTTTTGAGCTTCTATAAATAGGGAGTGAAGGGAAGAACACAAGGGACTACACTACATCAAAAACACAATCAGCCACACCACCCATTCTCCATCCATTCTTTTAGCCAAACTCATCTACACATTCATATACTACAATCAGCCACACCACCCATTCTCCATCCATTCTTTTAGCCAAACCCATCTGCATATTCATACACTACATCACAAACACATTTTCAGCCATCTTTCTCTCTTTTGCCACACCCCCCATCCATCTTTAACACCACCATACCATCTCTCATCCATTCCTCCATACAAATACCATCCAAACCTATCCCCAAAACCTTGTGCCGCAGCAAAGAGGAAGGAGGAGAAGCTTTGGACGTGCATGCCATTCAAGTTAGGATTGCTGGAACGTTTTAGGTGTTTTCTTTCTTTTGTTTTCAATGTCTAAATTTGTTTATCTTTGCTTTGTAAGTATGAGGAACTAAACCCCCCTTAGCTAGGGGGGAATTCGAAACCATGTTCATACTTGCAATATGAATTGATTACCTTCAGTTGTGATTTCATAAGTTGTGAATTCAATTTGTTTAACTGCTTGATTGATAACTTATTCGTGTATGTTTATTAAGAGTGCACACTTAGTTTGCATGCATGAATATGATGCTAGAGTATAAAGGAGTTTCACCTAATAGTTACAAATTTATATTCACAAGTAGTGGAGGTTGCTTATAAACGATCGCGTTAAATGAATTCTTGGCAGGAGTTTCATGCTCATCATAGTAACGAATGCCTCGTCAATACTTATAGTTTTCATGATGCTTAATGATCTTTGATTGTATCTTTATTATGCTGTTCACGTAAAGAACTTTTGAAGAATGCTTGAATTGTTGTATGCGTTTTCCCATCCAATTCAATAACTTAAGGAGAACTTAAAGGTTAATTTAAGCGGACTTAATTAACCTGGGGTGTTGAGTTTCATGATTGATCGAAAGAACAACTGAAAATTGGTTTATGTGCAAGTATGTCATGTGTGGAGAAGAACCATCTAGCTAGCCCACCATCCATAGTTTAATCCATCACCCATCAATTCACCTAAATTTGTCTAAGAATCTGTTTAAACTGTTCTTGCTTTGTTTTCCTTATTTTCATCCAAAACCAAAATCCCCTTTATTTTATTAGTCATATTAGTTAGTACTTGTTTTAGATTGTGTTTTTAAGTGTTTTAAGTCAAGATAAAATCAATTTTCGTCCAAACTTTGTGTTAGTGGCAGAAACTGCCTTAGAGTTGTTTTTAGGCAGTTTTGAGTCTCTATAATCTGTTTTGAGTCTTGTGACTTTGTTTTGAGTCTTGTAAGTTTAATTTCATGCTTTTAAGTTTGTTTTCACATATTTAAGTCAGTTTCAAGTGTTTTAGCAATCCCTCATAATCCCCGGCCTAGAACGATCCCTACTTACATTCTTTACTACAATTGACGACAAGAGGGTATAATTTGTGTGTTAAGTTATTTTCATATCAGTAAGCATACAGCTGAGCCAAGTTGTGATTACTTTTGAATTCTTCATTGAAAAATGAGCGAAATGAACGAGAACTTAGCTGTAAGGTAGGAACTGCATAACAACTGAATAGTCATCAACTTGTGAGGTGGTGCTCGTCGAGTTGCTTGAGTTTTAGGGCTTTGATGTAGCGGGAGGTCACACATGGTACTTCCTAATTGTAAGCGTTCCACTGCTTTTTGATCTTTTTGTCTTTTCATGATGGCGAGGCTGTAATTACTCTTGCCGCCTACTCTGCAGATCTTGTACGGACCTTCCCAGATGTGATTCATCTTTTTGGAGCCTTCTCTGCGGGCAATGATGAAGGCTTTTCTTAGGACTAGATCTCCGGGCTAGAACTGCCAAATATCAGCCCTTTTGTTGTAGTTGGAGATGAGCTGCTGCTGGTAGGCTGCAATGCCAGTGCTAGTCTGCTTGTGCTTCTCCTATGCCAGATCTAAGCTTGTGACCATCTCCTTACTGTTCTACTCAATGCTTGGTAGTAGAGCGGTGATACTTGGCTTGATGACATTGGGATGAATGATTGCTTCCGAACCAAATGCCAAAGAGAAATGAGTATCACCGGTTGCTCGTCTTTTGGTGGTGCGATATGCCCATAGACATCCGGGGAGTTCGTCTAGCCATTTTTCCATCTTGTTGGTGAGGGATTTCTTGAGGCAGTCGATGATCATTTGGTTGGATGTTTCCACCTACCCATTGCTTCGAGGATATCTCGGCCTGGACATGTGCTACTTGATGCCATATTCTTGGAAGAACTTCTCCAAATCTCTGCCTATGAATTACGGGCCGTTGTGGGTAACGATAGACTGAGGGATGCCAAATCGGCAAATGATGCTCCTCTATATAAAGCGTTCTATGTCCGTTTGAATTGTGATCATCATGGGTTCTGCTTCTACCTATTTGGTGAAATAGTTGGTTGCCATGATCATCATGCCTCTGCCCCTAGTAGCAGGCAGCATAGGTCCTACCAGGTCGATTGCCCACTGCATAAACAACCAAAGACTCGTCTGCGGGTGTAGCTCGCTGGTAGGCAATGCTGGTATCAGCTTGTAGCGTTGGCAGCGGTTGCACTTTTGTACTAACTCCTTAGCATCTTGGTGCATGATAGGCTAATAGTAGCCTGTGGTAAGAGCTTTTTATGCTAAGGATCAGCCTCCGAAGTGGTTTCCACAAACACCTTCATGGATTGAGCTTAGAACTTTCAAGTCGTTAAGAGGCGCTAGGCAACAGGGATGTGGTCTAGTGTGGGATCTTTGGATGAGAATGTTGTGACACTTAGGCTGCTGGCTCCATCTCTATGCTTGGCTTGTCAAGATATTCCACCAGAATAGAGTGTTTTGAGTTGGTGATCATGGGCGAAGCCTAGGCCGGTTAGTACGTCTACATGGGCGTTGTCTGCCGGGGGAACTTGAGTGAGAGTGTAAGTCTAAAATGCCTCAGGCTGCTTGCGTACTTTCTCTAGGTATTGTGCCACCCTCGGATGTTTTGCCATGTACTCATTAATAGTCTGGTTGGTGATTAGCTAGGAATCAGAATGAATTGCGAGCTTCTTCATCACCAAGTCTTTTGCCATTCGGAGGCCTGCTAATAGAGCCTCGTACTCTGCTTCGTTGTTAGATGTTTTGAAGCTTAGAGTGATCGCCTGCTCGAGCATTGAGTCGTCTGGGGTAACAAAAACCATGGTTGTTCGTGAGCCTTTGTAGTTGGATGCGCTGTCAACATGCAAATGCCAAAAATCTCCATTAAGGGAGCAGGTACGGTTAAAGTGTGCTCGGTTGCCTTCGGGGCGTCGTTAGGCCGCTCTGTTGCATTTGTCAAGGCTAGATGTGAAGGCGCAGTAGGGAGCCGTGGAGCTGAGGCCATGTTACATGTAGCAGAAGATGCTCAATTTTCGGTATTGGGCTGCTTTAGAGCTGAATAACGGAGCAATGGTCGGCTAAGGCCGTGTGACGCGCAGTAGGAGGTAGTGCTCAACTGCCGGTACATGTTGCTCCTATGTAGAATCTTTTAGGGTGACGAGGACAAAACTTGCTTCCGAGTGTGTCTTTCCAATGTTCATCTACCCTTGGTGTGTCTTTCAGGCCAAGTTGTTAGGTTCTTCAGAAAACTTTGCATCCGTCAGAGTCTACACCTTTATCGTCGCGTGTCTGGATTGGGTGGAATAGTACATCATGAGGATGACTGCATGCGTTCGAAAGTAAAACTTGAGCTTCCTGGTTGCAACAATTATCGCCAAAGTTAGTTTTTGAATTTCTAATAACATCAATGAGAGCTTTTAAACTGTGGAATACAACTGATAGCATCGAGGAAAGCTTTTAAATTATGAAATACAGGTAGTCGGGCCCCCAGCTCTTCTTGTATGATGGTAGAGCTCATTGCTGCTTCAGATGTGACTGCTCGTCTAGTCAGACTTTGAATCTCCTTCAGAGTAGTGGGGGACTTCATATTCAAGATCGCTCGGGTTTGCCTTGAATGGGCATCGGCAAACTTCGTCCCAAAGTGCATGTTTTTCTGCCAGAGCGAAATAGTCTGCCAAAGTTAGATCTTATTTCATTATCAATTTTCCGAACAGTTGGTGGTCTGCTGGAGGTCCTTTTTGGAAGGCTGCTCTAGCTATCAAGTCGTTGCATCCGACTATCTTTGTCTTTTCTGCTTTGAACCTCCTCACATAGTCGCTAATCGACTCCTTTGGGTTCTTCTTGACGTCAAACAAATGGTCAGACTTCTTTTTGATCGAGCGACATGATGAATATTCTTTGGGAAAACCAAAGAAAATTCGTCAAAATTTCGGATGGATTGTAGCGGCAGAGTGTAGAACCAATCTTGCGCCTCACCTTGTAGAATGATGGTGAATATCTTGCATATGAGATCATCGTTGTTTCGATAGAAGATCATTGCGCTTCAGTAGTGCTTTAAATGTCTCTCCGGGTCTTCATCCCTTTTGAAAGATGTGAAATGTGGCATGCTGAAATCGCGTGGAGGCTTTGCCTGCTTGATCTCATCCGTGAAGGGTGACCTGCTTATATTGGTCATGTTCCGTTGTAGTGCCCAGTCGATGACCTCGTTGCATTGGAAATTACGCAATCACTTGGTCAAGAGTCTCTCTACTTCTTCCTGAATTTACCTTTGTTGGGGTAGCGGTGCTCTCGGCTACCCCCAGCCGTGACTTGCTGGTCTAGGTTGCTCTTTCATGTGTTTGGCTTGTCTATGCCATGGATGCGGTGTGTGTAGCACATTCCTAGCATGCGAGCAAGTTTTTCGCAGGCTGCCGGTTGAACTTGAGCCGTATTGAGTGGCTACTTCTCTCCATCCGTTGTGCTGCCTACTCCAATGTGAGGTGGATGATGCTCCTTGCGGGCTTAGCCGCGAATGAACACTTTGCTTGGAAGGATGCTCATGTTGACCATTGGAGTGTGACCCCAACCATGAATGTATGCTCGTCTATAGGGCTAGTCAAGAGTGCACGATCCTCCATGCTCTAAGACGGGAGTATACGCTATCTCGGGGGCCCAATTGGGAATGTGTACTGCCTGAACGCTCGGTTCGTGGCTGGTCGAGTGGCTGCTTGTCGGACACTGTTAGAGAGGTTCTTTGTCTGCCCTTGTCCTACTTCGGGACACCTCGTCTGGGGCACATTGTATCTCGGTGCGCTGCAAGAGCTGGTTTACCAAGGTCGTTTGTTGTGCGAGGGCGCTCGTCAACTCTATGACTTGTCGAGACAAGTGTTGTTCTCCATTTGGGTTGGAATAGCTTGGAATTAATGCGTCTTCTTGAGCAGTGGAAGTGTGGTAAACTCCGGGCGCGAGATTTGAGTTGGGAAATGTCAAATCCGAAGAAGAATGTGGTGAAAATGCTCCCGGTTCGATCGTCGGTCTGAAAATTTGAAATCGAGACGGTTGAACTAATCTTGGATCGATTTGGGCTACTTGGAAGGCCACGGGAGCAGGCTGTGCCACGAAAGTTGACTGCTCGGCTGGAGCAGGCTGTGCCACGAAAGTTGACTGCTTGGCTGGAGCAGGCTAGGCCAAGAAAGTGGGCTGCTCGGCTAGAGCAAGCTGGGTCACGAGAGTGGGCTGCTTGGCCGGAGCAAGCTAGGCCATGAGAATGGGCTGCTTGGCTCGTGATGCATGTGAGAGTGAGGTTTGGGTCGTGGCCTTAGTGACGTAAGCCGCCTTGGTTGGCACAGCTCGGGCCGTGGTGAACTTCTCGTGGTGGTTCCCGTGATGGAAACTCATGGTGGTGGTACTACTTCACTTATTGTCGCATTTAGCCTCATGGATCGCCGTGGTCCCATTCTTTGGATATTGGAATTTTCTAAATTTCTAGCTATTGTATTCTTCTTTTACGTTTTATCAAAGAATCTTTGCAAATAAAAAATTCTAATAATAAGAACGTACGAAAAAATACAAGTAGACTAGAAAATAGAGAAAAACCTTTTTTTTATGCGAGAGTCTTCTATGAGTGTGGATTCCTGCTCTCAATGAAAGCACCAATTTGTGGATAAAAATTTCTTCCTCCTTGATCTTGGATAAAATTGCACCTACAAAACAATTAACACCTTAGGGTCAAGGCCAAGAGCCTCACGCGCCCACGATGAATGAGGAGGCTTTGGCCGAAGAACCTCCGATGCCAAAGTTAGAATTTAAAGGGAAAAGTGTCTAGAGAGTATTGAGAATTTTGCAAGTGTGTTGGAATGATCTTTTGGTGAAAATGGGAGCCTTTTTATAGGGATAGGGTGGCCGGTCCCCTTTGGATGTTTTTTAGGGTGTAACTTATGGTTTAATGTGTGATCTAATGGATTAATTAGGCAATTAATCCATTTATTGGTTAATCAACACATTTTTGGAAAAAAATATTTTGGGGGTTATGTAATTTATATGGGATGTTTTGAAGGTTATGAAATAATTACCTTGTGGAAAATGTAGGATGAGGATGGATGAAATAACTTGAAATTTGTTACCTATTTTGAGCACTTTTGATTTGGTTGAAGGATGATTGCCCACCGCTCGCGCGTAGGAATCCCATTGTACCTCAAGGGTATTTTTGCCCTCTTTTGTCCAAAATCCGCATGTTGCCTTATGATTATTTTTGGCTCCACAGATGCGTTCGTACCGTCGAGTACTTCGAGAATATGGTAAAATAGTAGCTCGTACAAGTCACGAAATGATGGTCAACGAAAGTCAACGATATCGCCTCCAGGGCATTTTCGTCAATTCACTATTTTAAATTTAATAAAATTGTAAAATTAGAGACGGGTTGTTACAATCTACCCAACTTAAAAAAATTTTGTCCCCGAAATTTGAAATAAGTTACTATACTAAAATAGTGAAAAGATAGCTGAAAAATATATATAAAGAAGATATCAAGTTAGAGCGGTTGCATAAAAGAGAATGTCATTCCGTCGCGATCGGATTGCAATCATTCCTCTTTCATGCCTCCAAACTCAAACTTTCCTTTTCCTTCAGTACAATACTATAATATTATACCTTTATAAAAACATAGAGTCAAAATATTGATATATATGCATAATAACATCACGTCAAAATACATATGTAATAACGTAAAGTTAAAATAATTGTATTGAAATCAAAACCAAAAATAGAAAAAATTTCACCTACGTATTCGTAGTGTCACGGACTCCGAAGATATGCGTGTATTGTCTTTGGGTTAAGCCCAAACAATAAATAAAAATACTAACATAGACGGGCCTACTTGCCCACTTGCTTAACGAATCCAATGAATAAGTTATCGATATTACAGTTTGCAGCCTGCAACACCGACAACTCTCTGTTGTCTCAATAAGCAAGTGATAAATTCCCGATGGTGCAATATTATCATCATGCCCCCCATTGGGAGATCTCAGAATTCGAAGACCTGACGATATGCTTATGCAAGGCGATCGAATGTATGTACCGAATGTGGAAGAACTGAAGAAAGAAATTCTCGATGACACACACCTCTCAGCTTATGCAATGCATCATCCGAGGTCAAGTAAGACTAGGAGGCTACGATCTAACTACGTATCCGTGAGTGGGCATTTGTTTATATATATATATATTATAAAGTTTATGGTTTCCACAAATGCTTTTGGATTTAATATTATGTCTATCATGCCATGTTTTATTTCATTTTAAAAGTGCTATTATATTGTTGAGATTTATTAATTGTCATGGCATATTCATATACATTTTACATGCTCATCATGCATGCTTGCACCGATGTAATATTCGGCCGAGTCAGGGCCAGGCTTCACGTGTATGTTCACATCGCACCTCATACTCACTTTGGATCCATTGTACGTGCCAGTCCTATCCTATGTTGCAATAGGCAACTAGGACTTGTATGTGATGCGTCTAGCGCCAATCTTCACGTGATTGTAGTACTATAGCGTATATTATGATTACACTCAATCCTGTTCATGTCAGAATTTATCTGCATGAACTCGTGTGTTAGCATAAGATTGTTGAGCACTTGATTTTCTTACACAACGGTTGAGATATTATGACTTATTATGTTTTTAGAATTATTGATGGATTACATTTGGTTTCATACGTATATGTAGTATGATTTTCTAGAAACTATACATGTTTTACAATTAGGGGTTAGTATGTTCAGAAAATAAATGTGTTTCATAAACCTTTGTTTTTGCCCACTCACATTTTCTGTTTTTCGTCCCTCCAGGATTTAGTTGGTTGAATCTTCTGTGGCATACAAGGAATCTCTGGCGATTCTAACATCTACCCAAATCAATGTAGGAGCTTATTTCTGGTTGTGTAATAAGTATCTTAACTAGATTCGACTGCTCTACTTATGTCGTACTGTCATCTATGCTCTGACTATTTATGTTTTATGGGTTATCCCCACTACTGCACACACTCTTTATTAGTTTAAGTAAATTCTAGCTTTGGTTTAAATTTATCCATATTTTATACATCACTTTTCCTTTGGCTACGTCACCTCTGGGTATCGACCAGCATGTCTCGACTCCGACTGGGATATGTCACCCACCCCTCCCCTTAGTGTAGATAATATTGATTATCAAGATAAAAATAAAAATAAAAATAAAAATAAAGATAAAGATTATTGATAAAGTATATTTTTACATGTCTATAATTAGTGTAAATTTGCAATTTTAATTCTAAAAGTGTTGTGAACATTCCTAGTTTAAGTATGATTGTGTAAATCCTAGATTAGATTTGATTCTAGTTATCCTTTCCTATTACAACTTGTATTACTTAGAGAAGAAGGAATATCTTCTCTCCCTTTACTACTATAAATAAAGGCACAATGTAGGAGGAATAACAACACACATTCCCCAACAATTCTACAAACACACATCTCTCTTCCCTCTCTCCTGTGCCGCCGGCCCCTCTCCCTTTGTCAAATAAAAATAGACCACAACACGTTATCAGCACGCTCCTACCACTGCACTTAGGAATCTGACGTTGGAGAAATTTTTTTTTTCTGCATTAAACCAGTTCATCCATATCATCACGCAATCAGGTTCTTTCAAAACAACGGCTTTTAACTCGATATTTTGCAAGCCCTGATAGCATGAACATTCACCATGATGCATGACCCAACTTTACGTTTAACGTATTTTAGATTCTACATAAATTGTGTATGCCTCATAACCAAAATTGCTGCAATATGTGAATTTGATATTTTTCATGAATTGAATCTTACATATGTACATGCATTGAAACTATTATTTGCATATGCATCAAAGTAAATATGTGATTCATTGAATTATATATGCATCTAGTTAAATTGAATTGAAAAAAAAATATAAAACAATTTTTAGGAACCTAGGGTTCTTTCAAACCCGTGACCACTGTCCTACAGATGGGGTCCTTCACCCAAAACCGAGAGCATGCGGCCCTTTTTCTTCCCAGAAAACCAGTGCCCATGATGGGCCACCTCCATGCTTTCCCCAACATTGAGACCCGACGCCCAGAAGGCGTCGCCACTCATGAAATCATCGAACAACATGGCCTGCAGCCATGCCCAACTACCCCCGACGACCTGCAGTCGTCCCCAACGAGTTCTTGTCTGTGATTCGATTTTTTTTCTTTTGAAATAACAATCGAAATTCTAGGGTTTTGATATCACGTCGAGATTTCTCCAATCTCCGTTCCTAGTTGGTTCCCTATGCTCCGCCGTGCCATCAACCCCTGGAGGACAGTCGCCTGAAGCGACGCCGACGTCCACCCTGTCGCTCTCCGACACCCAGCGTCGTTGGGATGTCCTGGTTTTCCTCAACCCGAGCCCTATGGGGCTTCATCATTCGGCCTGCATCAGTGCCTTTTGGCTTGCTGTTGCTCTACGATGTCATGGCCCAGCCCGTGCGAAAAAAATTTGGACCCCGAATTTTATTCGTCTAAATTATTTTAGACCTAATAGGTTTTATATTTTTCCACCCACACTTTAATTTGCCCCGAAGTCCAAATAATTAATTCAACTATAATTATACAATACTTTTGCATATACTTGTTGCATATTTGTTTGCATATATATTTGCGTTTGCCTGCAGGAATATATGAACATGAAGTTCATAATTACTTTGAAACCTGAAGTTTCTTATAAACATGCCTTGTTTGAAAACATGAAGTTTTCACTTCAACATATCACCCATGAAAACCCGAAGTTTTTCATGCAAAATTCAACCAATACATGTCTATTAGAACATGTATGTTCTACTCCTATATGAATGGATTGATTTTTCTCCATTACACTAACCACATCTTGTCCATCTATTTTGTGATAGGAACATGTCGAATTTGAATAAACTCGACTTCACCGCTTTGGAGGTCTCTGGAATGAACTGCCTCAAGTGGGTTCAAGATGTGAAGCTCCACCTCACTGCAAAGAACTTGCGTCCTGCTATTGAAGAAGCAACAAATAAACCTGTTGTCGAAGCTGAAAAAGCCACTGCTATGATCTTCATCCGAAGACATATCTATGATGCTCTGCAAACTGAGTACCTTGCTGAGAAGGATCCACATGTATTATGGGTCGCTTTGGTTGATCGTTTCGATCACCAAAAGGACATATTCTTGCCTGAAGCAAGACACAACTGGCAGCACTTGCACTTCCAAGACTTTAAGTCTATGAATGAATATAATTCTAAAGTTTTTCGAATCCGATCACTTCTCAAGTTTTGCAATGAAACTTTGACTGAAGAGGATCTCCTGGAGAAGACATACTCGACCTTCTCTGCCTCTAATATTGTCCTGCAGCAACAATATAGAGCTCAGAAGTTCACCAATTTCTCGGATTTGATCTCTGTTTTACTTCTTGCTGAAAAGCAAAACCAGCTGTTGATGAAGAATCATCAAGCTCGACCTATTAGGGCTACTATTGTGCCTGAAGCACATTATAGCACTAATCAGCACCCAACACGCCAAAAAAGGCGTGGCAGGGGCGGCCAGAAGCCATCCCACAAAGGTCAACAGAGCCAAGGCCCATCCAAGGGAGGAAACAAAGCCAAGAAGCGCCTAAATCTCGCTCCCAAGGCCCCGAACTTCAAGAATAAGGGTAAAGCACCTAAAACCATGAATGACGATATGTCCTATCACTGTGGTTCAAAGGACCATTGGTCCCGTGTTTGCCGAGCTCCCAAGAAGGTTGTAGATGAATATCATTCTCGTCGTAAGTGATTTGAATCAAACTTCATGCAAGTGGACGAACCGGAGACTATAAAAATAAAGGTTTCTGACTTTCAGGAAGATACCACCCCTATGGAAGATTAGAATCTTAGACATAGACTTATTTTTTAGTTAAAATAAGACCATTGGGGCCGAATTCCACCTAGTGGCCGAACCCCCCTTGTTTTTTATTGATTTTGAACAATTTTCCTTTATATTTTTGGATTATTCGTTGGCGATTTGTTTTGGATATTAAGTTTTAATCCTTGAATAAATGAAATTATTTTGAATTGATATTTGTTTTTATAAACTTTTATGCATGTGATCGATTCAAATTAATTTTTCACTCTAGGTATGACTAGTGGGAAAGTTAGTTGTCTGGCAGATAGTGCAACCACGCACACTGTTTTGCGTGAACGCATCTATTTCACTAACTGCATACCTAAGAATGCACCTCTGACAACCCTCTCAGGCCCATCCAACCTGATAGAAGGATACGGTAAGGCACGTATAATGTTGTCCAATGGTACAATCTTGACCATTGCTGAAGCACTCTATTCTCCACGTTTGGAAGAACGTTACTCAGTTTCAAGGACATTAGAGATAACAATTACCATGTTGAAACCCACGTAGAAACCAGAGTTGAATTTATGTGCATAACTTCCTACGTATATGGCTAGAAGCGTATTCTCGAGAAGATGGAGCGTATCCTGAGTGGTTTGTATACTACGACCATGCGCCCCATAGAATGGCACTATGTGGCCGGCCCTACCACAGGGACCGCGCACGAAATTACACTTTGGCATGATCGTTTGGGTCATCCTGGAAGAATAGCGATGCGCCGTATCCTCAAATCTTCACACAGGCATCCACTAACCCGAAGCTTAGGTTCGATCCATGAAATCGCATGTCAAACATGTTCTATAGGAAAGCTTATTACTAAGCCTTTTCTTATGACAAGATTCGTTTGAATCCTCTCATTTTTCTACAACGGATTCAGGGGGACATTTGTGGACCGATTCAATCTCCCTGCGGACCATTTACATATTTTATGGTTTTGGTTGACGCTTCCACATGTTGGTCACATGTGTGCTTGTTGTCCACAAGGAACGCTGCATTCTCTAAACTGTTGGCTCAAGTTATCAAGCTCAGGGCTTACCACCCTGATTATCCGATCAAATTTATTCGATTAGATAATGCTGGAGAATTCACATCTAAAACTTTTGATGACTATTGCATGTCGGTTGGGGTTGAAGTTGAACATCATGTACCCCATGTTCACACCCAGAATGGTCTGGCAGAGGCTTTCATTAAGCGCTTACAAATGATTGCTCGATCGTTGGTCATATATACCAAGCTCCCGATCGCTGCTTGGGGCCATGCAATATTGCACGCAGCAAAGTTGGTCCGCCCGAGGCCTGTTGCGACACAACCATTTAGTGCCCTTCAGTTGGTCACCGGATGCGAACCTGACATATCGCATTTGCACATCTTTGGTTGTGCGGTATATGTGCCGATCTCGCCGCCCTTACGTACAAAAATAGGGCATCATCGAAGGATGGAAATCTATGTCGGATATGATTCTCCTTCGATTATTCGTTACTTAGAACCTTTGACAGGCGATCTGTTTACTGCTCATTTCGTGAATTGTCATTTCTATGAAACAGTCTTCCCGTCGTTAGGGGGAGATAAGAACATCAACGTTCCTAATGAACGACGTGAATTATCGTGGATGGCTCCCACTTTGTCTCATTTAGATCCCCGTACCGCTCAGTCCGAAGCTGAAGTGCAGTGCATATTAGATCTCTAGAGCATGCCAGATGCTTTCACCGATCTAGCGCGTGTGACAAGATCACATATTCAAGCTGCGAATATGCCTGCAAAGATAGATGTACCAAATGTACGACGGACTGCCCTTCTGGAAGCCCGGGATGCCAATTCTGGTGATCCACGTACATTAACGGCTAGCCAATCATCTGCCCCTACACAAAAGCGTGGCAGACCCCTTGGTTCAAATGATTCACACCCCCGGGAGAGGAAAACCACGGCACAAGGTCCTGAAGAGCCTACCGTGAATCCAACTATCGCTAACTTATTCTACCCAACTCATGAGGAAATTCTAGATTACGAAAGCGTTCTTGAAGAGACGAATCCTCCTCTTGAGAATCATGAGATTTTAGTCTATTATGCTAGCTTAGATGATGTGTGGCATAGAAATGAGATGATTGTCGACGATGTATTAGCATTTGCAGTAGCTACTGAGATCATGTTGAGCGATGACATTGAACCGCGTTCCGTTGATGAATATCGACGTAGAGCTGATTGGTCAAACTGGAAACAAGCAATCCAAGTCGAACTCGATTCACTTGTGAAACGTAAGGTGTTTGGACCTGTAGTTCCTACTCCTTCACATGTGAAGCCCGTTGGCTACAAGTGGGTTTTCGTTCGGAAGCGTAATGAGAAAAACGAGATTGTACGTTACAAAGCTCGTCTTGTAGCACAAGGTTTCTCGCAACGCCCCAGGATTGACTATGACGAAACTTACTCACCCGTTATGGATGTGATTACTTTTTGCTACCTTATCAGTTTGGTAGTTTCCGAAAAACTGGATATGCAGCTGATGGACGTAGTAACCGCGTATCTCTATGGGGATCTTGATACAGAAATTTATATGAAAGTTCCCGAAGAACTTACATTGACTGGTTCAAATATTTCCAAACCCCGGAACACGCTCTCAATTCGGTTGAGGCGTGCACTCTACGGTTTGAAACAATCCAGAAGAATATGGTATAACCGTCTGAGTGAGTATTTGACTAGTCAGGGATATGTGAACAATGAACTATGCCCTTGTGTGTTCATTAAGAAGTCACATTCTGGATTTGCGATTGTTGCAGTATATGTCGATGACATGAATCTCATCGGAACTCCTGAAGAGCTCGCGAGAACTGCTTCGCACCTGAAGTCAAAATTTGAGATGAAAGATCTAGGTAAGACTTGATATTGTCTCGGTCTCAAGTTAGAGCATTGTTCGGATTCAATCATAGTACATCAATCGAACTACACCCAGAAGGTGTTGCGCCGTTTTAATGAGGATAAAGTGAAGTCTTCGAGTACTCCTATGGTCGTTCATACGCTAGATGCAAAACGAGATCCCTTCCGTAGTTCCTTATCTAAGTGCGATAGGCACTTTATTATACTTAGCTCAATGTACTAGACCCGACATCTCCTTCACTGTTAATCTTTTGGCCAGATACAGCAATGCATCAACACGCAGACACTGGATTGGCGTGAAAGACATCTTCCGTTACCTTAAGGGTACTACAGATTTGGGCTTGTTCTATCCCTACGAATCCTCAAGTGATGCCACACCCTATGCTCATCGAGTTGATTCTCGCCTTGTTGGTTATGCCGACGCTAGATACTTATCCGATCCGCACAAGGCACGTTCTCAAACAGGTTATGAAACAGACCTTAGTTGTCACTTCGTCTAACCATGCTGAAATTCTCGCCTTACATGAAGCAACTCGGGAATGCTTTTGGTTGAGAGCAGTAATGGGCCATATTTGAAGCTCATGCGATCTTCATCCCGCCGTTAATGCCCTAACGATGATTTTTAAGAACAACGCAGCTTGCACCGAACAGCTCAAGAAGGGTTACATCAAAGGAGACAACACCAAGCACATTGCGTCGAAGTTTTTCTTTACACATCAACAATAAGAGCATCAGAAGATTGAAGTCACGCAAATCCGTTCACAAGACAATCTGGCCGACCTCTTCACCAAATCACTGCCGAAGGCAACGTTTCAGAAGCTTGTTCATGGAATTGGTATGCGTAAACTTTCTGAGTTGTAACTTTGTTATTTCTCTTTGGAATTATGTCAAACTCAGGAGGAGTATCCTGTAGATACTTGCTTGATCTTAATGTACTCTTTTTCCTTACGATTAGAACATTTTTTCCAATGGGTTTTTGCTACCTAACTAGGTTTTAACGAGGCACCCACCTTGGGCTAGTCATATCCCTGATGACGTCTTGTAGACATTTCTTTTAACTTTGCATTTCTCATACATTTTTCCTTAGACTATGGATTTGGTCCCTACTCGGGTTTTTTCCATAGCCTTAGGGTTTTTTTAGTGAGACTTACTACTTATGCAAGTTCCTATCATATTGAGAATAAGCGTTGTTCCTTAGAATCAATGCCGACGAGTCGACTTCCTCAACTCCTGCATGATGCTGAATCTACCTTGAGTATTTACACACTCAAGGGGGAGTGTTGTGAACATTCCTAGTTTAAGTATAATTGTGTAAATCCTAGATTAGATTTCATTCTAGTTATCTTTTCCTATTACAACTTGTATTACTTGGAGAAAAATGAATATCTTCTCTCCCTTTACTACTATAAATAAAGGCACAATGTAGGAGGGATAACAACACACATTCCCCTACAATTCTACAAACACACATCTCTCTTCCCTCTCTCATGTGCCGCCGGCCCCTCTCCCTTTGTCAGATAAAAATAGACCACAACAAAAAGTGGTTTAACAACGAACTAAGGCAAGAAAACACCTATATCAAGGGTTAACCAAACTTAGACTACATCGACCTAAGGTTGTTTCATATTACTATAGTCTAAAGTTGGGGAGAAATTGGCACCATTTTTAAGCTACAATGGATTTGGATTTATTTTTATTTATTTACCATTTTGCCATTTGCTGCTTTGGGTTGATTTTGTGTGCTTTCCAATTTGTCCCTACCAAGTTTGTGTTATTACTTCTTCAGCTATCGTCTCATAAAATATATATACACTTTATTTTTTTCTTCTTCCTTATCTTTCTCCTTCTCTTCTCCTCCCCGAATGCGACTCCGACTCCAACTCCCCGCTCTTCTCTTTCATTTCTCTCTCTCTTCCCTCCCACTCTTCTTTCCGCAACTCACTAGGTACACAGTGACGTACGACGATAATTTCGACAATTCCGGCAACGGCCATCCTCGAGGTTGATCTCAATCAATTCCTTATCACATCAGGTAGCTTCTAGATCTATTGCATGTAAGCATCTACTTCAAATTTCTGGATTTTAGTACATTTTTCATAATTTGTAGAATTTTTCCTTTAAATTCTAGGTTTTTGAAAAAGTTGTTCACTGAACATTTTATGTGACTTCATTTTATCTGAATTATTTATTTAAATTTCCCCATCTCAGATGTCTTTATGATTTTAGAAATTCTTTTATTAATTATTACCTATTTTTTTCATATTCATTGTCTGTAAAAAAATTTGATTTTCTTATCTATTGATTATGTTTTGAAGAAGTTGTATTAATTTTCCTTTGGCTGGAAATTTGGGGATTTCTTAATGTACAATGTTAATATACTGATTTTCTGATTGTGGGGTTTTGCAGGGAGTGCTAATGTACTGATTTTATGGGACCAGAAACGAGATGTTGATTTATCTGGTATTTATTTTATTTACTTCCCTTTTTTTGTTTAATTGTTTTTTTCTAAATTTAGGCTTGATGGACAAAATCTTGAAAATAACAGCCCCTATGCACATTGCAATAATTTTCCCTTAATTGATGCATTCTTCATAGCCTCCATGAATCGAGTATAGGACTTAGATGCAGAGGGTTGCGATGGGAACATGAAGACATATTTCTTCACTGTGAATCCTTACCCAGAATCGAATTCTTAGTAGAATTTTGTATTGCAGTAGTCCACATTTGTGACATCCCATATCGCCTAGGGAGTGAATCCTCTAAGCCTTATATGTATATTCTCATCTCTACCTAGTACGATGCCTTTTAGGAGCTCACTGACTTCGGGTTCCATTGGAACTCCGAAGTTAAGCGAGTTCACGCAAGAGCAATCCCATGATGGGTGACCCACTGGAAAGTTTTCGTGTAAGTTCCCTGAAACAAAACCGTGAGGGCGTGGTCGGGACCCAAATCAGACAATATCGTGCTACGGCGGAGTCGAGCTCGGAATGTGGGGGGGTCCAAGCCAGAATGTGACAACATTAGTCATTGTGTATTGCATAGTAGCTGTGTATTGCAATACTACTCCACAGTATTTAACATCTCAGCTTACAGTACACAAGGTTTTGCAATTGTACATATAATTTCGTATATCCAACAATCATTCATATATGATAGTCATATGCGATTTTGTAATCAACATGCATCAAACTATGAACTCAACCTTATCAATATTTCGTTTGATGTAAAAAAACGCAATTAGACGATAAAGAAAACTTACTACAAGTTTTGACATCATATGTCAAATGAACACGAAACTGGAGTATACTATGAACTTAAACGTAGGCATAAGGAATTTATGACGTGCACATATTAATCAAAAGCCACTTATATTGTAGATAATACTATTACATTCACATATATCTCATCTTGTGTATGCAAATAATATAATATTATTTGAGTTGTCAATTTAATGTGTGGTCATTGCCCACCCCATTAAAATACTTGCCTTAAAAGTGTATATCATCTTTTTCATTCTATTATTCCCAACAATGGTACTTTTACTGTTAATCAAATACTAAGTGTCAGTATATATGTGGTGTTTAAATTATAGTAAAGAATCCACATGCTTACAAAACCAGATTCCTTGTGGATTCCTTTGTTTTTTTTATCTACTTTTGCTGTTATTTTGATTTGTAATCATAATATTTTCGTTTCGAGTACTCTATTATGGTTGTAGTTCCTCTATCTTTTGTAATGGGCATTGACATTAAGTTTTGTACCTTTGGAAAATTTTCAGGTTCTAATAGATGGCCCTAACAATGCAACCACGAGTAAGTACCCTTATGCTTCATTGTTTCAAGTTTCTACTTTTTTTATCTGTAAAAAAAAATTCAATTAATTGGATCGCTATATCTCTTCTAACTTGGAAAATTCTTGGAGCTTGCGCGTGGACTTAATTGTTAAGTGGTTTCTCATTTCATGAAGGTAGTACCTTAAAATTTTAATAAAATGCAGAGTGAGTTGGAACTTCCATGTTCCAATTCCACTTCAACACCTTTCACAGCTGCTAATTTCGAACTTAGGGGTTCGAATTCTTGTCAAGTATGTGATTCTTGCAAAAGAGTTGTAAACCCCACCACTGAATGCCTAGTTTAGTTGTACACACACATGCACACTTTTGCATGTTTTGTACGATTTTAAACACCTGCAGCATCACACAAGCACACTTTTGCTAGTTTGCTACTGTAATGAAGAGAGTTACATTTACATAAAAAGCATAAAAAGCATGGTTTCCTTTAGAGATAGGGGACATACTCTTTATATCCCACTCGTAACTATAACTTTTTCATATTTATCTATCTATAGTTACCGACTTACCGTATTAGTTATGCAAAGTTATGTCTTATGGCTTAAACTTACCAAACGAGGTATATAATTTTTGCATGTAAGTCTCTCTCTCGTGTTTTAGGTAAATGGTTTCAAATTGAATTCAATTTTTGCAAAGATTTTTTATGAATCGAAACTTACAAAATAAATAGTTTAGATCGTTGAAGTTCGATGTAGTGTGAACTTTACAAAAATTTTATATATATATATATATATACATACATAATTTGTGTGCGTACAAACTTATGTACCCTATGTTTGCGCATCTATAGCTTTGTACCCATACATATCTATTTGTGTTGCCTATTTTGGTTCGTCACTTCAACAAAATGTAACCAGAACAGAAGGTTATAAACTTTCTCACTCAACGAATCCTCGCCGTCCATAATCATCTAATCGACGGCTTCCGTCCTCGATCCGCGTACTTCAACCCATTGGCTCACATTCAAATCCCAACCCCTATAAATACCTTAAAACCATCTCACTGCTCCTCCATAGCACCAAACTCTGATTCCCTCAATCACTTATCGTTTCTTTCCTCTCTCTCTCTCTCTCTCTCTCTCTCAAATTGTTCTTGGAGGTCTATCAATGGCGGGTCGTGGGAAAGCTTTGGGATCCGGAGCCGCTAAGAAGGCCACATCGCGGTCCAGCAAGGCCGGTCTGCAATTCCCGGTCGGTCGTATTGCCCGTTTCCTGAAAGCTGGAAAGTACGCCGAGCGAGTCGGTGCCGGAGCTCCGGTCTACCTCGCAGCTGTCCTTGAATACCTTGCCGCTGAGGTATAAGCCCTCTTTCTCGATCTTTTAATTCCTCTTCATTTGTATATGGATGTGTTTTTTTTCTCCCTTTGTTGTAAATCTAGGTTTTGGGTTTCGAATTAGGAAATATTTTGTTTCAATTTAGTAATTCTGTGCAGAAATTACGTATAGAACATGAAAAATGTGAAATTTTCCTAATTTGTTCTGCATCTGCTTCTGATCAACCAATTTTAGGATCTTGGATCTAGGTTTCTTCTTTTCTTTGAATTAATTTATTTTATAATAATATTATTCATTTATTTTATTTTTGGCTGAATTAATTTGGTATTATTTTATTTTTCGTATTAATGTAGGGGGCTATTAACTTAATTTAATCGAATTCCTCATCCATTAATCTTGAAGTTATGATCTGGAGGTCGTTTTTGTTGAGGCATTGTTCAATTTTTAAAAATTAGGGTTCTTTTTGTTTTGGTTATTTAACTTATCAAATTTTCACTGGGATAATTTTATTGCAATTATTATTATTCTTAATTGTTTGACAAAAAAAAATGGTTATTTTTAATTGTAAGGTTATTGGACTACTGTGATTGAAATTTATTGATGGTCGAATCATATCGATTTGAATGAGAATTTGTTCCTCAATGTGCTTTCCCCTCCAATTTAGATGTTATTGCAGTTAGGGTTTGTGCGACTTCTGAAACTGGGATATTTTCTTTGGTGAAGTTATGATTCTGCAACTGAATTGATTTTCAACTTTCAAATTCGGGTTTTGATTCTAATGTTGTTTCAATTTGGTTGATTTTACAGGTTCTGGAATTGGCTGGCAATGCAGCAAGAGACAACAAGAAGACTCGCATTGTGCCGCGCCACATTCAGCTCGCTGTGCGGAATGACGAGGAGCTCAGCAAGCTTCTTGGGGATGTGACAATTGCAAATGGTGGTGTGATGCCTAACATTCACAACCTTCTGCTCCCAAAGAAGACCGGTGCCTCCTCCAAGAACGTCGGTGGTGATGATGACTCTTAGATTCAAAACAAAATGACGATCGTTGCCGGACTAATATGTTCCATTTCAGATTTAGTTCTGTCCAGTAGGTCAAAGTAGGTTATTGGGGTCTCTGTTTCTGGAAATGTAGTTGGGTTTTAGGGTTAGGGTTGTAGGTTAGTAATGTTTGTGAATATAATCATCTTCTAGCTTCTTGATAGATAGAAGATTTTTGTGGGAATGTCTTTTGCGTTGTTTTTTTGGATGTGTTATTTGTGGGTTTAAATACCTAATGACAATGCTTCAAAGTTTGAGCATCATATGATTCTTATGCTGTATTGTTTTCTCAGGTTTCACTCTTTCATTTGTGCTATTTTTCTTGAGTATTTACAGGCGCTTGTCGACACATTTGACCGTTGAATTTGATCTATTCAGCTGAATGTTTTTGCACTTTACATGATAGTGAAAACGTTAAAATGTATTTTTAGTTATGGCTATGGACAGGGATGGCAATTCGTGTTTCGTGAGTACATGTCAAGACTGTGGAGTCTTGACCCTCACGCGGTTGCCAATCCACACCGTTGAGGTGTTCATGTCAATGAAGCACTCGACACTGCTGCCATGGTGACAACTCATTTTAATGGTTCATGTCCGTTTCATGTTTGACCATATCGTTTTCGAGTCGGATTGTCCTGTTTCCGAACCTATGTAACTCAATTGAAGGGCGATTTTGCAACAACTGTTTGGTCAGAGATCAAGTAGTCACTACTCGGTAGAAAGTTTCAGTTTAAATATCATACTCCAACAGACTTCGCAACTTTAAAAATTCATAACGATGACATAATAACGATGACAAAATTTCCGGTACATAAGGTCCGTACTTCTTCTTTTCCAGGGCCTAGATGTCACTAGCAGGCTCATTCCTGCAAAAACACACCGAGTTAAGTGCGTGATTTCCATTGCACCGAAAAGCTAATAATGGATCAACACACACCTTTTTACCGCTTCCGCTCTGCCCGCCACTTGAATACAGGGTTGGATGTTGGGGAGACAATCTCATCTTCACATAGTTTGCGTTTTTTACCCTTTTTCTGTAATTTAGACGGAAACGTATTCAAAACTATCCACAGACAACCAAACTCCCAGAACTGAGCAAAGAAATTTAGATGTCAATACCTTTAATTCCTTCTGCATTGCCATATCCATATAGATTTTCTCCAACTCATTGACTCTGTTACTCCTTGCTTCAAGCTCTCTGTAGGAACCAGCTGTTTTCCTGCACATTGAAGACAACAATTTAAGACTTAAACAAAATAATGATATCGCGCTTCAAGAATCCTTGCTGACAATGAAACAGGAAGGCAGATGCAAGAATTATTCCACAAATTGAAAGGTAGCATAAGAATAACAGGAATTTGTTAACATGAGTGAGCTACCTAGGATTCAGGGACAAAAAAACGGCATAAAAGAAATTCTCAACCGAAATACAATTCCAACTAGCACCTAATAGTTGGGCCGCAGACCAACTTCTAATTTATTGTTTTTATTTCAATTTCAATTTTGCCAAAGAGCTCTTTATCCCATGCAAAGTTGGGCTTTAGTAGGCATAGCAGCAAAGAGCTGTTTATCAAACCGGTTAATAACTTAATACACAGAACAACTTTTGCGAGACAATTTTTTATTTTTTTTGCCATATACTTGTAACCATTAAGATTTGTTTATGCTCTTGTAGGTCAGTTGGCATAATCACAAATTACAATCACATAACTGTATAAAAGCCAAATTGCAGATTTTAGACTAAACATTAAGAGACTAGGTTTGCTTAGAACCTTTTCTCTATTACGAAACATTCTAGTCCTATTCACTTCATGATTGATGGCCTGGTATCACAAAGTAATCTTATTGCTTTGAGAATGCAACCACGCAAAGTGCAAAGGGATCACTGCACAATTATTCTTAGATAGCAATAATGCCAAGATCTTATCACCATAATCAATGCATAGAAATGCATAATTGATGCAAAATTGATGAAAATCAAAAGACCAAAACTTCCAGAATAAACCTAACTCCTCAATCTGTCCTCTATCACTGAAAATTTTGTTTCTACCTTTTTATATGATCAGGAATGTCCTCAGAAACCGGCATTTTTCCACTTCTTGAACATGATTGAATTTCTCTAGCCTCCTCTCTAGAAAAAAAATAATTAACAATATATTTTTTAAAATGTGCAAAACAAGATAAAACATATTTGGCAAATGGGAACATAAATGATGTGAAATTAAGAAACTACTTTCCCTCTGAACTCTTTCACCCGGAGTGGTCTCAAGTGAATTCTATAACATTATAGGTCTTACCCCCATGTGAAAGAATTGAAGAATAATGTCTTCCCAGGAAATAATTAATAACACTAAGAAATTAGCCTAGTGTCCCCAATTGAAGCCATGAGGATCTACTCTATTATAACCATATGGGCCAGAAAGAAAGCAGTTCGCAGATTTATAATAGCACGCTTATAGTCCTTGTATCACTATATTTCTATATCCCCTTTCTCAGGGCCTTAATAGTTTTTGTAAATATACTCAAGTGAACAGGATGAAAAACATTTCATACGAGTCCAAAATAGGATCAGGAGAAACACACCTTTCATTTATTGATCAAGTTTTATGTATGCGTCTTCCCATTTGTTACAGTATTCCTTTTCAGTGTCTGTAAGGGTGGATGTGAAACTTCGGGTTCATGTACAGTAGATATGTGTTTGTGTTTGTGTGTGTTTTATGTTGTGTATTTGCTTGGAAAAAAGGGTTAAAATCACTCTAGATACTTATGCCTACTAATGAAAAAACCAATTCAATGAACATGAAAAATATACATAACAAAATCAATTAGAACAATGTAAACAGACATCTGTGGATAATAAGGGACAACAAAGAACCGAAAAATGGTGAAAATAGCCTTTCACCATATCCAGTCTGATTACAAATAACAGCAGCAACGAAAAATACAAATTAAAAAAATCCATTAATTCAGAATTATGATTCTCCATGGATAGAAGATGTGAAGGAAGCTCAAACCTGTCTTCGGCAAAGTAAACGTGTCTACTTGAAGGCCGATTATCAAGAGAGTGCAGTGTCGCAGTTAACTTTTCAATTTTCTGCATTAATTAACACCATAATAAGAACCAACATGTTAAATTCATAAAACCAACCGGTAGACCATAGCTTCATGATATATATTTATAACCTTTTTCTCACTCTGCACTTTCTGAAATATGTATCCAATATCTTGGGTCTTCATAAGCATGAGCTCTTCTGGAGTGTACTTGTTTGCCTGACTCCTGTAGTAAAAATCCATATCACGTGAGTAGCAAGTGTGAAAAAGAAACATGATATAGAAGAGCAAACGAGAGTTTTATGTTACTCTAATTTATGGACTCCATTAACAGTTCGTGTCTTGATCATCTTGAAGTTGAACTCATCTGGGTTTCTGTAGAAGGCTTTCTGCTTCAATATCTGTTGAGTGAAAAGACAGACGAGACATAGCCTAAGATGTATACCATATCAGGAAGTTAAATTACCAGATTATTAATAGATGACAAAATCCAAGGAGAAAAACAACAAAGCCATCATAAAACTACCCGTAAAGTCTCCTCCTTTTTGTGATATGCTTTCGCACGCTCAACATAGTCCTTATGCTTTTCAAGAAGCCCAAATTTTTTCCTCGATTCCCTATCAAATATTTGGACCCAAAACACAAAAACATTAATCCCATCATCTGATGCAAAAAAACATCATCCGAAAGTCCAACAGCAAAAGGAATGTGGTCACTCACGGTTGAGCTCGCTCCTTGTGAGCCCGTCGGCTAACGGCATTCCTTAAAGACGACATGCTGATAAATTCAAAGCAACCACCACAAGTTAAATGCGAAGGTAGCACTAAAGCTGAATTTTTTAAGCTGTGGAATTACAGATACAACAAATATTCATAACCATCTCAAACAAATTTGATAAACCACAATGTCGAACAATTAGGGAAATTAATTCTTGGGTAAGTTCCAAGAGCTTAAATCTTTACCCGTCGCTTACAACAATTGAATTGAATTGAATTAAAACCCTAAAAATCTAAGCAGCAACTAGGTTGTTAAAGTTGAGCAATTTGAAAGATGAATAACAATAACAAAGATTAAAGCGAAACAAACCTTGACGATGAAGAATTGGGATTCCTGAGCAGTCGAATGAAATTCCGAATCCCTCCTTACTCTTCAGATGGTGGAATTAAAGCGCAGGCAAAACCCTAGATGGAGAACTGGCCTTCGGAACACGCAGACTAAAACCCTAGAAAATTATTAGGGTATAAGAAGAAACGATTTTTAAAAAAGAATACGACAAACTCAATCAAACATCATTTTAATTATTGAATGACTACTAACTAACAGATGAAGATGGAAGAAATGTATAAGTTATTAACACACAAACAAAAAAAATTGCCAACGGCATGAATAAATTAGGCCATCAGCGGGTCTATAACCGGCCTCGAGCCCTTCAACAATCCCTACTTTGGATGAGTGTCAGAAATTAGATTTCAAAACACTAAATTAGTTACCTATTTTGGGGTGAGAGTGAGACTCGGACTCGGTGCTAGATCGAGAGTTCTGTCCGTGAGAGAGAGATCGCAAGAGTCGGAGACGATTCGTGAAGGAAGGCTGGAGAGTTCAGTCTTTGATGCTTTGGCGTGGCGGTGGCTGGGTGGTGATTCGTGAAGGAAGGCTGGGCGGCTGGAGAGTCAGAGACGATTCGAAGGAAGGCTGTCGGTGTTGGAAGGCTGAGTGAGAAATCAGAAATCAAACTAGACTGGGAGAAACCTAACAAGGAATGGATGGCATGGATTAATTTGAAGCAATCCAACGGTTCAAATTAACTCTAACTATAATTAAAAAAAAACAATATATATTATTATCTATATATATATATAAAATAATTAAAAATATATATTTTCGGTTCGGTATGGGAATACCGAAATATTGGAAAGGCAATCCCGATTCCCATACCGAAATTTCGGTATTTTTTCGGTATGGGAATACTGAAATTTTGGGAAAATCGGTTTGGGACATTTTTGGTTTGGGATCGGTATTTTTTTGGTTTGGTTTGGGAATTTTGGGAATTTTTTCCACCCCTAGAATTGTTGATTACAACTAAGGAGGAGTGAGCAGTGGTTGTGTGTGCAGCGGCCTACGGCTGCTGGGTTTGTGTTCAGATGTAATTTGTAAAATTGGGTTTCCACACGACTTTTCTTTCTACTTTTTAGGCTAAGGGTGATAATAAATTAAATTAATTTACGATATGAAAGAAAAATACATTTTAAGCTAATTGGACGGAATTCATGTCCACACATTATTTTTTACTTTTTATTTGAAAAACATTATAATGTTGTAAATAGAGGGTATGTATGCCCATATGCATACAGTAAATTTTTCACAAGCTTAATAGTATAATTTGTTTGCTTTCAAAGTATTTGCTCAATAAATAGAGCATTACGAGTGTTCAAAAATATATAGAGTGAGAAAGAAAGAAAAGTTCAAATATTTTCAGTATCCTCCTATTTCTCTCCTATCTGCAATTATTTTGTGTTACTGTAATATATTGCAACAACCTTGCTCATGTCCCTAGCAAAGGTTATCTCTCTAACTTTTGCCTATTTATAATACATTATCAGCACGACTCTATAATCATTTCTCATTTCCCTTCATCGAAAGAAAAAAAAATGTTTCCTCTAAGGTTTTTATTATTCTTCTTCCTCCTCTGCCTCAATTGTTGGATATACCCTCGCGAAGAACTGTTTTCACCATGTTTACTTCTAGTTCTCAACCTAACAATAACTTATATCTTTGATTTCTTATTTGGTGTAACTCTTGACTACTAACCCAGTGTTTATTTATGCAATCCAAGATGGTGCGGTATCATCGCCTATCTTGGACTGCAGATCTAATTTTACTGCAAATTTTAAGTGGAGCGCTATAATCGCACATCATATCCTGCATATTTAAATTTGCCTGCTATTTAATTTTATTGCAATTTTAGGTGGTGTGCAATAATCATCCACCCTGCTCTGCATATTTAAATTTTATCGCAATTTAGATGTTATTGTAGTTAGGGTTTGTGCGACTTTTGAAACTGGGATATTTTCTTTGGTGAAGTTATGATTCTGCAACTGAATTGATTTTCAACTTTCAAATTCGGGTTTTGATTCTAATGTTGTTTCAATTTGGTTGATTTTACAGGTTCTGGAATTGGCTGGCAATGCAGCAAGAGACAACAAGAAAACTCGCATTGTGCCGCACCACATTCAGCTCGCTGTGCGGAATGACGAGGAGCTCAGCAAGCTTCTTGGGGATGTGACAATTGCAAATGGTGGTGTGATGCCCAACATTCACAATCTTCTGCTCCCAAAGAAGACCGGTGCCTCCTCCTAGAACGTCGGTGGTGATGATGACTCTTAGATTCAAAACAAAATGACGATCGTTGCCGGACTAATATGTTCCATTTCAGATTTAGTTCTGTCCAGTAGGTCAAAGTAGGTTATTGGGGTCTCTGTTTCTGGAAATGTAGTTGGGTTTTAGGGTTAGGGTTGTAGGTTAGTAATGTTTGTGAATATAATCATCTTCTAGCTTCTTGATAGATAGAAGATTTTTGTGGGAATGTCTTTTGCGTTGTTTTTATGGATGTGTTATTTGTGGGTTTAAATACCTAATGACAATGCTTCAAAGTTTGAGCATCATTTGATTCTTATGCTGTATTGTTTCTCAGGTTTCACTCTTTCATTTGTGCTATTTTTCTTGAGTACTTACAAGCGCTTGTCGACACATTTGACCGTTGAATTTGATCTATTGGCTGCGGCCAAGGATTGCGGTGCATACTAAGTATTGTCGATGCCAGAATACTTTGGTGCATGTTAGTATTTGCTAGCAATTATTGAATTGTCATAACTTTGTGCTCATGGTAGTGAAATTTATTCACCTGAATTTTTTTGCACTTTACATGACAGTGAAACCGTTAAAATGTATTTTTAGTTATGGCCATGGCCAGGGATGGCAATTCGTGTTTCGTGAGTACTCAAGACTGCGGAGTCTTGACCCTCACGCGGTTGCCAATCCACACCGTTGAGGTGTTCATGTCAATGAAGCACTCGACGCTGCCGCCAGGGTGACAACTCATTTTAATGGTTCATGTCTGATTCATGTTTGACCATATCGTTTTCGAGTCGGATTGTCCTGTTTCCGAACCTATGTAATAAACTCGCGATGAAACCCAAGCGCCACTGCCATCCTTGTTTGTCTAGCACTCAATTGAAGGGCGATTTTGCAACTGTTTGGTCGGAGATCAAGTAGTCACTACTCGGTAGAAAGTTTCAGTTTAAATATCATACTCCAACAGACTTCACAACTTTAAAAATTCATAACGATGACATAATAACGATGACAAAATTTCCGGTACATAAGGTCCGTACTTCTTCTTTTCCAGGGCCTAGATGTCACTAGCAGGCTCATTCCTGCAAAAACACACCGAGTTAAGTGCGTGATTTCCATTGCACCGAAAAGCTAATAATGGATCAACACACACCTTTTTAACGCTTCCGCTCTGCCCGCCACTTGAATACAGGGTTGGATGTTGGGGAGACAATCTTATCTTCACATAGTTTGCGTTTTTTACCCTTTTTCTGTAATTTAGACGGAAACGTATTCAAAACTATCCACAGACAACCAAACTCCCAGAACTGAGCAAAGAAATTTAGATGTCAATACCTTTAATTCCTTCTGCATTGCCATATCCATATAGATTTTCTCCAACTCATTGACTCTGTTACTCCTTGCTTCAAGCTCTCTGTAGGAACCAGCTGTTTTCCTGCACATTGAAGACAACAATTTAAGACTTAAACAAAATAATGATATCGCGCTTCAAGAATCCTTGCTGACAATGAAACAGGAAGGCAGATGCAAGAATTATTCCACAAATTGAAAGGTAGCATAAGAATAACAGGAATTTGTTAACATGAGTGAGCTACCTAGGATTCAGGGACAAAAAAACGGCATAAAAGAAATTCTCAACCGAAATACAATTCCAACTAGCACCTAATAGTTGGGCCGCAGACCAACTTCTAATTTATTGTTTTTATTTCAATTTCAATTTTGCCAAAGAGCTCTTTATCCCATGCAAAGTTGGGCTTTAGTAGGCATAGCAGCAAAGAGCTGTTTATCAAACCGGTTAATAACTTAATACACAGAACAACTTTTGCGAGACAATTTTTTATTTTTTTTGCCATATACTTGTAACCATTAAGATTTGTTTATGCTCTTGTAGGTCAGTTGGCATAATCACAAATCACAATCACATAATTGTATAAAAGCCAAGTTGCAGCCTTTAGACTAAACATTAAAAGACTAGGTTTGCTTAGAACCTTTTCTCTATTACGAAACATTCTAGTCCTATTCACTTCACGATTGATGGCCTGGTATCACAAAGTAATCTTATTGCTTTGAGAATGCAACCACGCAAAGTGCAAAGGGATCACTGCACAATTATTCTTAGATAGCAATAATGCCAACATCTTATCACCATAATCGATGCATAGAAATGCATAATTGATGCAAAATTGATGAAAATCAAAAGACCAAAACTTCCAGAATAAACCTAACTCCTCAATCTGTCCTCTATCACCAAAAAATTTGTTTCTACCTTTTTATATGATCAGGAATGTCCTCAGAAACCGGCATTTTTCCACTTCTTGAATGTGATTGAATTTCTCTAGCCTCCTCTCTGGCAAAAAAATAATTAACAATATATTTTTTTAAATGTGCAAAACAAGATAAAACATATTTGGCAAATGGGAACATAAATGGTGTGAAATTAAGAAACTACTTTCCCTCCCAACTCTTTCACCCGAGTGGTCTCAAGTGAATTCTATAACATTATAGGTCTTATCCCCATGTGAAAGAATTGAAGAATAATGTCTTCCCAGGAAATAATTAATAACACTAAGAAATTAGCCTAGTGTCCCCAATTGAAGCCATGAGGATCTACTCTATTATAACTACATGGGCCAGACAGAAAGCAGTTCGCAGATTTATAATAGCACGCTTATAGTCCTTGTATCACTGTATTTCTATGTCCCCTTTCTCAGGGCCTTAATAGTTTTTGTAAATATACTCAAGTGAACAGGATGAAAAACATTTCATACAAGTCCAAAATGGGATCAGGAGAAACATATTGATCAAGTTTTATGTATGCGTCTTCCCATTTGTTACAGTATTCCTTTTCAGTGTCTGTAAGGGTGGATGTGAAACTTCGGGTTCATGTACAGTAGATATGTGTTTGTGTTTGTGTGTGTTTGCTTGGAAAAAAGGGTTAAAATCACTCTAGATACTTATGCCTACTAATGAAAAAACCAATTCAATGAACATGAAAAATATACATAACAAAATCAATTAGAACAATGGAAACAGACCTCTGTGGATAATAAGGGACAACAAAGAACCGAAAAATGGTGAAAATGGTCTTTCACCATATCCAGTCTGATTACAAATAACAGCAGCAACGAAAAATTACAAATTAAAAAAATCCATTAATTCAGAATTAAGATTCTCCATGGATAGAAGATGTGAAGGAAGCTCAAACCTGTCTTCGGCAAAGTAAACGTGTCTACTTGAAGGCCGATTATCAAGAGAGTGCAGCGTTGCAGTTAACTTTTCAATTTTCTGCATTAATTAACACCATAATTAGAACCAACATGTTAAATTCATAAAACCAACTAGTAGACCATAGCTTCATGATATATATTTATAACCTTTTTCTCACTCTGCACTTTCTGAAATATGTATCCAATATCTTAGGTCTTCATAAGCATGAGCTCTTCTGGAGTGTACTTGTTTGCCTGACTCCTGTAGTAAAAATCCATATCACGTGAGCAGCAAGTGTGAAAAAGAAACATGATATAGAAGAGCAAACGAGAGTTTTATGTTACTCTAATTTATGAACTCCATTAACAGTTCGTGTCTTGATCATCTTGAAGTTGAACTCATCTGGGTTTCTGTAGAAGGCTTTCTGCTTCAGTATCTGTTGAGTGAAAAGACAGATGAGACATAGCCTAAGATGTATACCATATCAGGAAGTTAAATTACCAGACTATTAATAGATGACGAAATCCAAGGAGAAAAACAACAAAGCCATCATAAATCTACCCGTAAAGTCTCCTCCTTTTTGTGATACGCTTTCGCACGCTCAACATAGTCCTTATGCTTTTCAAGAAGCCCAATTTTTTTCCTCGATTCCCTATCAAATATTTGGACCCAAAACACAAAAACATTAATCCCATCATCTGATGCAAAAAAACATCATCCGAAAGTCCAACAGCAAAAGGAATGTGGTCACTCACGGTTGAGCTCGCTCCTTGTGAGCCCGTCGGCTAACGGCGTTCCTTAAAGACGACATGCTAAAAAATTCAAAGCAACCACCACAAGTTAAATGCGAAGGTAGCACTAAAGCTGAATTTTTTAAGCTGTGGAATTACAGATACAACAAATATTCATAACCATCTCAAACAAATTTGATAAACCACAATGTCGAACAGTTAGGGAAATTAATTCTTGGGTAAGTTCCAAGAGCTTAAATCTTTACCCGTCGCTTACAACAATTGAATTGAATTGAATTAAAACCCTAAAAATCTAAGCAGCAACTAGGTTGTTAAAGTTGAGCAATTTGAAAGATGAATAACAATAACAAAGATTAAAGCGAAACAAACCTTGACGATGAAGAATTGGGATTCCTGAGCAGTCGAATGAAATTCCGAATCCCTCCTTACTCTTCAGATGGTGGAATTAAAGCGCAGGCAAAACCCTAGATGGAGAACTGGCCTTCGGAACACGCAGACTAAAACCCTAGAAAATTATTAGGGTATAAGAATTGTTGATTACAACTGAGGAGGAGTGAGCAGTGGTTGTGTGTGCGGCGGCCTACGGTTGCTGGGTGTGTGTTCAGATGTAATTTGTAAAATTGGGTTTCCACACGACTTTTCTTTCTACTTTTTAGGCTGAGGGCTTTAGTTGGGCTTTAGTTGGCATAGCAGCAAAGAGCTGTTTATCAAACCGGTTAATAACTTAATGTACAGAACAACTTTTGCGAGACAATTTTTTTATTTTTTTTGCCATATACTTGTAACCATTAAGATTTGTTTATGCTCTTTTAGGTCAGTTGACATAATCACAAATCACAATCACATAACTGTATAAAAGCCAAGTTGCAGCCTTTAGACTAAACATTAAGAGACTAGGTTTGCTTAGAACCTTTTCTCTATTACAAAACATTCTAGTCCTATTCACTTCACGATTGATGGCCTGGTATCACAAAGTAATCTTATTGCTTTGAGAATGCAACCACGCAAAGTGCAAAGGGATCACTGCACAATTATTCATAGATATCAATAATGCCAACATCTTATCACCATAATCGATGCATAGAAATGCATAATTGATGCAAAATTGATGAAAATCAAAAGACCAAAACTTCCAGAATAAACCTAACTCCTCAATATGTCCTCTATCACCGAAAATTTTGTTTCTACCTTTTTATATGATCAGGAATGTCCTCAGAAACCGGCATTTTTCCACTTCTTGAACGTGATTGAATTTCTCTAGCCTCCTTTCTGGCAAAAAAATAATTAACAATATATTTTTTAAAATGTGCAAAACAAGATAAAACATATTTGGCAAATGGGAACACAAATGATGTGAAATTAAGAAACTAATTTCCCTCCGAACTCTTTCACCCGGAGTGGTCTCAAGTGAATTCTATAACATTATAGGTCTTATCCCCATGTGAAAGAATTGAAGAATAATGTCTTCCCAGGAAAAAATTAATAACACTAAGAAATTAGCCTAGTGTCCCCAGTTGAAGCCATGAGGATCTACTCTATTATAACTACATGGGCCAGACAGAAAGCAGTTCGCAGATTTATAATAGCACGCTTATAGTCCTTGTATCACTGTATTTCTATGTCCCCTTTCTCAGGGCCTTAATAGTTTTTGTAAATATACTCAAGTGAACAGGATCAAAAACATTTCATACAAGTCCAAAATGGGATCAGGAGAAACACACTTTTCATTTATTGATCAAGTTTTTTGTATGCATCTTCCCATTTGTTACAGTATTCCTTTTCAGTGTCTGTAAGGGTGGATGTGAAACTTCGAGTTCATGTACAGTAGATGTGTTTGTGTTTGTATGTTTTATGTTGTGTATTTGCTTGGAAAAAAGGGGTTAAAATCACTCTAGATACTTATGCCTACTAATGAAAAAACCAATTCAATGAACATGAAAAATATACATAACAAAATCAATTAGAACAATGGAAACAGACCTCTGTCGATAATAAGGGACAACAAAGAACCGAAATATGGTGAAAATTGTCTTTCACCATATCTAGTCTGATTACAAATAACAGCAGCCAAGGAAGAAAATATCGGTAATATCGGAAATATCGGTAGTCCGAAAACACGGAAATATCGATGGAAATATCGGGATAATATCGATATCGATAAAAATTACATGGAAACCACGGAAATTGTAAGAAAAACTTGGAAATTTTTATTGAAACTTTGCATGATGTTTATTTAGTCAATTATCTATTAGTTTATCACAAAAAATTGGAAGGAAATGCATTGCATGATTGATTTAACATTATCAAGTTGATTATATAGCGAGCTGACAAACATTGTGAGTGTAGAAAATATGTAGTAATTAATGAAAGAAGTCTAAACACACCATAATCATTTATATATAATGAATTAGTACAATATTTTACACTTTATACATTGCATTTTTGGTTCTTCTCTGACAGAATTTGGTCTTCACGTGGAGAAGAAGATAAAGTAAGCAGATTTTTTGGTTCTTCTCTGACAGAATATTTGGTTCTTCTGAGCAAAGTCACTTCCAATTCTTTCATACAAAACCGTGTGCCACACACACACATCCTCAAAGTTTTTTTCTTTTTCTCTCGGATAACACACACACACACACAAAACCATGGTTTTATACAAAACCATGTGCCAAAACTCTCTCGGATAACACACACACACATAACCATACACACACACACAAAACCATGGTTTTATACAAAACCATGTGTCAAACCGTGTGCCACAAACACACACACACACACACCCTCAATGTATTTTTTTCTTTCTCTCGGATAACACACACACACACTTCTCCCTCATTCCACACACACACACACGCACACACCCTCCATCTACAGAGATCGGAGATCTCTCTTCTCCCAAACACACACACACAGAGATCGGAGATCTCTCTTCTCCATTCTCCGATCTCTCTTCTCCCTTCTCCGATCTCTCTTATCCCAAACACACACACACACACAGAGATCTCTCGATCTCTCTTCTCCCTTCGCCGTTGATCGTGGCTCTGGCGAAGTCGGAGTTGGCTCAGTCGTCTCTGGCGGTGCGCCGCTGAGCAAGGATCACGTTCAGTCATCTGGTTCGTCTTCGTCTTCGTCAGGTGAGATTCCATTGAAACCCTAAACCCTAAACCGACTTCACATATGTTGAATCGTTTATGCATGCGTGAAATCTGAAGTTTATATGTGAAATTGATGTTAAAATTCGTGTTTTTGCAAGGTTTTTGGGACAAAATCGGCCCGGGAATAGGCACACCGTCTCCGGCGTTCTTCTCCGACGTCGCCTCGGAGTCCGATTGCACCAAACTCAAAAAAATTTCGCCGATATTTCCAAAATATCGCGATATTATCGATAATATCGCGATATTTGGCCGAAAACCATTCGGATACCACTTAGAATATCCATCACCCGAAAAACCGATAATATCGGCGATATTTCGCCGATATTATCGGCATTTTCTTCCATGACAGCAGCAACGAAAAATTACAACAACAACAACAACAACAAAGTCTTTTCCCACTAAGTGGGGTCGGCTATATGAATCTTAGAACGCCATTGCGCTCGGTTTTGTGTCATGTCCTCCGTTTGATCCAAGTACTCTAAGTCTTTTCTTAGAGTCTCTTCCAAAGTTTTCCTAGGACTTCCTCTACCCCTTCGGCCCTGAACCTCTATCCCGTAGTCACATCTTCGAACCGGAGCGTCAGTAGGCCTTCTTTGCACATGTCCAAATCATCGGAACCGATTTTCTCTCAACTTTCCTTCAATTTCGGCTACTCCTACTTTACCTCGGATATCCTCATTCTCAATCTTATCCTTTCTCGTGTGCCCACACATCCCACGAAGCATCCTTATCTCCGCCACACCCATTTTGTGTACGTGTTGATGCTTCACCGCCCAACATTCTGTGCCATACAACATCGCTGGCCTTATTGTCGTCCTATAAAATTTTCCCTTGAGCTTCAGTGGCATACGACAGTCACACAACACGCCGGATGCACTCTTACACTTCATCCATCCAGCTTGTATTCTATGGTTGAGATCTCTATCTAATTCTCCGTTCTCTTGCACGATAGATCCTAGGTAGCGAAAACGGTCGCTTTTTGTGATCTTCGCTAGATTGCTCCGGTCATTAGTGTGGATAAGTATATAAATGGATAGAGATAAGAAAGCAAACACAAGATGTACGTGGTTCACCCAGATTGGCTACGTCCACGGAATAAAGGAGTTCTCATTAATTGTGAAGGGTTTACACAAGTACATATGTTCAAGCTCTCCTTTAGTGAGTACAAGTGAATGATTTAGTACAAATGACATTAGGAAATATTGTGGGAGAATGATCTCGTAATCCCGAAACTTCTAAGTATCGGAGTGTGGTATCGTCTTGATTTGCCTTATCTGTCTCATAGGTAGATGTGGCATCTTCTCTGGAAGTACTCTTTCTCCATCCAAGGGTGGTATCTTTAACTAGTGGAGATGCACAAGGTAATGTATCAATTTCACTTAAAGCTTACTTGTAGTTTCAGGCTTGGTCAAGCGCGATACAAACCATGTAGTAGGAGTCCCCCAAGTCGCCGAGCTAGGGGATCTGCTGAAAGAGGTGACAGACAAGGTAAGCAATCAGAGCTCCGGCTGATTGTTCACATTCTCCCTATCTTGCAGGCAGCATGAAGGATAAAGAGAAGAAAAATGAGAAGAGATGATATGGGATACTTTTTCTTTTAAAGAAGTAACTTTCCACAGGCTTATTCTTGAACTGAGCTGGAGGGTTTTTTGGTTTCCTCCAGAGTATAAGGCCGACTGAAGAATTTGAGGGTTAAAACAAGTCCATCACATCTAGAATACGTTCGACCATGCTGATATGGGATACTTTTGCTTTGACAGAGTAATGGATGTATCGGCACGTGTGCTGTTACGCTTGTCTCCACATGCTTCCTTGTATCCTTTTCACTTGCCCTATCTGTTCCTCAGGCAGATGCGGTATCTTCCCTGGGAGGATAAGATGTTGAAGATGAGTACTCGAGAGCAATGCCAGGTAAGTAATCAGGTAAGGGGTTCCAGGCAGTCAGTTCCTGGCTGGAAGCTTGATTCCAAGTGCTGACTGATTGCTCTCTTTCTCCTTGTCTTGCAGGTAAGAACAAGGCCAAAGGAAAAGACAGGGAAAAAGCATGATATGGGATACTCTTGCTTTTAACCCTGATGATATGAGATATTCTTGCTCTAGAATAGCTTGTTTGCAGAGGTATTATCGGGGGGAAAGAAAGCTGAATATTTCGAAAGGCTTTGTTGGGAGTGCCCTCTCAGATATGAGGAAGGGTTGAGCATTTTTGCAGGTTTGTCTGTCCGTTGGGGATGGAGGTCGACATATATAGGAGTCTCCTTAACAACAAGTAGTAATGTTATTGCTTTACCATGCTTGGTCATAGCACGGTAGTGGGAGCTGCCAGCTTTACATGTTTTAACTCTATCAGAGCACTTTGAAAAAGTGGTCTGTGGTATCTGGAAAGCTGATGTTGCGTGTGAAGATTACAGACAACTTTATCCAAGGAGATCCAACTCTTGAAGTTGGGAAAGTGTTGCCTCTTTGGTTTTCGAACAAGCAATCCTATCGGGGATCTGGCTCTCGAGATTCGGAGAACGATGCCTCTTCGATTTTTGAGAAAGCAATCATGCCTGGCTCTCAAGATTCGGAAAGCGGTGTCTCTTCGATTTTTGAGAAAGTAATCATGTTGGGAGTCTGGCTCTCGAGATTCGGAGGGCGGTGCCTCTTCGATTTTGGAGCAAGCAATCTTGTTGGGAGTGTTTTCTCGAATGTGAGTAAAGGTTGGGCATGTTTGCTAGTCTACCTTGCCACGAAGCACAGAGGTTGACATACAGAGACTTTCCAATTATCCAACAATGATACTGTTCCTTTACCTTCTCTTCGATTTTTGAGAAAGTAGTCATGTTGGGAGTCTGGCTCTCGAGATTCGGAGGGCGGTGCCTCTTCGATTTTGGAGCAAGCAATCTTGTTGGGAGTGTTTTCTCGAATGTGAGTAAAGGTTGGGCATGTTTGCTAGTCTACCTTGCCACGAAGCACAGAGGTTGACATACAGAGACTTTCCAATTATCCAGCAATGATACTGTTCCTTTACCCTCTCTTCGATTTTTGAGAAAGTAGTCATGTTGGGAGTCTGGCTCTCGAGATTCGGAGGACGGTGCCTCTTCGATTTTGGAGCAAGCAATCTTGTTGGGAGTGTTTTCTCGAATGTGAGTAAAGGTTGGGCATGTTTGCTAGTCTACCTTGCCACGAAGCACAGAGGTTGACACACAAGGACTTTCCAATTATCCAGCAGTGGTACTGTTCCTTTACCCTTGTGGGTAATAATATGGTAGCTAGACCTTCAAAATTTATGTGTCTAAACTTTGTTAGTGTTGTTTCTTTGCTATTCTTTTACCCTTCTTGGTCAGAGCGATGTAGTAGGAGCTGCAAGCTTCACGTGTTCAACTTTGGCAGAGAACTTTGGCAAAGTTATCTGTTGTACCCATGAGCTACTGTTGCGTGTGGGAAGTGGGTGATTGAACAGTAAGACTCATGTGCTTTCTACTTCACCAGAAGTCTTCGACAAAATGCCCATAATTTCCGCAAAGCTGAGTGTACGTGTGACAGGTGCTGACAAGGCTGGAAAAGTAGGTGCCTCTTTGATTTCTAAGATTGGCCCTCGTGGTCTCTGAGCAGCCCAGCTTTTGAGAAAGCAAACGCCTCTTCGATTTCTGAGATCGACCCTCGTGGTCTCTGAGCAGCCCAGCTTTTGAGAAAGCAAACGCCTCTTCGATTTCTGAGCAGGGGCCTCTTCTATTTCTGTAGCTCCGTCGAATGCAAATTTTTACAGGGGCTGGCATTAAGTTCCAAAGCACACTTGAATCTCCACCAGTAGAAGCTCCATTCTTGCACTTCTAAGATCTTGATTTGTCCGACCTCTTCTCTCTTCAACACCTTTGAAAATGTCTGGCCCCTCCGACCGTCATTTTGACTTGAACCTTGTTGAAGAGGCAGCCCCGCCTTCTCCAGACAACATATGGCGCCCATCCTTCGTCTCCCTTACTGGTCATCTTACCGTTGGGGATTCCATGATGAAGAATGATATGACCGCTGCGGTGGTGGCCAGGAACCTTCTCACTCCCAAAGATAACAGACTACTTTCCAAACGGTCTGATGAGTTAGCTGTTAAAGAGTCTCTGGCTCTCAGTGTTCAGTGTGCAGGTTCTGTGTCTAATATGGCCCAACGCCTATTTGCTCGAACCCGCCAAGTTGAATCATTGGCGGCTGAAGTGATGAGTCTCAAACAGGAGATTAGAGGGCTCAAGCATGAGAATAAACAATTGTACCGGCTCGCACATGACTATGCTACAAACATGAAGAGGAAGCTTGACCAGATGAAAGAATCTGATGGTCAGGTTTTACTTGATCATCAAAGATTTGTGGGTTTGTTCCAAAGGCATTTATTGCCTTCGTCTTCTTGGGCTGTACCACGTAATGAAGCTCCAAATGATCAACCTCTGATGCCTCCTCCTTCTAGGGTTTTGTCCAGTACTGAGGCTCCAAATGATCCCCCTCTAGTGCCTTTTCTTTCTGGGGCTCTACCGACTGCTGAGACTTATCCTAAGCAACCTTTGTGAAGGCTCCCTCTTGTTTATTTATTTTGACTCATGTATATGTACATATTTGTAGCTTATCGGGGATATCAATAAATAAGCTTTCCTTCATTTCAACGTATTGTGTTAAATACATCAAAGCCTTCTTCGCTAAGTTCTTTGAATTTTCTTTTGATGAAGCTTTGTGAGTGGAACATGTAGATTGAGGTAGTGTTCCCTTAATTTCCTGAGTGAGGAAAACTTCTCGGTTGGAGACTTGAAAAATCCAAGTCACTGAGTGGGATCGGCTATATGAATCTTAGAACGCCATTGTGCTCGGTCCTGTGTCATGTCCTTCGTTAGATCCAAGTACTCTAAGTCTTTTCTTAGAGTCTCTTCCAAAGTTTTCCTAGGTCTTCCTCTACCCCTTCGGCCCTGAACCTCTGTCCCATAGTCGCATCTTCTAATCGGAGCATCAGTAGGCTTTCTTTGCACATGTCCAAACCATCGTAACCGATTTTCTCTCATCTTTCCTTCAATTTCGGCTACTTCTACTTTACTCCGGATATCCTCATTCCTAATCTTATCCTTTCTCGTGTGCCCACACATCCAACGAAGCATCCTCATCTCCGCTACACCCATTTTGTGTACGTGTTGATGCTTCACCGCCCAACGTTCTGTGCCATACAGCATCGCCGGCCTTATTGCCATCCTATAAAATTTTCCCTTGAGCTTCAGTGGCATACGGCGGTCACACAACACGCCGGATGCACTCTTCCACTTCATCCATCCAGCTTGTATTCTATGGTTGAGATCTCCATCTAATTTTCCGTTCTTTTGCAAGATAGATCCTAGGTAACGAAAACGGTCGCTCTTTGGTATTTCTTGATCTCCGATCCTCACCCCTAACTCGTTTTGGCCTCCATTTGCACTGAACTTGCACTCCATATATTCTGTCTTTGATCGGCTTAGGCGAAGACCTTTAGATTCCAACACTTCTCTCCAAAGGTTAAACTTTGCATTTACCCCTTCCTGAGTTTCATCTATCAACACTATATCGTCTGCGAAAAGCATACACCAAGGAATATCATCTTGAATATGTCCTGTTAACTCATCCATTACCAACGCAAAAAGGTAAGGACTTAAGGATGAGCCTTGATGTAATCCTACAGTTATGGGAAAGCTTTCAGTTTGTCCTTCATGGGTTCTTACGGCACTCCATGATCATGTCGAATCCTTATGAAAATGAATCCAGAACAAAATCGCGCTAAATCTAGGGCGTCACCCGTAAGTGGCGCGCTGTGTGGCCCGAGCACAGTGATAAGTGAGCAAGGGTCGCTATATCTCCATCGGCACCCGGATGCAGTGTTAAATGAGCAAGGGGGCCATAGAAACTTCTTTTCGAACGACTCCACTCAAAGTTGTTTGGGAGCATATGCTCCTATCAACTTTACACGGGGCACACAAAAGAAGTACTTTGATCCTATTAGACGGGGGAAGGTGAAGAAGCTAGGACAGAAGGGTAGAGTTCAAGAGAGCAAAATGCGTTTAGGAACGTGGAATATAGGAACCTTAACGGGAAAATCTATGGAAGTAGTGGAAGTTATGGTGAGGAGAAGGATAAATATTATGTGCCTACAAGAAACTAAGTGGGTTGGTAGTAAGGCAAAGGATCTAGAAAACTCAGGGTTTAAACTTTGGTATTCGGGCACAAATAGAACGAGAAACGGTGTTGGCATCATCGTGGATAAGACCTTGACACAAGATGTTGTAGATGTCAAGAGGGTAGGAGATAGAATCATGGCAATCAAGATTGTAATAGGACAAGAACTTATCAATGTGATTAGTGCGTACGCACCTCAAGTAGGGTTGGATACGAGTTCGAAGGAGAAATTTTGGGAAGACCTTGGAGACTTGGTGCAAGGAATTGCTCAGACGGAGAAGTTATTTATAGGAGGAGATTTAAATAGACACGTGGGCAGGGAGACAGGCAACTATGGAGGTTTTCATAGTGGCCATGGTTTTGGGGAGAGAAACGAGGATGGGGAAGCTATCTTGGATTTTGCAATGGCATATGATATCTTCTTAGCCAACACCTTCTTTAAGAAGAGAGAAGAACATGTGATCACCTACAAGAGTGGGTCGTCAAAAACACAAATAGATTTTCTTCTAATGAGGAAAGGGGATCGTATAACTTGTAAGGATTGCAAAGTTATACCAGGAGAGAGCGTGGCTAATCAACATCGTTTGTTGGTGATGGATGTACATATCAAAAGAGTGAGACAAAAGAACAAGACTTGGAAGTGCCCAATGACTAGATGGTGGAATCTAAAAGAAGAAAAACAAGTCATTTTCAAAGAGAAAGTAATCACCCAGTGTGTGTGGGATAAAGAGGGGGAAGCTAGCCAAATGTGGGATTCCATGGCTAGTTGTATCCGAAAAGTAGCAAAAGAGGTATTGGAAGAGTCCAAGGGCTTTGCCCCACACCAAAAGGAATCTTGGTGGTGGAATGAGGAGGTACAAACAAAGGTGAAGGCTAAGAAGGAATGTTGTAAAACCTTATACAAGGATAGGACTGATGAAAATGGTGAAAGGTATAGAAAAGCGAACCAAGAAGCGAAGCTCAAACCTGTCTTCGGCAAAGTAAACGTGTCTACTTGAAGGTCGATTATCAAGAGAGTGCAGCGTCGCAGTTAACTTTTCAAATTTCTGCATTAATTAACACCATAATTAGAACCAACATGTTAAATTCATAAAACCAACCGGTAGACCATAGCTTCATGATATATATTTATAACCTTTTTCTCACTCTGCACTTTCTGAAATATGTATCCAATATCTTGGGTCTTCATAAGCATGAGCTCTTCTGGAGTGTACTTGTTTGCCTGACTCCTGTAGTAAAAATCCATATCACGTGAGCAGCAAATGTGAAAAAGAAACATGATATAGAAGAGCAAACGAGAGTTTTATGTTACTCTAATTTATGGACTCCATTAACAGTTCGTGTCCTGATCATCTTAAAGTTGAACTCATCTGGGTTTATGTAGAACGCTTTCTGCTTCAGTATCTGTTGAGTGAAAAGACAGATGAGACATAGCCTAAGATGTATACCATATCAGGAAGTTAAATTACCAGACTATTGACAGATGACGTAATCCAAGGAGAAAAACAACAAAGCCATCATAAAACTACCCGTAAAGTCTCCTCCTTTTTGTGATATGCTTTCGCACGCTCAACATAGTCCTTATGCTTTTCAAGAAGCCCAAATTTTTTCCTCGATTCCCTATCAAATAGTTGGACCCAAAACACAAAAACATTAATCCCATCATCTGATGCAAAAAAACACCATCCGAAAGTCCAACAGCAAAAGGAATGTGGTCACTCACGGTTGAGCTCGCTCCTTGTGAGCCCGTCGGCTAACGGCGTTCCTTAAAGACGACATGCTGAAAAATTCAAAGCAACCACCACAAGTTAAATGCGAAGGTAGCACTAAAGCTGAATTTTTTAAGCTGTGGAATTACAGATACAACAAATATTCATAACCATCTCAAACAAATTTGATAAACCACAATGTCGAACAATTAGGGAAATTAATTCTTGGGTAAGTTCCAAGAGCTTAAATCTTTACCCGTCGCTTACAACAATTGAATTGAATTGAATTAAAACCCTAAAAATCTAAGCAGCAACTAGGTTGTTAAAGTTGAGCAATTTGAAAGATGAATAACAATAACAAAGATTAAAGCGAAACAAACCTTGACGATGAAGAATTGGGATTCCTGAGCAGCCGAATGGAATTCTGAATCCCTCCTTACTCTTCAGATGGTTGAATTAAAGCGCAGGCAAAACCCTAGATGGAGAACTGGCCTTTGGAACACGCAGACTAAAACCCTAGAAAATTATTAGGGTATAAGAATTGTTGATTACAACTAAGGAGGAGTGAGCAGTGGTTGTGTGTGCGGCGGCCTACGGCTGCTGGGTGTGTGTTCATATGTAATTTGTAAAATTGGGTTTCCACACGACTTTTCTTTCTACTTTTTAGGCTGAGGGCGATAATAAATTAAATTAATTTACAATATGAAAGAAAAATACATTTTAAGCTAATTCGACGGAATTCATGTCTGCACATTATTTTTTACTTTTTATTTGAAAAATATTATAATGTTGTAAATAGAGGGTATGTATGCCCATATGCATACAGTAAAATTTTCACAAGCTTAATAGTATAATTTGTTTGCTTTCAAAGTATTTGCTCAATAAATAGAGCATTACGAGTGTTCAAAAATATATAGAGTGAGAAAGAAAGAAAAGTTCAAATATTTTCAGTATCCTCCTATTTCTCTCCTATCTGCAATTATTTTGTGTTAGTGTAATATATTGCAACAACCTCGCTCCTGTCCCTAACAAAGGTTATCTCTCTAACTTTTGCCTATTTATAATACGTTATCAGCACGACTCTATAATCATTTCTCATTTCCCTTCATCGAAAGAAAAAAAAATGTTTCCTCTAAGGTTTTTACTATTCTTCTTCCTCATCTGCCTCAATTGTTGGATATACCCTCGCGAAGAACTGTTTTCACCATGTGTACTTCTAGTTCTCAACCTAACAATAACTTATATCTTTGATTTCTTATTTGGTGTAACTCTTGACTACTAACCCAGTGTTTATTTATGCAATCCAAGATGGTGCGGTATCATCGCCTATCTTGGACTGCATATCTAATTTTACTGCAAATTTTAAGTGGAGCGGTATAATCGCCCACCCTATCCTGCATATTTAAATTTGCCTGCTATTTAATTTTATTGCAATTTTAGGTGGTGTGGAATAATCACCCACCCTGCTCTGCATATTTAAATTTTATCGCAATTTTAGATGGTGAGAAATAATCACCCACTCAGCTCTGCATAGTTAATTTTATTGCAATTTTAGGTGGTGCGGTATAATCGTCCACCCTGCTCTGTATATTTAAATTTTCCTGCTGTTTAAAGTGGTGCGGAATAATCGCTCATCCTATACTTGTTTCGATGAGAATTGTGTGGTACAGTTGCCCTTCTCATTAATCATGTAAATCTCGAGCTTGAAGTGTCGAGTACTTATCATTTTGGTCTAAAGATCAAAATTTGTAAGAACTAGAAGTTCTAACAATCGCCCTTTTCATTATTGCACGTTCTTACACACCTCATTTTTCCTTCAGAAAAGAAAATGGCGAACTTGGCAAAGCTTGATTTTGTTACCTTGGATATTACTGAAAAAAAACTACCTTACTTGGGTAATGAATGCCATGATCCATCTGGAGGCAGGAAAATCTTGGGAAAACCTTCAAAGAGGATAACAGTGCATCATCTCAAGATCGGGCGAAGGCCATGATCTTTATCCGTTGCCACCTGGATGAGGGACTGAAGAGCGAGTACCTCACGGTTGAAGATCCATTAACCCTTTGGAAGGCACTGAAAAATAGATATAATCACCAGAAGACGGTGATTCTTCCATGGGCCCGTTATGAGTAAACTCACCTAAGGATCCAGGATTTCAAGACGGTGGCTGAATACAATTATGCGATGTTCAAAGTTAGCTCCCAGTTGAAGCTCTGTGGAGAAACAATCACTGAGGAAGATATGCTGGAAAAGACTTTTAGCACCTTTCATGCCTCCAACGTGCTCTTGCAGCAGTAGTATAGAGAAAGAGGCTTTACTGAGTACAACAACCAGCTAATATCTGTACTCCTTGTAGCTAAGCAAAACAATGAGCTTCTGATGAAGAATCATCAGTCCTGACCTACTGGATCAGCATCATTCCCAGAAGTGAATGCTACTTCCCTTGAAGGAAATACCACATCCTCTTGTGGAAATAATTACAAACGAGGAAATGGCCATAAGCGAGGCCGATGGAATGGGAAAGGCAAGAACCATGGTGTCTAGTTTCACAACCAGGTTCCAAGGCATAATCTAAGCCCGAGCTTTAAAAATGCAAATCGCCAGAAAGGAAAAGCTTATATGAACACTCCTAGAAATCCTGAAGAAGTTTGCCATAAGTGTGGTGGCAATGGACATTGGATGCGTACTTGTCGCACCCCAAAGCATCTGGTGGATCTGTATCAAGTCTCCCTCAAGGAGAAGGGTGTCGAGACCAATTTCCTCGACCAGGCTCAACCGATGAAAACACATGATCCAGTGTCCAATTTATCAGGACAGTTGAAGACAACCCACCTGGATATTTCAGACTTTATTATTGAAAGAATGAATGAAGTTTATGGGTTCAATTGAATTATTTATGTTTAATGTACTCTTGTTATTTGTACTTGTGGTTTAATGCTCGCATTTTCAATTCAATAAAAGTAGTATTCCAATATGAATTAACTGCTTTTAACTGTAATTTCTTTACTCAGAGAACATGGATAAAAATTATGGTTATTCTCAAAACAAGAGCAATGGCGAAGACTTTTGTCTTGTAGACAGTGCAACCACGCATTCAATACTTCGAAATCGAAAGTATTTCTCGAACTTGGTACTTGCAAAAGTAAAGGTAACAACAATATCAGGACAATCAGATGCAATTAAAGGCTCAGGAAAAGCCTAGATTATGTTACCAAATGGAACAATATTGTCCATACAAAATGCGTTGTACGCCACTTGGTCTACTCGAAATTTATTGAGCTTTAAAGACATACATCTAAATGGATACCACATTGAAACGAAAAGTGTAGAAAATGTGGAATATTTATGCATTACCTCCAATGATACCCAGAAGCGTATATTGGAGTAGTTGCGTAGTTTATCAAGTGGATTGTATTATACATACATAAAGACAATTGAGGCATATACTGTCATGAACCAAAAGTTCATTGATTTAAAGGTTTACATATTTTGGCATGACTGTCTGGGTCATCAAGGATCTACCATGATACGCATAATCATTACCAACTCTAATGGACATCCATTATTGAGCAGACATATTGATGTCTCAAATGATAACCCTTGCAAGGCTTGTTCCTAAGGGAAGTTGGTAATTAGACCATCACAACTAAATGTTGATGATGAATCCCCATCACTTTTGCAAAGAATTCAAAAGGATATTTATGGACCTATTCAATCCCTTGTGGACCATTTCGATATTTTATGGTTTTATTGATGCATCTACCCGATGGTCACATGTTTGCCTATTGTCTACTCGAAATGTAGCTTTTGCGAGACTTTTTGTTCAGATAATTAAGTTGTGAGCACAGTTCCCAGATCATCCCATTAAGTTAATTTGACTTGATAACGCTGGTGAATTTACGCCTCAAACCTTTAATGATTACTGCATGGCACTGGGCATTGATATTGAACATCCAGTTCCTCATGTCCATACTTAAAATGGTTTAGCAGAGGCATTTATCAAGCGGCTTCAATTAATAACCCGCACTCTGCTCATGAAAATGAAATTACCAGTCTCTGCATGAGGACATGCCATCTTACATGTAGCATTATTGGTTCGACTGAGACTCATAGCCAACCACCAATACTCATCAATACAACTCGTGTTTGGACATCAACCAAACATTTCACATTTACGAGTTTTTAGTTATGCTGTTTATGTGCCTATTGCACCGCCACAACGAACTAAAATGGGACTTCAACGCAGACTGGGAATTTATGTGGGTTTTGATTCACCATCTATCATTAGATATTTGGAACCTTTGATGGTGATATGTTTACAACTCGTTTTGCTGATTGTCATTTTGATAAGACATGATTCCCGTCGTTAGAGGGAGAAAAGATCGTTTCAGAAGAACGGCAAGAGCTGACATGTGTTGTTCCCACCTTATCTCATTTTGATCCATGAAACACTTAATGTGAAAATGAAATGAAAATGATCGTTCATCTTCAAGGTATTGCTAATCAAATGCCATATACATTTAATGATGCTTCGAAAGTGACAAAGTCACATATACCAGCTGCAAATGCACCTGCAAGAATTGATGTACCTGTTGGATAAAATAAAGTGGCAGCAAATGATTCATTCAGTGCATACCTGAAGCGTGGTAGACCTCCACGTTCAAAAAATTCAGCCCCTCAAAAGAGAAAGATGAGGGCACAGTTGAACCCAAATGAAATCATTCGGGAAAAGAAAATGAATGATAAATCCACAATTCATGATTCTATACTTCTAAAAAAAGAAAATGTCTTTGATGAGACACATGTCCCTGAAGAGACAGAAGTACATGAAAGTAAAGAAATATCCATAAATTATGAATGTACTAATGAATTGTGGGATCGAAATAAAATAATCATCGACGATATGTTTGCATTTGCAATAGCCACTGAAATTATATTAAGCGATGACATTGAGCCCCGCTCTGTTGATGAATGTAAGCAGAGACATGGTTGGCCTAAGTGGAAAGATGCAATCCATGCAAAATTAAATTCCTTGGAAAGACAAAGTGTTTTTGGACCAGTAGTCCAAACCCGCCTGGTGTGAACCCCATAGGTTACAAATGGGTATTCACAAGGAAACGCAACGAGAAAAAACGAGATTGCAAGATATAAAGCACGACTCGTTGCACAAGGTTTTTCACAAAGACCTGAAATTTATTATGAAGAGACATAATCTTCTGTAGTGGATGCAATTACGTTCCGTTACTTAATAAGTTTGATGATTTCAAAAAAAAACTTGACATGCGACTTATGGATGTGATCACCGCGTATCTATATGGAGAATTAGATATTGACATATATATGAAAGTCCCAGAAAGATTTAAGTTGCCTGAAGCAACTAACAAACCACGTGGTATGTTCTCAATCAAATTAACTATATGGGCTAAAACAATATGGACGAATGTGGTATAATCGTCTCAATGAGTATTTGATCAAAGAAGGATATATCAAAAATGTCATCTGCCCTTGTGTGTTCATTAAGAAATCAAATACTGGATTTGCTATAATGACAGTATTTGTCGATGATATGTACCTAGTTGGAACCCCTGAAGAGCTCAATAAAATTGTTGAATATCTGAAAAAACGAATTTGAAATGAAAGAACTTGGGAAAACAAAATATTGTCTCGGCCTGCAGATCGAGCATTGTGCTAATGGAATTTTGGTCCATCAATCAGCTTACATTGAAAAATTACTGAAACAATTTGGCATGGACAAGACTTATCCACTTAGCACCCCAATGGTCGTTCATTCTTTGGACATTAAGAAAGATCCATTCCGTTCAAAAAAAGATGATGAACTGGTCCTTGGTTCAGAAGTACCATATTTGAGCGCAATAGGTGCTTTATTGTATTTAGCACAATGTATTAGACCAGATATAGCTTTTTTAGTTAACTTGTTAGCCAAGTATAGCTCTGCTCCAACAATTCGTCATTGGAAGGGAGTCAAAGATGTTCTACGATACATTCATGGGACAACAGATATGGGTCTCTTCTACTCAGACAAGCCCACAAATGACCAGATCCTTGTTGGATACGCAGATGCTGATTTTCTTTCCGATCCGCATAAAGCATGCTCACAAAATGGATATGTATTCACTAATGGGGATACTGCAATTTCATGGCGATCAACGAAGCAAACGTTAGTTGCTACATCTTCCAATCACTCAGAAATAATTGTTTTACATGAAGCAAGTCGTGAATGTTCTTAGTTAAGATCAATGATCCATCACATCCAGAATTCATGTGGTCTACCTTCAAAGACAGACGCTCCAACTGTCATCCATGAAGATAATGCAGCCTGTGTCGCCAAGATGAAGGAATGATTTATCAAGGGTGATAAGACTAAACACATATCTCTAAGATTTTTTAGTGCACATAAGCTTCAGAAGGCTAAAGTTATTGAAGTCAAACAAATCTGTTCCAATGAAAATTTAGCAGACATGTTCACCAAATCTATACCAAAGTGCACATTTTAGAAGTTAGTGCAGAGAATCGGATTACGGTGCAGAGAATCCGATTACGTCAGCTTACAAATTTGAAGAATGAGGAATCAGGGGGAGATACAATTTAGGGGAAGCATCCATGATACATGCATGTTGTACTCTTTTTCCTTCGATTAGGATTTTCCCCACTGGGTTTTTTTATCAAGGTTTTAACGAGGCAACATAAGCATGCTTAACACCATATCAACAATCCGGATAAAGTTGTACTCTTTTTCCTTCGCTATGGTTTTTTTTCCCACTGGGTTTTTTCCAAGTAAGGTTTTAACGAGGCAACTGATGTTAATATGTGGGCATCCAAGGGGGAGTGTAGTGAGTATGTATGCCCACATGCATACAGTAAACTTTTCACAAGCTTAATAGTATAATTTGTTTGGTTTCAAAGTATTTGCTCTATATATAGAGCATTACGAGTGTTCAAAAATATATAGAGTGAGAAAGAAAGAAAAGTTAGAACATTTTCAGTATCCTCCTATTTCTCTCTTATCTGCAATCATTTTGTGTTAGTGTAATATATTGCAACAGCCTCGCTTTTGTCCCTAGCAAATGTTATCTCTCTAACTTTTGCCTATTTATAACACATAATTATTAGTACCGAGTAATCATGGTGATGCCAATTATACTAGGAAGGCATATTAAAGAAATGTGCATCTTTCAAACTTGTATCTTGATGCACTTATAATTGTATACCTTAAAGATTCATATCAGGATACGTCGCCTCCTATTTTTTTTAACCAACAATATTTTCTATAGTAAGGAAGAAATGGTGGGCTTAGTCTCATAATAGGTTAGCAATTCGTCTTTAGCAAGAATCGAACCTAAGATCTCTCACTTACAAGTGGAGATATATACTACTAAACTATAATACTAAATGACATTATAATAAGTACTGCTGCTTTATAATTTAGGGTATTCTTGTCATTTTTTATTTTTAATTGAAAAAAATGGCACATGCATCAAAGAAATTGAGGAGTCATGGCTCTCCTCATCACTCTTCACGTCGTCAAGTTGGTCACGTGATTATATAATAGGGTGAACTACCAATTTAATCCTTAATATTATATTCTAAACTACTATATTCAATTTTTCGTCAATTTAAGTCATGTTACTTGCATATGATACACATTAAAGGGTAGATTGGTAGTTTTTCATAAAGAAATAGTGTATATAATTAACTTTGAAGGGTAAATTTGTAATTTTTCATAAGAAATAGTGTAAATTAACATCGGAGGGTAAATTAAAATGACATTATCACACTCTAGAGTTTGCTAAGTGACTTAGGTTGACGAAAATTTTGATAAAATAACTTTGGATATAATAGTAGGGATGAAATTAGCAATTTTTAATGAATTTAGGGACTTACCAAGAGATCGTTCCTTACAAGCATTCTCTCGACAGTAAACTTCATTCCCAAGAGTAAATTGAACAATTCTATACGTAACAAAACTACCTTGCTACACCTTTCACTCCCAAAAGGTCAAAATTATGAACAAAAAAAAAAAAAATACAAATAATGATAGGTGGAAGAACAAAAAATAGGAAAAATCACTTAGTTTAAATCGCTGCTGCGGACGTTGGGCATTCTGAAGGCAATAACGTTGTTTTGTCACGAGTTCATTCTCAACAGGACACCAATTTACAACGAAGGTTGCTGTACTATCGCGATGTTAGGTCCAGTAGTTACAATCGCTCAAGAAATTGTTCGCCTTTTGAATGATGACCAGCCACAGTTCTGTATAGTATTGGTGTTCTGCGACTCTAGTCCTGTCGTCCGCCTGATCAGTGAGCAGTCATTGATGTACACAGTCAGCCATGAGTAGGTGTCAAACATCACCGGAGGTACCTTCCAAAGCGACCGTAGGTTCAATCCAGTGAAATTCCACTGCGAAGAGAAGGGCATAGTCCGCAGGCTCAACTCTAACTCCCTTTCACTTATCCTTCTGTGATCAGTGGATATGGATAACATCTTGAGAAGAACCACGAAAGCATTTGTTGTCGAGATTGTACAGTGATGGTCACCTGAGAAGATGCAAAGACAAGAATTTCTTATTTGGTATCCTTAACTCGCTTTTTTACTAATTAAATTGCACATGCGCGCACACATGGATTGAACCTCTATACAATATAAGAGAGATTATCTTTCTTCAACTAGGTTTAGAACATACCTTCTCCAAATAAAATCAATTAACTTTCATCATCTGAACTAGAATTATCCATTCGTCGATCTTGGATTGCCGGGAAAAGCCGCTTATGAAGATCAGGAGAAGGAGGCTGCCGAAGATCGGAGGCAGATGGCATTGTTGAAGGCTGGCGGGGATCTGAGGAAGGTGTCTCTTTTTTCTGAACTTTTGTCGACTTTTTTGGTGCCAATCTTACCTCTCTACAAACCTTATCTAGCATTATTAGAAAATCTCGGACAATAATAAACAGTCGTAAGCCTTCATCCTTCCCTGCATTCCCATGAAAGTAGTCACCGGTGCTCTTCACCAGAGCCATGATTCTCTTTTCTTCCTCGAGGAGACCCGTGATATCAACCTCAGCATTCTGCACAAAACTCTTCAGTGTTTCATGGAACTCACTATCTTCCCCTGAATCTTTCATGTCCGTGTTCAGGAAGTCCCGGTTCTTTATCAGCGAATGACCAAGTTTGGCAACAGTTCCTGTTAAGCTTTCAGCATCCAAAACAGATGCTTTTCTAACATTCTCAAGTTCATTGCTTAAACCTGAAACTTTCTCAAGTCCAAGACTGCGATAGTGTTCTTGTTCTTCTGTTTCGTTGGAAGTGTCCTCAAGGAGATCATCTGTTTTGACGCTAGAGAAACTCCTGCTCTCTTTTGCTGTACGAGCAGCTCTGACACCCTCAGAGCGGATTATTTCCTGAACAACAAAGTGCAAAAGCGTTGTCTTGCCATCTATTCCTTTAACATCTGACAATTTCAAGAGTGTGTCAAGTTTGAATGCTTGTGCTCTACCACGAAATGTTCCGTCATTCATGCGATTTCCAGTTTTAAGAACAGCTTCTAAAAGCTTGAGGAAAAGCCGGCTGCTTCTCAGTTCCTTACATGCAACCTGCCGTAGAAATGAGGTGCCATATGATTTAGATATTTTTCATACCAACGTTTCAAGATATGGACCAAAAAACGCTCGCAGACAATGTCATGCACATACAAAAAAATGATAGGTTACAACAACAAGAAACTGCACCCCATTTTAATATAAACTGATAGACATTTTTTATATATGCTGTAAAAGTACATTCGTATACACCCTCATGCCAGATTATCTCCAGGAGTCTCCCCCAGATGCAGATAGATACCATATCTCCCGGAGTCCCCGAGATGCAGATAGATACCATATCTGAAGTCCCAAGGACAGTATGGTCTGCGGCATTTGAGCCTTCAGCTTTGCTGATATGACTAAGCCTAAGCTATCTAATAGACACGATATCGTTTTGCCTCAAGAAAGCTATCTAACAGATAGTTTTAATATGATACTGTCCTTTGCTTCTACATGCGAATATCATTAGCAATATAAAAATGAAATCTGAATAAACTCGTCATCGCAGAAGTGATGTGAACTTCAACCATAAGCAGACCGTACAAAATATCTGCGAACATTTTCCAATCTCTTCAGCAGTCTCATCAAAGGAGAAATAGCAGTCATGGGACATTTATCATTAGAGCTTGTAGATGAAGTAAAGCAAGAGTCGGGGTCCAAACCCCACCAGAAATAAAAGCAACCACAGGTCTGCCACTACATAAAGTTCTCAACACATGTGCATAGTGGCAACCAATCCCATCTGTACTTTGCAATCATGGCATTCATTTTTCTCCTGTTACATCAGACTTATTCATGCTATTTCAACTGTATATTTTTCTTTTGCGATTGGCATTTGGCTCTTTATCGGTTTAGGTTTTCAAACAAAGGGTGTGCATTCTCCATTATCAACTGATAATTCGCATAGCCCAAAAGACTGTCTTTGTGTAGGGTAGGAGAACATACGATGCTAGCTTAACATAGATCTGCACTGTGTTCTACGTTTAATTGTTTGTTAAGTTGTATAAACATAATTTAGGTAGCTATATTAATTCTTTTTAGCACTCTCTGAACAAGTATAAGTTAATCTAAGAAAAGTAAAAGCATGCGTAGATGAGCTATGACACGCAAAATCATATAAATGATGGAATTCAGAAACACAGTACCTCTAAGGTCTCGAAAGACTCTTTAAGGTGAGTAGCCTCCTCCTGAAGAGTGCACATAAAAAGTAATGCTTCCAATCGCTTAAAAGCAAATGGGATGTCAATCAAGGCTTTCAGGAACCGCTCAGCAGGCCCAAGTTGAGAAAGTGGACCATTGAACAGTCTAAGCTTTAGTTCTTCTTCTTGTGTTGGTGCCATCTTCAACAAGGTTTCTAAGAATTCTGAGGGAAGCTCATTTCCTGATCCAATTAAGAAAGTTATACGTATGTTAATGGCTCACTGTAGAAACGGTCTTTATTAAGAATTATTTATATGTTATTCTATTAGTCAGACAAGATGTTCCCTCAAGAATTTTGAGAAGATGCTCCCATAAACAAAGTGGCCCCCCAACTTTCAATTGCATCAATGTGACCCTCAAAGTCTTGTACCATGCATAAAGGTGGCTCCAACTTCTGATCCTTCAATTCCTGTTCAAATCGATCACATGCAAAGCGGATGACCAAATATTGAGGGCAGTTTTCACTTATGGGTTTCAAAAACAATGCTTTGAAGTCCTACAGTAGATAAGCATGTTTGGTAGTTTATGTTATTCTTAGTCTACAGTGTTTGATTACACGGTTAATTAGTTCAATTAGGTTTTTTGTAACGTTTGTTTAGCATGTTAGAGTACATTGACTATATATTAGAGGGGGAAGAGCAAGAGGAGAGAAAAAGGGAGATAGAGAGGAGGGGCGAAAAAGAGACAGATATGTTCTTTGTAAATCTTCAATTTAGGGTCTAATATACCATTCTACTACTTTCAACCAAAAAAATAATAATTACTATTCTACTTCTACCCCTGAAATTACATTATGTGCTTGCTGCATGACAATTTTTAAGTGAAAAACTAATGGATCAGATGCCGTGGGGTACATTGATGCATAATCCCTGAGTTTGGGAGGCATATTGATGCATTTCAGTGTCCAATTTGATTATCAGGGAACAGTTCAGGGGGAAATGGTTATAAAAAGCATAAATCATAAGCAGAGTGAACAAACTATCTACGCATCAAGATACAGAATCTCTAGTCTACCGGCTGCTAAGTCCACCATAAAATTTTAAAGATAATATGACAGAAAAACAACAAATCACAACTACATCAAAGATTGCTGCCGTCCAAGCTGCGTGAATGAGGAAGAAAGGTATATCAAGTAAATCAAAACACGTCAAATCCTATTAACAAACTTTGTCCCACAAGACCTTCGGCCTTCACTTCCTTCCCTTAATCTTCAGAAGTTTTCTTACTCCACAAGCACTAGGTCAATTTTGTTTCAACTAAATGCTGTACAGATAAGTGGACAAGTAACTCCTCAAAGAAAATGTTTCGCCAAGAATTTGCAGAGTAACATTAGCCCTAATTGCATCTGCCACTTGAACTGACCCAAGTCAAACTTCATAAAATTACTAACTTGCAGGCTTCCCGATAGGAAATTCATGCATCCCTTCTAGTAGATTTCATTTCGACACACTGTAAAATGAGGAAAGGACAATACTTGCATATTATTTGATGCCATGGAAAGAAGGAAGGAGAGAAGTTACCTTCACGAATTGCATCACAGACTTCTTCTATGGTCACATTCAATGCCCGCAAAAGAATTGATAGATTTTGTGCCTTTTTGGGATTAATAAGTTGAATGAGCTGAGGCGTAGGATTTTGGGATGAAGACTCTTTATTAAGTTCATTTTTGTTTTTATCAGCGGCGTTATACCCAAAGAGAGTTTCAATCATATTTTCATCGAACCTGTATAAGAACCACATTGTTTTCAGAGGCTTATAATACCTAATGATTCATGGATCACAAAGAAGAAAAGGTAAGAAAACTGAGACTTACTGGAACGATCCTGATTTAATCTGATGCCAAACCATTGAGTGATCCGGGTTTGCTAGAACCTTATCCCAAAAAAAGGGCTTCAGCTTGGTTTTCGGAGCATCACCATCAGCCTCCGATCCAGCATCCGGTGGGCGTTTTGGTGCAAGAGGTGGAGGTCGAGCTACCTTTGAACCAATAGCCATTGCTGGAGGTGGCCGAGGAGGAGGAACGCCACTCTTTGGAGGTGGTGGGGGGCGAGGGCCAGGAGGTGGTGGGGGATGAGGACCAGAAGGTGGTGGGGGGCGAGGACCAGGTGGTGCTGGAGGAGGTGGTGGGGGAGGGCCTGCACTTCCTGCGGCTTTTAAAGCAGCAGGTACAGGTGGTGGAGGAGGACTAGCCCTGCTGGGAGGAGGCCTAAAAGAAGAAGGTGGTTCAGGTGGGAGAAGTTTTGCTCTGCCAGGAAGGGGCTTCAGAGGAGACATTCCAGGAGGAGGTGGTACTAGTCCATTGATATTGTTGGACGCGTCAAACTTGGAAGCACCTCCAGGGGATCCTAATTCTGCAATTTCATTTAGTGAAGCATTGAGAACATGAGACTCGATGTGATAATGCTATTAAAGATTAGGCCTTCCAGAGATGACTTTGAGTTATTACCTAATGATTGATGGTCAAGCTTCTCTTCTTTCATTGAATTTCCCATAGCATAAGACTTGTATGAAGAACCTGAAACATAAAAAATTTCAAAGAAATGTCGAAATGGAAGGGCTCCAAACAACTGAAGATAATATAAACAAGATATCCGAGAATTATACCAGCAGAATCAGTTAAACTCAGGCTAAGGAGGGGCCTCTCATCATTTTGTCTACCCTTTTTCCCATTCCTACAGATTTTAGTACAGCATAAAAAGAGCAATGCTGCAACAATAAATGTTACTGATGCAGTTATAACAACAGCAGTAACAATTGTTTTATGTTCATCTCGTCCTTTATGTTCCTGTATATTTGAACTGGAAGCTGGCCCTGAAGATTGAAGACTCGAATTTATGGGATCTGAAGGAAAAAATGATCCTTGTGGAGAATGGCGTGCAGGCCTAGGACTAGGACTTTGAGAAGTGGAAGGTGCTACACCAGGAGATGGTGCTGGACTACGTTGAGAATATCTTGGTGCAGAGGCTGGAGAAGGTACATCAAGAATGCTCTGAGGCAAATCACTAGCCAAATTTCTTCTTGGAACATAAGGTCTGGGAAATAGGGACTCAATATACTTAGCATACCAAATCTTAGAGGCACCCTCTTCTCCAGACACACTGAACAAGAGATTATGTTTTCTTAAACAATCTGAAAGAGTATGTTTCACCTCAGGATGCAGGACATTAATAAGCTTTTGAAACTTTTCTTTTCCCAATAACCGTGTTTTTGAATTAATTTCATCTGTGCCACTAGATGCTTCCTCTGCTAACCACAAGTCAAGATGTTCAATAGCTTCCGTCAAATGGATCAAATCTACCCTGCAACTAATCCATAACAGCTGTGCCTGCAGGCCACATAATTTCATATGTTTTAGTTCAACTTTTGCAAAAATGAGAATATTAGTGAAGAATACAAACTTCACTGGTGAAGGCTGGTGAAAGTGAAGCTTAAACACATCAAAGTATTATTTTTCATATAAGTTGTCTTCTGTTAAGGCCTTGTATCTGCAATATATAATTTGTTAAAATTACCAAGGCACTGCTTAAGCCAAATACTACTTCTGGAATCGAAATAAGTTACCCCCAAACATTCTCATTAAATTAACATAATCAAGATAAATTTCAGTAAAAAACAGCTTCGTCCCTTAAACATTTCATAAGCTCCACACGGACTTCCACGAACTCTAAAGCTTAGACTTTTTAACCAACTTTTGAATCTACTTTTCCATCCACAAATATGATATGATGCTCCCCTACTTTTGTGATCTTTATATAAGATGCGTCTATATAAATTTAAAAACGAACAACGTTATAACATGACCAAATTTATCATGTATTGAATTAATCTACAACTCACAAATATGATAAGTTATCAAGCTGAAACAAAAAGAGTTATATAATGTGTTACCATGTCCCCATCAATCTTTCCAGTTGCTGGATCAACTAGTTGACTGAGAAAAACTTCCTCTGTGGTTCTGCTCTCCTCTGAGCTCATTGATGCTGAAGCACATAGCAGAATAACAAAAACAATAAAACGACTTGTCTTCATAAGACCCATTTTTTGTCGGATCGTCGTTCTCAACGTTCAATATCCTTCTCATTTCATCAATCCCAAAACCACTCATAACCAAAACCCTAGAACACCTTCATCGCGCAAAACCCACACAAAAGCTTCAAACTTTCACGATTTGGCACCAACCCAATTCGATTACCCTCAAGAAAACATCTATAATATCCCAATTTCGAGCAAATACAAGCAAATCTTCACCTACCCTCAAGAAAATCTTCACCTACCCACCAAATATTTTCTCGTGAGAATTTGAACTCTGAATACAATAGGAAGATATTCAATACCAAAATTAAGGAAACCCAGAATTTTTCTTCTCCAAAGCAGCCAAAATATTGAACCAAATCACAAAAAATTCAAAACCCAGAAAGAAACAGACCAGAAATAGCTCATGTGGAGCTGAAAAATTCAATATTCACCTTAATTTCCTTGAAGAAAAAGCCCTGAAATTGAATAAATTTCCAAATGGGTTCCAAATGTCAAATGGGAATGCAAAAAAGGCTCCTCGTGTGAAAACCTTATATATGTGTGTTCGATGCTGACCAGATCTACCCAGAGGAGCTTAAGGAATGTTTTTGTCAGCTGTTAAATTCGTAAAAAAGACATTGGCGGTATTGACCAGAACATGTCGACAAAGGTTTAAATTCGTTTCCCGTCTCTTTCCTTTTCCTTTTTCCTTTAATTTTTAATTTTTTTAGTTTTTTCCCCCCTCTTGTACCACAGTAAGTGTGTGCGTGTCCAAATTGGAATATTATCAACGTTTGTTGCGCCGAACTATTTCGGATTAGACTAGTTTCAAGGATTAAGTTGGATTTGTTTAGACTAGACTAAGCTGGACTAACTTAGTGAAGCGTTTGGTGCAGTGTTGGACTAAGAAGCTGTATAATAACAAATTCTATTATTATATTATTTAATATATAAATTATTAATATTTTATTATGATCTAGGTGACCGGAGATGACGAGAAGTTTATCGGGAGTGATGGTTGAGCATGACGAGGACGAGAGAGGATAGTCTTAGCTAGTCTCATGGTTATTGGGAGGGTCTCGCTAAGACCTCTTAGTGAAGGGTTTTGTCCATACTAGTCTCCTTTAGTCTCATTAATATTAGTCTCAGCATAGAACAAACACAGTATTAGACTAACAGCTAGTTCAATCCAGTCCAATCCTACTTAGTGAGGGCAAACAAACACCTTGTGTTATCCACTAATTTTATTTCATGTAGAAGATATTGAAAATTGAGTTTTTCCTTTTTCATCAGTGGTAATGTTGAAGCATTTGATAACGTTATAAATTTAGAGTATAACATTTCTGTTATCATTTTTCTCATTTTAATATTTTTATAAATGATTGATAAAAAATATTAACGTACTTTTCTAAGTGAGACCTGCAATTTAAGAGTGTTAATTCTTGACAAGACATGATAACTCTATTTGAAAACATTACGAAATAAACATGTTTGGTTCGTCAAAATCTTGTCGACTTGTTTAACATGATTAATATACAACTCATGTTTTGGGACAACTCGTCCAACCAGAATGATACAGTTTGACACGTTTATGTAATTGTGCAAGATATTAGCACGTATATGATGCATATAATCCTATACCACGAGATAACCCTTTGAATTGAAGTTGAAATGATACGTTTAACCAATTTATTTTTTGATGTGCCACTTATTATTATGGTCTACTGACATTCATCTTCACTTATATGTAAGAGGTTTTAGGTGCAAATTTCGAAAATGACGAGTTCACAACCAATTTATTCTCTCACCCCAATGATTTTTTTTAATGTAAACATTATAAAAAAAAATTACACCTTCTAGTGTCGAAGACACTAAAGTTGAACGAGATACAGTTGCAATTTAAAATTTTCTCATCGAAATCGACATGCAATGGTTGGTTTAAACCATAACTATGTTTGTATGCTGATTCCTTACAGCGGTCGAAAGCATGATAATATTTTAAGTTTTTAGATCTAAACTAATATAATTTTGTAATTAATCCGCATTTAATCCTCACATATACTCAAAACAAAATTGATATGTAATAGTCTTTTAAGGGTGCGTTTAGTACGTGGGACGAGACGGAACAGAGTGGGACGGACGCGTTCTGTCCCACGTTTGGTGCGCTTAAATTGTGTGGAACGCCTGTCCCACGGAACGAAAATGGGTTAAATTTTGGTTCCACATACCTCCCCTGGAATGGGTTGTTCCATCCCATGGAACACAAATTTATAATTTTTTGGACAACAATACCCTTCATCTTTTTCATTAATTCCATTGTCTACCCTTCCTCTCTCTCCCGTAGCCTCCCTCTCTTCGAATTCGATCCCAACAAACCCATATGAACCCAAACCATGGCTGCCGGTTCAATCCCTTCGCGCTCTACCTTCTTCTCCGGCGCCGTCACCTCCGCGCTCAACCTTCTTCTCTGGCGCCGTCACCTCCGTGCTTAACCTTCTTCTCTGGCGCCGTCACCTCCGCGCTCCACCTTCTTCTCCGACGCTCCGACGAAGCCTCTGTAAATTGAAACTTAGTCGCCATGATTTGATTTTGTACTGCATAGAAAATGGACTCTGATAATTTGTGGAGCAGTCTCTTCTCGACCTCCTCGTCAAGGCGGTACCAATCGTGATCCGGTGAGTTTTTCCAAACTGCCTCTAGCGGTGTTCATTGTTTGTTGATGATTTTCTTGATTTTTTATGGGTGGTTTTTGGTGCTGATGATTGCGGTTTGTGTCGTGCAGATCTATTTTCGCACAAAGAGACTGACGGAGACGATGAGTTAAAGGCTGAGTTTTTGTGCCCTTTCTGCGCCGAGGATTTTGATGTTGTTGGGCTTTGCTGCCACATCGATGAAGAGCATCCGGTGGAGGCTAAGAACGTGGCATTTTGTTCAATTTCACCTTTTTTAGTTTAATTTTGTAAGTTTTATAGTAAAAGTGGTTGTTTGAATACGAACTTTCGAGATTTCATTAGTTTTTCCCTAAAATAATAATTTGGGATTTTTCTGTGTCTGGTTTGAAGAGAAAGAAATTAAAAAAAAGAGAATTATGGGTTTGAATTGAAGAGAAAGAAAATGAAATGAAGAGAAAGTATGGGTTGGCTTTACTAAGATTGATTTTTACTGGGATCAATCTAGGCATGCGAAGAACATGAAACGTATGGAAGAAGAGAAAGCAGAGAAACGGGAGAGAGAGGGAGAGTCAAATAAAAATGGTAAGTTAGTCATTTAATCCCGTTCCGTTTTGTTCCATCTTGCTAATACCAAACATGACACGAAATCTTTGTTCTGTCCCGTCCAGTCTCGTTTCATCCCGTTCCATCCCGTCTGTGTACCAAACGGTACCTAAGCGAATCTTCAAGAGAAGGGTTCTGTTTAATCCACCGGGATTCTTCGAGAGGACCTCAAGGAAGAGACCATTTAACTCTTGACACCTCCCAAGTGCTAAGAAAGTATGGTTTAACCCAAGGGTTTAGGGGCCCTTGTTTGGGCCTTTGTCACTCATTTAACCCAAAGTGGTTTAACTAACATGTCCTACATAGGCCCAATTTAAACTTGGTTTATTTTCTAAACTTTTATAGTCTCATTTGAATAATAAATTTAATTAATTAATTTATTCAAATCTTAGTAATTTACTTTTTTTTGTATCACTAGAACATATTTCTTTTAGCTTTCGTATTGGGTATACGATCATTTAGTTTCTAATTGACAAGGTAATGAGATTAATTCGACTCTTTGTTTATTTTAACGAATTTAAAACTTATTTTAGTTTACCTTAAATGATAATGATAAGTTATCATTTCAGAATATCTCATTGACTACGAGCAACGTCTAGCCGCATATTGTCGCCCCCAAACCAATTTAGGACAACTGTAATAAAACCAATTCAACAGGAACTACAATGCAATTCAATAATTTTCGAATAACCAATACTCTTACTCTCTTTTTTTATTTTTTTATTTTATAAATCTTACTATTAATAGGGAGAAGAGGAAAAGTTCAAAACTATTACTATAATTTTAGGGATCAGGGACTTCGGGATCCAAGACACATGGGTAAAAACCCAACACCCTACCCACATTGGGATATTGGACGACATGCAACCAATACTCTTAATCTCATCAACAGCGTAATAAAACCCCAAATGTGGTTATCCATTTACATTAATGATCCAAACCTAAGTCTTTCAATACTTGTTATCGAAAATTACTTAAAATTCCTGCTGAAGGATTTTTAAAACATTGTGAGTATTCGACTTACTCGGAGGTGTAATGCAGAATCACAAAATCACAGACCTATCCGCATGACAAACAATGATAACTTAGGTTTAAGGATAAATTTGCATTATTACAACTAGAGAGTTACTTGCTTGACATGTTGATAAAACTCTATGCAAGAACTCGATTGATTATGTGCAGTATCTAACCATGTACTTACATACTTATCTTAGTGTCAAAACACAAATGACAAAAGAATCACCATTATCTGTTTGAGAGGATGCCATTTCCAATTAGGAAATGGTATTGAGTAAAATAAAATAAATAAATTGTTGTATCAAGCCAGTCAACTAGGATCCTATCTCGCAAGAGTTATGAGCTCTCACAATTAGGCAGTAAGTCAATATCTATTTTTATCTTCAACTTTAATAAAAGCGCTACTATATCCATCCACCTATCGAGAAATAACAAGAAGAAAAAGAATTTACAAATAGATTACTCTGCTCCACTCGCTGAATTTTATGTTCCGAGCAGAGAGTATAATTGCCTTATCGAGCACCAGAAATAATTGCCTTATCCTAGCTGCTCCCATCGTACTTCAGTCAGTGGGGGATGAAGATGATGAATCACAATACAGGGTCAATTATTCTAGCATTTGCAGCAGATATTAGTCCTCACCTTTCATGATAAACTGCACCACCCTTTGTGGCTGTGTACCACTATCCAAAGTTGCCCCAGAATTTCCCAGTGGACTTAGAAATTCAGCATCAATCATGCAGATACTAATCCTTCTTTTGGAAAAAGCAGCTCTCCACATAAGCTTTTTTTTTTTTTTTCTTTATGGGAGGAAGTGCAAACATTTACATTTACATTTACATGACAGAGAGAGAAAGACACCCAACAGATGTAAATGTGTGACAAATATTCCTTTCCCACAACCTTTATGAGTACCAGATCGGGATATTTGTATATAAAAAGCAAAGGTAAACTCCCTTATTGGCACTTTAATACTCTTTAGTTTAGCTGGAAAAGAAAGGTAGTCTGCATGGAGAACAGCACAATGGGTGTATTTGATGTAGCAAAAGCGAGTTTAGGTGTTTACAGTTTAGGGTTTAGTCTCTAATATAATAATGGCAGCATCTTATACGCGTGTAAAATGTAACAACCACATGTGCTTCCACGTCACTCATTATAAACTAAACATGTCTTACATATCCTTGGGAAATTCTAGACATGAAATGTCGTGTGTTAGAGAATATTTCATGTGAGAAGATCTAAAATCTTTGCACTTATTGTCAATTTATTTTAAATTGGACACTCGTATTCTAACACATATTCATGCTACAAGAAATTGGTCCTTTTATCGTGTGTAGTCTATGGTGTGTAAATTATCCTTGTTGTTAATAATATTTTTAGCACAAATTTCTTGTGCGTCTTAAATTCAGTTTAAGGCACACGATGTGACAAAAAAAAAAAAAAAAAAAAACCAATTTTGATGTAGTGATTACTCCATCGGCACTCATCTATGGTTACAAAATAGTCTTCATAACTTCTTGTTTTGTGTACCAAAGAACAAAAACCAACCTTGTGTCGTTAGAGACAAATGAGAAAACATCCATGGTTGAAACAAAAGAAGAACATGTTACGTGCTTAGCCTTGGGGCTGCCATAAGTGATTTCTTCACACCATTGAGAAAAAATCTAGAAAAAGAAAATATTCCAAATAGCTTTCCAGCCCTCCAAAATATTCTCGGCAGGGAATTTGTGCTCTACTTTTCTCCAAAGTGCTTCTCCTTCCAGTATAAACACCAAGCAACCCTCTAACCTCTCTCCACCATACACTCAAAAGTGATCTCTCTAGCTCCTCCAATCTTCTCCAATGACTACTACTACTACTAGTAGGAAGCAGCTTGAAGTCGTAAGAGACGATCAAACTCCGCAGAAATGGTGTGTTTTATTGAGGGAAGATGTGTTCAGAAGATTCATGGCTCAAGGCAGCACAAATCCAACAGTGCAGAAGGTCTTTGGTGGTGCATCTTTTTTCAGTCCTTTGCTGTTTGGGAAATTTTTTGATCCTTCTGATGCCTTCCCACTGTGGGAGTTTGAGTCGGATATCTTGCTGTCTGGTCTCAGAAGCTCTGGCCAAACCTGTACTGATTGGTTTCAAACAGATCAAGACTATGTCCTAAAAGTAGAACTACCAGGTAAAATTTTCAACTACTTATGAAATATTTATTTTTCAGAAATTAGACTTCTTAATTTCCTAATTATGATTTAGATTTAATGCACTAAGAAGACTGCATCTGCAAGTATTGGGATTACTCCTTAATTCATGAATAAACCTTTTAAGACAAAGGGAGAAGACTTTATTTTCAAAGAGGTTGCTTATCTCTACTAATTAAAAAAACACTCATTGTTAACCAAAATCCTATGAAATTACCAGTTTAACCCTTTAATTAAAACAGAACGTGAATAAGAAATATGAGGCAGAAATGTAATTTCACACAACTAAATTTTGCTTTTTTTTTAAGTCTCACCTACATATAATCTTAATATATCTCTAATTATAAAAAATAAAAAATAATAAAAATAAAAATTTCCCACTCCCACAATCTCTATCACTCTCTTCCTCTCTCCTTCTATTTCAAAAACAAAAATAAAAAATTTTCTCACACACTTTGTGTATGCCCATATGCTAGTGAGTTTTAAGGATTAATGTGGGGTTTTTGGTTTCTAAAAGGGGGAGGGGGTTTGGTACATCGTATGGGATCAAACGCATAAAATCTTAGACCTATTATCAATATACGTGCATTAAGTCAGTTGATTAAGGCACATTACTCATCTCTTTGCACTCAAGTATAAATCTCCTACTCGATGAATTATAATCAGTTTAAAATATCATCAAGGGGGAGAGAACGAAACGTGCAATTGCAAAAGGCCCCCAAAATTTTTTGTCATCTAATATTTATATGTAAATGCTATATTTTAAAAAAAATTACTTTTATTAGCACTTTAAAATCTCGTTATGCACTCCTTATAACAGTAATTTTTTTTTCTTTCTAAAACAACACCCTAAAAAAAGATTTTTTTTTTCCAATTTTTTTTTATAATAATGTTGTATATTCAAGTGAAACTTCAAAGTTATAGTTTTTTAAGCTTGTTCTTGTTTGGTTGTTTAAGGTTGAACTACTTATGATTATTTAGTGAATGTTATGTTTCTAGCTCTTTTTACTTATTAATTAATGACATTTATAAACTTACAATCAGTGAGTTCTAAAATTTATGTTGATTTAAGCTATTGTTTTCTAGTATAAATACATTATCCTACTTTTTTTTGGAAACCTAATCTTAAGACGGGGCCTTTTATAAATTTCGCATATGACTTTTGCAATCTCAGAGACAACCCTGAATATCATGTCAAAATGAAAAAACCCTAATTAGTTATATTTCCCCTTTCACAGCCTAACTTACTAGGCCAATAGCCTTATCAGACTCATTACGGTTATATAAATGGGAAAGGGATCCTCTCCGGATCCCTTCCTCCTAATCCACCAAGTCCGGGGATCCAAGCTATTGAAATTTGATTCAACAGCTACAAGGGCCTACTTTAAAAGTTATAATAACTTTAGCCGTTAAATCAAATTTCAACAGCTCGGATCCCCGAACTTGATGGATTAGGAGGAAGGGATCTGAAGATGATCCCTTTCCATATAAATGAAGAGTGAGGGACAAGGCCTAGAGTCCAAAAAGGTTTTAACTATAAACTAAATTCACGAGAGCAGTGAAACGAAAACTTTGATCCACATAACTTGTAGCTAAAATGATTAAGCGTATTTTACCCTAGATCCGATGTTTTGGATTCATTTCTCAAATGCGAAATCACTGGTATAATGGTTTGGTGAAACAGAGGAAGGGAAAAATAATGTTCAAGTGTCTGCTGAAAATGGAAAAGTGGTGGAAATAAGTGGGCAGTGGAAGCAGCAGCAAAGAGGAGAGTCCAACTCCTTGAAGAGCACGAAGGATTGGAGAAGTGGGAATTGGTGGGAACATGGTTATGTTCGGAGGCTTGAGCTCCCACAAGATGCTGATTCCAGAAGGATAGAGGCTTCTCTCGCTAATGACCTACTTTTGGAACTCAAAGTTCACAAGATCAACAAACCCTTGGATTCTAATGCCAATGCAAAAGATAAAGATCCAATGTGAGTTTTAAAACCTAAACATAATATTGGTGACTTGTTAAATTTTGACATGCCTATAATATAGATACGTGTGATATGATGATGTAAACAGAACTTTTTTCTACATCTATCGTAGATAATAATTTACAAAAAACAAGTTTACCGCTATCTTAATGTCTCGGTCTAATAATACAGTAATATTTATATGTTTTTCTTCATGTAATATAGAATTATTATATCGGAATGTCACGTGGCAGTGAAGAGTGAACCCCGCAACTCTCATAAGCGTAATTAGTTAGGTTATAATTATTAAAAAAGCAGAAATAACAGCCGATGGGGATGTAGCTCAGATGGTAGAGCGCTCGCTTAGCATGCGAGAGGTACGGGGATCGATACCCCGCATCTCCACTATATTTGCCTTTTTTCATGTTTATTGAGACGGCTATGAGCTTGTTGTCGTATGAATTAGCTCACAAATACTAAACGACGCTAAGGTTAGCGAGTCACAGACGGGAGTTTCAGTTAGACGACAATAAATTAGCATGCAAAGGTATGTGATTCTAATTTGGTTTTTATTTTTTATTTTTTTTTGATGAAAATCCTATTTTCTTTCTTTGTACCAAAAAAAATGTGAGGTTGTTTCCTTCCTGTTTTAGCCTGAAGAAAAAGGAACAAGATACTATATGATGTTGATCAAATCGACAAAATTTTTGCTTAATTCAAATATACATTTGATAGGATTTTTATCACATGCAAAAGTAGGAATAAAAACACTTAAAAATACTTGTAAGTTGTAAGAGTACAAAGTTATCATAGTATAACAGCTCAAGCAATGTCGTTCTCTATATGGATTGATTGAATAATTTGTATTTAAACTAATTATTTCAAACAAAGTTTGAAAAGATTGATTTTGAATTTTAAAATAACAAAAGCGAATTTTAATAAAAACAATTAAAGAAACCAATTTGAAAGAAAACAATTTTAGAACATAATGATAAAAGGACAGGCTCCGTCGTCACCTTAACAATCCTATGTAGTTTTATCAATTACTTATAGATTACACATGCAACTTTGAAGGTTAGGTTTTCTTTATGCATATTCTACTTATGACATTCAAGCTAGAACGTATATCAAGCATGCAATCCGTCTGTGACATTCAAATCAAATATAAACATGCGTGACTTATTATACTTTGTGAAAACCCTTGAAAAATCATGTAACCCTCAAGAAGTGGCATTCGCCTTGGTGAACTTACAATTATTAACCACAAGAAGCATTCCTCAATTTCAAGGTGACATGCCAACAGAAATTGCATCCGATTACTTATCTAAACATCCTAATGGTCACGAATCATTAAGACACAAAGACAGTTTAAACACAGTAATTAATAATTCAAAGCATGCATGCATAATATCATAAGCAATTAAATAAAGACTACATATTTATGCTAAGGCTCAAGGCATCGCCCTAACAAACGGAAATTAGTTACGAACAATCATAAAATAAAATATTATTAAAAACAAGAATAGAAAACACCTTATAGGTAAAAACTTTGAAAATCTCCAAAATAGTACGACCTCTCCTAATAGCTAAATAGCCTTATTTCAACTGCTACAAAATAAAACTCTACCTAGAAAACGTCTTAGAATACAACTAGGAAACATAATAAAATAATAAACTAGCAAATAAAAGGTTTCTATTTGAACTGAAATTCGGACTTCTAAAAAAATTAGACTTTTGACTGACCAAATCAACTTCGATTTGATCCCAAAAATGACTCTTTTTAAAGCTTGAGACATCCCTAACAAATCCTCATAAGGAATCTTCTTCAACATATGCCATCTTGATCTTCAAAATACTCAAAACGTCCAAAAACGTTAATCTGGGAAAGCTGCACGCTCGGCCTTTATTTCATTGCCACGGTCAAACGGTTTGATAGAAAAATCTGAAATTTTGAAACAATCATCTTGAAACACTCACATACATCCTCCAATTGAAACCACTAAAAAATTCATCCGTTTGGTCACGTTTTGCTCCAGAGGAAGTTGAATATCCTACATTGAAAATACAAAAAACAAAGTATCAAAGTTCTACCAAAATAACTAATAAATTAATACTAAGATTAGGGTAAAATACATAGTATATTATCGACTCATAACGTAACGTAAGAGTATGTGACTGTTAAACCGAACACATGTTCAACGTTCAACTTTTATTATGCAATGTGTATTAACTACATTGCAGAAGATGGAATTGATGCAGAGGAAGAGGAAGAAGTAGAGAGAAACAAGAGAGAATCTAGAGAGAAAGTGAGTTTAGAGAGAGAAATATGCTTTTGTATTGATTGATTAAAAATGAAGATTACACATACTGTTTATAAAGAAATCCTAACTACTTTAACCAAATACTAACTACCTAACTATATTACTAACTGTATTACATTTGTTCCCTTAATACTCCCCCTCAATCTCAACTGGGGAAACCCAGTTTGAGATTGGAAGACCAACTGCAATCTGTCCTGCAACCTGTCCTGCCTTTGGCCCCTTACCAAAAGCACCATTTAGCCACGTTGCTACATACCTACTTATTTGGACAACAAACCCTGTATCATTCAATTTTCTCTATTGAAAATATTGCTGCCATTGTTTAATATCAACAGACTTCACTTTCTCATTAACCACGAAAATGCCTACTGTCAATTTCTCTGTAAGCCCTACTTTCTTGTAAAAGGAAATGGCCTTCTCTAATGCACTTGCTATCAACCGATGCTTTTCATCAAATGCTTGAACCTTGTTCACGACATCTTGTCCAATAGCCGAACCCTTTGCAAACATAAGTGATTGTCCACACCAAATATGATACTCTGTTTCCCAAATATATTCACTGCCTCACCACAACATAATTGTACAATCCCCTGCAAACCAAGCCTTTCAACAGTTACAACTCTAATGAACTAATCTTTTCAGAAAACATGGCCTTGTGCCCACAAACTTCAATCAACTAATCTATACAGAAAAATGGCTTCGTGCCAAAAAAAAATCAATCTTGAAATGGCTTCGTGCCGCAAACAAACAAACTTGAAATGGCTTCGTGCCCAAACAACTAACTATCTTGAAATGGCTTCGTGCCCAAAGAAACAAACTTGAAATGGCTTCGTGCCGCAAACAAAGAATAATGGCTTCGTGCCTCAAAGAAATCAATCAACTACTTCACAAAATCAATGAATCATACACTTTTGCAGGGCATTGACAGCTCCACCACCGAACAGACCATGGATCAAATAACACCAGAGAAGCACATAGAGCTGATATGCAAACAACACCAAGAATTCCTCACTGAGACAATCAAACAAACAGTTGGAGTGCATAGAGAAAGATGAAACCTGAATCTTCAGTTCTTGATCCAAAAACGCCCAGAGAAACACCAGAAATCATCGACCATTACATCTAACACAACGGATGTAGTACCACTTAGGACCGAGACCTATCTTGCTCTTGAAACCCGGCAAGAACAAAATTTCGTATGAAATAACACTTGTACCTGAGCATTTGCTGTTCTGTTGAGAGCCCATGTGATGGATTCTGATCGAATGAAGCCTTCGGACGAACAAATGACGAGGGAAGATGCATCATTTTCCTACAATCCGATACCTGAGCCCATCATACTATCTTCTTCAGCTTCAGGACGTGAGACTAGTCCAATTGATGATAAATCGCTGCCTTTTGGATATGTAGACAATAGTAAAGCCAAGAAATCAACAAAAGCACTCTTTGACATTTCGTCAAACAGATAACAACAAAAGCACTCTTTGACATTTCGTCAAACAGATAATGTGCAATCAAGATTGCAGAAAGATGCCATTGGCCTTGTGTTCAAAGTCTGCAGATCCCTCACATAATAATTCTGAGCAAAACCCATCAATTTCAATCCTCAACGGCAACAAATTCTGAAAATCCAGAAAAATCTCACCATTGAATTCTCTCGCTAACAAAGATCACAGCAGCCATTGCTTCCGGCGAAAGGATCATATCAGAGTCAACCTATCGTAGCCATGTATGGATTGCAGAGAGCATAAGGTTTTGAACGGCATAACCACCCAGAGACGGCGCTCGGCGGTGGTAAGGTCGGCGACATTCCATCTGCTTTCCTTGCCGTCACCGACCAAAACCCACAAAGAGTGATTACTGCCTGTGTTTGGCTATTCATGCCCCTCGAAAGGAATTGTTGAGATTTGGTAGATAACAATGAAGTTTCAGTTTGTAACGACAATATACCTCGAAAATATACTTCTGACGCATTAAAACAAACAGGTGATGTGCATTTCAGAAACCATAAAAAGAACAAGCTTGATGATAGATAGTCGAAATCATTACCCAAATCATAGAGAAGCACCATAAATCTTCAACAATGTCAGCGGAAGAACAAAAACTCACTGCAGCAATTCTTCAAACACCACCGATGCATAAAAGTTCAAGAATGACCTGATAAACAGCAACCATGAATCGAAACTCCAATCTTGAATCAACCAACGCAGATGAAGAAACCCAGATCGAGAAACCCAAAAGAATATGCAGTCTTTATGCTTCAACGAATGAAGAAAAACGGCACCAAGGATGTGCGTTGCATATCAGAATCTGAGGGTGTTGCAGGAAGAGTTCTTCAAGAAGCGACACAAAGATATCGAATCGGAGAGTTTGAAGGAGAGCGACCATGACTGCGGAGGTTCTCTCGCAGCTCAACGACGTCATCGCGAACGGCGAACAGAACGGAGCACCGAAGATCAACCCAACAATCGCAATCACGATCCCAACAATCGCAGAAAAATCAACCCAAGAATCTAATGGAAATTTGAAGAGAAACTAAACTAGGAAGAAAAAGAAAATGTAAACTACTACGAAGAAAAACCACCAGAATCCATGGCGTGAGCCTGGTGGCTATACCATATTAACTACATTGCAGAAGATGGAATTGATACAGAGGAAGAGGAAGAAGTAGAGAGAAACAAGAGAGAATCTAGAGAGAAAGTGAGTTTAGAGAGAGAATATGCTTTTGTATTGATTGATTAAAAATGAAGATTACACATACTGTTTATAAAGAAATCCTAACTACTTTAACCAAATACTAACTACCTAACTATATTACTAACTGTATTACATTTGTTCCCTTAATAATGTGAGAGTACAAGATTGTTAGGTCTCACACATGAATAACCGTCAACTTTAATTAAGTACCGTCGTAGTTGTTAGGTCTAACAAGTAGATAAATATCAACTAATTATGTAATGTTAGAGGACATTGTTGTTAGGTCTAACACATAAATAATCGTCATCTTTTATCATGTAATGTGAGAGTACGTGACTGTTAAGTTTAACACATAAATAACCATCAACTATTGTTATGTCCCATGCCAAACACATGATTGTTTCGCCATTGTATTAGACAATTGATGATTAGTGTTTGAGTTGCGGAATTATTTCATTGTTACATTATTTAGTCCACAAAAGCCCAATCAACCTAATACAAATCCACATAGCAAACACATCTAAAACTAACAAATCATGAAAACCCAAACCAGGCCAACTTTCTATTGGATTGAATTTACAAATCAAGGAGATGGATTTGGACCATAGTTGTGAATGATAAAAAACTCGATTGTAATTAGACTGGGTGAAACATACTCTAAGTTGAGTGAGTCAGATGGAAGACCTTATCAATATCTAACTAGTTAGTTGCTTTATAATATTATACTAATAAAACAAGTGATAAAAAAAATGTGGATGTGAGAACAAATTAGGGACACAGATCCTCTCCAGAGCAAAAGAAACATGCCAAGCTCCTACAACAGCTTCTCTCTCCTTACGTCGCTATCTCCTTCTCTCACCACCCATCAGATTTGCACTTCTATGAAGCTTCAAGCCTCTACCTATCTCTCTTGTTTCTTCTGAGCAAAATCCAGTTCTCAATATATTGGGAAAGCAAATAAAAAAACTTGAAAGATAGTCGTGAAGCCTTTCTGAGATGAGGGAGAGAGCGAAAGGGTGAGGGATTCACTTTGAGCCGTACAATTTTATGTGAATGGTTTAAATATTTGGTTCGGAGGTTTGAAAAAACTGCTCTGAAGAAGATCTAGTTCCCAAAATTAGGAGTACCAATACCAGCGGCAATCAAATAATAATCTTAAAGCGGACAAATTCTATGGTTTATCAGTTAGGTCAAAAGTCACACATAAAAAGTTCTTTGTATTTCATACGATTGTCTATGATGCCATATGTGGGCGATCAAACATAAGATGCCTCTCGTTGAAGCTTACGTTTTTGGTTCAACTAATACCAAGTTGACAAAATAAGAAGACTCAAGCAACAAGATATGTCACCACTCAAACATTTTGATTAATTCAACATATATGTATTATACTAAGCAATCCCCTTTTTGTTTCGTAACATATTTGTTGTTAGAAATGGGTGGTTTATATGTAGTATTCAATTGACTTTGTGCATACAATATTAAAATACACTGACAAGTTTTTTATTTTTGAATTTAAAAATGCTATTGCTATAAGTGTCTTTTGAATATTGAGAAATGCTAAAAAGGACTCTCTTAAACTGAGAATTCCATAAATTCTCTGTCACGTCTCATAATTTAACGTTAATTTTTGTGCCAATATAATAAAACATTGTGCTAAAAGACGCTACGGGTTAGTCGGGCGGCAAGTTGAGGCTTAGCGGCTAAACGGATTTAAGTAAATATACTATATTTAGTGTAAATAAGTGTCTGTTTATACTTAAAATATATGTAATTTCATTAAAAACTACAAAATAGAATGACATATTTATTATGAAGTATTGGAACATAATGAAAACATAGGGAACAAGCATATAATGTGTGTTTATTTAAGTATTCAACAAGTCTCTTACAATTTATTGAAGAAAAAAATGCAAAATGAAAGTTATATATTTTCTTCTAAGTGAGTCACAACTTAGGCCGGTGCCTAGGTGGGTCTGGGCGGGCTATGCAGGTGCCTCAGCAGGTCTAGGCGTCATTTCTTAATTTTCAAACGTCTGAGCATTCATTGGGACGGTGACCACTGCTTAGCGTCTAAGAGGAGTCTAGGCGGCGTTAGGCAGAAATTTTTCGAACAGTGATAGAGATTCCTATTTTAAGAAATCTAACCTAGCAGTTCTCTTGAATCTTTGATTGAAAAATGTATGATTTGTTCATCTCGTGCAGGCGGACACTCCAAAGTAATCCAAAAATCATGGTACACCGTACAACGCACAAGCTTGAAGACCATGATTTGTAAACAAGTTTTGTATGGTTGATCAGTTCATTGGAGTTTGCAGCCGCCCAAGCATTTAGAAATTATTTATTTATTTTATTTAATCCTTGGATAATTGGATTAGGGTTCGACTTGGCATTCACAAAAGAATAAACACTTGCCAACAACAATAAGAGATAAATATTAGGTCTATAAGAAAATAGATAAAAATTTGGTTAACTACAATTTACACTTTTCAGGTGTGAGATGGTTTTAAGATGAATTACAAAGTCTTAATTTTCTCACATTGCACTATAAGTTTTTAAATTAATGAGTTTTTGGTCAGTAGTGCAAATATGACTTACATGTCAACCCATATACGAATTTCACACTCACCATGTCATCAACTTACAAAAAATAGAACTATCAATTATGCGGAAAATGTAAGCTGATACAATTTCAAATGTTCAATACTTTATGTTGTAATATGAAATTAAAGCTATATGTCTTATTTCAAAAACTAATTCAAATTTCAAGGGTGTGTTTTATATAAATGATTGAGGAATTATATACACTATATCTTCTTCTTTGTGACAAAAAGAAAAATATGCATAGTTGATAATACAAACCAGACGGCTTAATTAAATCTAACTTAATCTAATTAGATGCGTTTATTTTTGGTACACACACACACATATATATATTGCTAATAGTGGCAAACTACACATGCAAATTTGGTCCCCAGCAATTATAACGACATTTTATTGTTAATCTTTGTTACGTTATGTTGAAGTAGGTTGTTGCTCCCTTGGTCAATTTTTTTTACTTGAATTATACTAATTAAGACACAGGAAATAGGGTACTTTATGTTTAAGAATTAAGATATATCACCATTGTTCATTAACGTTTACTAATTAGTAAATAATCAATCATATAAATTTAATTCTTTACTATTTGGCCACGTGCACGCAATTGACCATTGACAAAGCAAGTTAGATCGCGTGAATGCTTACTAATTATTAAGTTGCATACCATATTTATTCATTCTCTTCTTTATTCATGATTTCCCTTTATTTAGAGTAAGTAATTTAACATGCAATATATTCTTTTTCAGCACAAAATGCATTCTTTTGAAACAAGGCAAACCATACCTAGATAATTATTAGTTGTTATTGAGAAATGAATGGAACAAATAAGCTCTTAAATAAATTTATAAGATTTTTGAGGCTTTTTTTCCCTCTTGAAAATGAGAAGAAAAGAGAAAGAACGTATAGAACCTCAGATACAAGGGGAAAAAAAATCTTAAATTTGATCAATTGAACATAATTTGAATTTTGACCAATGGGTTCGTTCTTGACTAATTAAGATCGATCGATATATTGAACCTAACACTTAAATAAATCTCATAATCTCCAAAGTCTATATGTGTATATATTTTAAGATCTGACTGATGTGCACGGTGCACCGGCATGACATTATGATGCCTTAGTGTGTTTAGTGATTACATTTTACTTAATTAATTAAAAAGGCAAGCTATGAACATCAAAATTGACAGAAAGAACACAATTAGCTATTTATTCCATTTGGTAAAGTCACTAATCCATATTTAATCAGCAGCTTCTAAGCAAGAAAAGTCATCATGAATCATGATAGCGCATATATCACCTTGAAATATAATATCTTTTTCTTTTAATTAATCATTATATAAAACATTAGCATAGCATGCACGTTTGGCATATTATCTTTAGAGAGAGATCTAGTTTACGGGATAAGTCTTCAAGTACTAGGTAGTCTGATTTTATATTCATTAGATTGACAAATAAGTAAAAATATTGTTTTCACAATTCAAACTTGACCATTCATTTCCCGTATTATTGAAGAAAATCTGCTAATTTATGAGCGTAACTTGATTATATAGAATGAGTTTACTAGCATCATGATATCTCAACTAAATAATGCAATGTATTATTGGACCCGAGTCATTACAGTAGCAATATATCCATAAAACACATGATATTATATTTATTGGCCAAACATCATAATGACAGTAAACACATGATATTATATTATTGAATTGATACGCCATAATGACGACAAAATGAAACGATGGCTATTAAAGAAGCTTCCAGAAAAGGACCATATAATTATCATCAGAAAGTGACCGACGAGAATGCAGCTGAGCACCAAGAAACGAAAATGCAATATTACCAACACAGCTAATTGCACCACACCACCATGCATGATGGGAACTTGTCTCCCTTTGTTTGTTACAAAAGAAAACTGGTAGAAAAGCTGTTCCGGGAAAAATTATAAAAGTGAAATACTTGACCTTCATTTGACGCAAGGGAAAAGGATATATACGGTTTTCCAAATTCTTAAGGTTTTATCTGGGTGGAAAGTCGGGGAGCCAGAGCTGGCCTTTGGTTGCTTCAGCTACATCAAAAGAGATCATCACATATTAATACACACACACACACACACACACATATGTATACATATATATATATATTTATATATGGTTGCCAACAATATGACAATTACTATAAGAAATTAAGAAATTAGTTGCACCAAATGTTTCTTTAATCTAAGAATTATCATCTAAAGTTGAATTATTGGGTTAATTATTAATGATTGTTTGTGTTTTAAATTTGATGAAGGATACATACTACATAATCATTATATGTAGGTCTCCTAACTGTACCTATAGCTCAATTCCCTACCAAACCATGATGCAGAAATATAAGTTAGTCCAAGTTACTAATATTTTTTGTTGAGATAATTTTTACAATGCGCGAGAGTTATAATAAAGAGGATAAAAATGTGCCCAGTGAGGGAGGCTGACTCGAAACTTGACCTCCAATTTATTTATTTATTTTTTTGGTTGAATTGGACGGTTTTGAATCTTTAACCTAACATACTCACATACATCCTCACCACTAGGAGTACTTTAGTGACTTACAAAATACAGTCTTTCAATAGAACGTCCAAAATAAAGTCAAGTAACACCTCAAACGACTCAATACAATCTACAATAGAAAAAGCATACTTAATCAAGCTAATCAGAGCTTGTTTGGAAGTACTTTTAAAATATCCGATAAATAATATTATGAGTGTTCATTCAAATATCCGACAATTTATTGAATAAATAAAATGCAAAACAGAAGTTATCTAATTTTCATCTAAGTAAGAGTGGTGACCTAGGTGGTCTAGGTGGGTGGCTAGACAGATTTAGGTGTCCTTTCTCATTTTTGAAACACATAGGATTAATTGTAGTGGTGACTAACCACCTATTGCCTAAATGGAACATAAACTACCCTAGATAGGGTCTTTTAGAATACTAATGTACACACTATACATGTCACTTTTCGTCCTTTGGTCAACAAATTTAACAAGGAGAAAACTTGATATAGGTCCCATTTTTTTAGGAAGTTTTAATGAAAAGTTCGCGGTATTATTCACTTTAACGAAAAACCACATTTTTACACTAAAAAGTCAAACCTATCACTATTCACTTTATCTTTTATTTTGTCCTTATCGTTAAAACTCAAAATTTTCAAGTTATTTTCATTAGTTTTTTTTTAAAGCTAATATTAGGAATAGTCTAGTTTATTAAAATAAGTCTGATTCCTTGAATTTAGAATTATTTTATTATTAATAATTCTCTCTTTAATGATAAGATTTACCATAAGAATTAAATTTCTTTATAATTATCTCTCTAATTATATATATATATATTTTTTTTTTTGTTATTTCTTATTCTCCTTCATGCTCTACACCACCAATTCATAGGTGTTAGGTTACCACCCCTCATTTGTCCTTCTCATTAATTGAAACCTTATTCCTTTTTCATTTTTGATCAAGGTCCGTTGACTTTTCTTGATGTCATTATTTGAATATTAAATTATTTTACAAGTCATTATATGTCAATTTAAAATTGAAAAATTATTAATCATTTTCAAATATAATATTTTTAGTATTTTTTTTTCATATATTTCTATTTATAATTTGTATCCATTTTTTTTAATTTATACCAATATTCTTTTTAGTTCTAACTTGTACCCATCATTTTGAATTTTAATATGTACCCATATTTTCAATTTAATTTGTACCCATAGTTTTGAATTTTAATATGTACCCTTATTTTACATTTAATTTGTACCAATATTTTTTATGAACATACCCATACTAATTATATGTGTTTATTTTATATTTTAAAATATATCAATAGTTATTACATGCACTATATTAATAACTATGTGGGTACATGTTTTTTTTTTTTTGCTAGAACTATGTGAAGAACAAATTTGATTTTTAAGTAATTGTTATATTTGTAATAATATTATTTGGATTTGTTTAAATTTCATAATTTGTGGAATATTGAATGCATAAATGCATGAGTTAAATCCTTAAATGATGCTAGGGACTTTGATCAAACTATTTAAACAAATAAAGTTTCATTCTAACAATTAGATTAATTAGAGATCTGAACCAAAATGACCCATAAAAAGACGGAACTTTAACGAAAATGACCCAAATGACCCATAAAAAAACGGAACTTTAACGAAAAGCTCATGGTACTGTTCACTTTAACGAAAAACCATATTTTAACACTAAAAAGTCAATATTGATACTATTCACTTTACCATTTATTTTGTCCTTATCGTTAAAACTCAAAGTTTTCAATCATTTTCATTAATTTTTCTTAAAAAAAAAAAGTACATGAAACCAAAAAATCAAATTGGGCGCCTGGTACCACAATTCAAAAACATTCAAATACCAACGACCAACGGCAGTGAAACCAAACCTTACCCATTCCAACAAGCAACAGCCAATGAATAAATGAAATAATCACTACAAAAATAGAAATTGTACTGTTTTTTTTTTTTAAATTTAATAAAAAAAAATGTAAAGATTTGTTTTCCCTGAGAAACAACAAACGCATAAAGATTGCACATAAATTTTGCTGTCTCTGGGTTTCTTGCTTGTAGATCAATGATCATCCATCTTCCTGCTCGTTGAAGCAACGGCTGAGATTTCACTGTTAGCTTTGAATGCAATCCATGGCCCCACACAGCTTCACTTTCTGAACTCTCTCTCTGCTTATTCAAATTGTTTTCAAGAGAGAGATTTAGTAGTCTTCATTTCCCACAAGATACAATACAACCCCATCCCATTTGTTTTTCATATATGGGTTCTTGGAATCCGCGCTTCAATTTGTTTACTTGGTGGATTTTTCCTTCTGGGTTTCAGCAGAAAGAGAGCTAGGGCACCCAATTTCACACTCACGAAACGTTTGGATCACTTTTCACTTTTGGGTTGCTTATGTTTTCACCGTTCTTTTCTGGGTTGTTCTTGAAGATGGTTGCTTTTTTTCTTGCAAGTGTTGGGTTGGTGAGATGAAGTATTGAAGTGGGTTTCTGAAAAGTGGCGAAAATGGTGGGCACTGCGCAAAATTGGAGGGTCCGGCACGCGTTCTCGGTGGTGAACGGGGGCCAAGACATGGGTCCGAGCAGCGCTCCGGCGAGTAATGCCGGTTCTGAGAGCGGTGGTATTGAGTTTACCAGAGAGGATGTTGACGCATTATTGAATGAGAGACCCAAAAGGAAGGACAGATTCAGTCTCAAGGTCTGAGCTTTCACTTCTTAATTTTATTTATTATTATTAATTTTGTTTGCTCTCTGAAATTTGAATGTATGATTTTTTGAATTTTATTTGGATTAGTTTACCTGAGATGGGTTTTGGGTATTTCTCAACGTTATGGAATTTTATGTTAATTGATTATATAGGAAAAATGTGAGACACTGAGTGAGTATGTTAAAAGGCTGAAACTTTGCATAAAGTGGTTCCAAGAGCTTGAGGAAAGCTACTTATTAGAGCACGAGAAGTTAGAGAATGATGTACAAGTGTCAAAGCTGCAACGCGATGAAATGGGTATGAATAACATCTTTTGTGTGTTTGAATTCTCAATGAAGTTGTTTACTAGAGTAATTATGTTTGTTTGATTGTAGGGATCTTACTGGAAAACAAGGAAGAAGAATTGAATTCAATTATTGTGGAGCTCAGGAAAAACTATGCTTCTTTACAAGAGAAATTTACGAAAGAAGAGTTGGATAAGATGGTAAGTAGGTGGGTTTGATGTTCATTGTGGATGAGTTTGATTAATTTCTGTAGATTATTCAATGTTTGAAATATGTCTATCAGGCTGCAATGGAATCTCTCTCTAGGGAAAGAGAGGCTAGACGTGAAATTGAGCGATCACAAAATTCCCTCTCGGATGAGCACGCGAGAGTTCAAAGAGAGCTTTCAAGTGCTACTCAGAAGGTAAAGTAGAATATGCATTCCCTTCCTTCTTTTGCTTCCATGTTGACTGGTATGGAGTTTCCTTACAAATGCTTTAATCTGAAAATTGTTCTTTTGGGAGCTCTGCAGATAACTTCACTGAATGATATGTACAAACGATTGCAAGAATACATTGCAAGCTTGCAGCAGTACAACAGTAAACTGCACAACGACCTCTCTACAGTTGAGGAAGACTTTAAGCGCGTAGAGAAGGAAAAAGTTAGTATGGTGGAGAACCTGAGCATGTTAAGGGGTCAGCTTTCAGTGTCCAGAGTGAGTTTCTTATCTTGAATTGTTTCTATTTGCATAAGGAATTTCTCTTATTATACATCTACAAATCTGACTTCCGTGTTCTCCTAAGTAGGCATCTATTGAAAATTCTATATAGGGTGGTGTTAGTTGTATGTTGTATGATTCGCATTATGATCAAATATTCTTGAAAATGTTCATACCTTGATCTGTAGTTCTGACTTCTGTGTCTACAGTGCATTTTAGATGGGTAGGAAGTGGGTCAAATAGTATGAAATTTAAAGTTTGGGTTTCCCCTTCCCGTGTTTTCTTTCAAATTTTTGTTTCTGAAAATGAACTGTTTCAAACTTTCATTTGATGGATGACATACAGCAAACTCAAGATGATGCTATAAAGCAGAGGGATGCTTTGGTAAATGAAGTTGCATCCCTTAGGATGGAGTTGCAACAAGTGAGAGGTGATCGGGATCGACATAAACTCCAAGTGCAGACCCTAACAGCTGAATATACAACGTACAAAGAATCCACCGAGAAATCTAGTTTTGAGCTTGATGACCTCAGATCAAAATACACCGTACTGGAGGTCATTTATATAATTCTTTCTGGTAGTTCTGTGCGTTTTGTTTCTGATGGCGTTTGTTAACATACTATAGTGGTGGGGTATTCTTCAGGTAAGATGTCTGTCTCAGAGTGACCAGATAAGGACATTGAAGGACCAACTAATGATTGCAGAGGAGAAAGTACAGGTGATAATATCTGGTTCTTTTGTGATTCAGAATAATACGGGTTATCAACATTGTTGTTGTGGAATGCAATGTTGAACCACTTATTCATCATGTTGATTGAACTTGCTAAGTATGGATATGTTTTCTTCTAGATGTCCGACTTATCTACAATGGAAACAAGAACTGAATATGAAGGGCAAAAGAAACTTATTAGTGAGTTACAGACTCGCCTGGCAGATGCAGAATTCAAACTTATTGAAGGAGAAATGTTGCGTAAAAAGTTGCACAACACTATCTTGGTAAATCTTTTGCCTCAACTTTTTTATCTTTACCTTTGCTTTCAGCTTATAAATTCTCTCATTCTATAGGAACTAAAAGGGAACATCCGTGTATTCTGTCGAGTGCGACCTTTGTTGGCGGATGAAGACTTAAGCACTGAAGGGAAGGTCATCTCTTATCCAACATCAATGGATGCTCTTGGACGGGGCATTGATTTAGTGCAACCTGGTATGTTAAGCAATGGTAGATAGCTTTCTCTTTTAGGATGTCCTATTCTCTGTTATTCAAACTCACATATTGCCTGTATTTGTCATCAGGGCAAAAACATTCTTTCACATTTGACAAAGTTTTTATGCCTGAAATATCACAAGAAGATGTGTTTGAAGACATTTCACAGCTTGTACAAAGTGCTCTTGATGGTTATAAGGTGATTAAAAGTTTGTTATCTTGTTTAAGCTACCATTTTCATTTCATACAAAGCAATGCCTTTATCGTTTAGTTTTCTCAATTCCTTTCCAACTTTGTCTTATTAGTTTCGGTAGAAAAGCTTTAAATTCGTAGCAACATTTAACTTTGTATGCATGTAATCTATATGCTTCATCTATGATCGTTAAAAAAAATTTCATTCAATATGTGAAGATAGATGCATCCTGTATATTTGTTAGAATGTTATCACATTTTTGTTTCCTTTTTTACAAATTGATAACCTGATGTATTGGCAGTGCAATATATGAAGGTATCTGGTGCATAAGCTTGCATGTATGTGCTTTTGCATCTTTAGGAATTAGGAGTGTATATTGTATTTGGTTAGGAATTTTGTAACATGCATATTCTTTTGCATTCACTTTATTGGTTTTTTATATATCCCTTCATCGTTTGAATTGTGCACTCTTAGCCTGATGGTAGTGGCTTCTTGTTTCAGGTTTGCATTTTTGCCTATGGTCAGACAGGATCAGGGAAAACCTATACAATGATGGGGCAGCCAGGAGATCCAGACCAAAAAGGATTGATTCCTCGTTCATTAGAACAAATTTTTAAAACCAGACAATCTCTTCAACCACAAGGTTGGAAATATGAGATGCAGGTGAGGGGAATCTCTCTCTCTCTCTCTATCACACACACACAATTAGTTTAGTTCTGTGAATGCATCAAATGAATATATTCATTTCAGATGTAATTTTCTTTTTTGTTTGACAAATATGTGTAGGTGTCGATGTTGGAAATATATAATGAAACTATTCGTGATCTGTTAGCACCCAATCGATCATCTTCAGATATGTTGCGAGAAAATGGTATTGGTGGAAAGCAATATACAATCAAACACGATGCAAATGGGAACACTCATGTCTCTGATCTTACCATTGTGGATGTGCGCACTGCTAAAGAGGTCTCATATCTCTTAGAACGGGCTGCACATAGCAGGTTTCTATATCTAACTATCGACTCCTGTTTTTTTGTCGGAGAAATTTGGTTGTCTAAATACAACATATAACTAGTCTTCCAATGCATGTTTCTGTATCTTTTTAACTTTCCCCAGCAGTACTAATGCTTAACAGTGGGGATCTAACTCTAACTCGATGAAAAATGGAATTGCTGATTTTGTTTAAAGGATGAAAATTGCTATTGAAGAAAGGCGCTTACTTATCTTCTACTTTGTTCCTTTCAGGTCTGTAGGCAAAACTCAAATGAACGAGCAATCTTCAAGAAGCCATTTTGTTTTCACACTACGAATATCTGGCGTTAATGAGGTAAGCAACATCCATTTTCTCTGCAGATACTCTTCTGTATGCAAAAAATAATTTTTTGGCTTCATCTTTTTATATTTTTGTTATTGTGCTTACTTTTCTGAACTTACCATCTCATCTTAAGAGCACTGAACAACAAGTACAAGGTGTCCTGAATCTTATTGATCTTGCTGGGAGTGAACGACTTTCCAAGAGTGGGTCAACGGGGGACCGACTGAAAGAAACTCAGGTATTTTATGAAAACCTTAGTCTATTTTGTTTATATGTTTCTTATTTTTCGTTTACAGAAATCATTTTTCCCCTGAAATCAGGCCATCAACAAAAGTCTCTCATGTTTAAGCGACGTAATATTTGCCTTGGCAAAGAAGGAGGACCACGTACCGTTTAGGAACTCAAAGCTTACATATCTTCTTCAGGTTGTTTACTTGTTTAAGTTTATTTTTAAAACGTCCCATCATATCTTCTTGAAAGGTAAAATTCTAAAACTCTTGTGAAATTTCGACCAGCCATGTCTCGGAGGAGACTCAAAGACATTGATGTTCGTAAACATTTCTCCCGATCCCTCCTCGGCAGGTGAATCACTCTGTTCGCTTCGCTTTGCTTCACGGGTAAATGCTTGTGATATTGGGGTTCCACGACGTCAGACCAACATGCGGCCTCCAGATTCACGTATAAGCTATGGTTGATCTTTGATCGAAGATTTCTTTTTTGATTTAAAGTAACCAGTGGTTTGTATTATGTTCCAGTAGTATCATGAAGCGAAATTTGAGAGTGGTTCTAACGTAGGCTTATCTGTATAGTGAAGAAATAGGGCGTGTATCGGTACACTCGGAAAATTCTCTATTCAACTAGTGATTTGATTGAGCTTCATTTCTCAGTAATTTTTCCTTCTGAGTGTTCTGTAGTAATGCTTGATTGCTTGTTGTATGTCGATGACGTAAAACTGACTAGAAGCGGAAAACAGAGTCCGTGTTCATAGTCATAATCTCGAAAACTCATAACTCAACCATCATGTACAAGTTCTATGCTTTTACATTTGCAGATTCAGTTTGACAGAGTATGAACTTACACATCAGTACAAATAAATTCAGTTGGACTAATTTGCTCTATCAGATGAACAGATTTTAAGAATTCACGCCATTCGATCCATGACCTCTTGGAGAATAACTGTTGTGTCTTTATAGTATGTTTCTGTCTGAAGCAGGTCGCGCTGCTTCACGGCACCATCAAGCTGTTGACATATTGGAAAAGAATTTAAACATTTCTCCAGCGGCAAACAATCTGAATTAAGTGTTCATTTTAACGTTACCTTTTCGACCGTGTCAAATAATCTGTTAGCAAGATCAGTAAGGGGCTGTTTCTCATCCACTGGAGCTGCAGAGATTACTCGATCGAAATCAAAGTACATGAAAGTGGATTTTAACCGCAGATACCTTCGAACATAGTTTAATGTATCTTTTGCAATCAAATCCGCCATTGCCAGAAGATCAAAAGCATATTTCTTAAGCCTGAACTTCCTCCCTTTCGTTCCAATATTTGCCATGTAGATTCCCCTTTTCAGAAAAGACCGCGTTCCCGTCTTCTCATTTGCAATTTCTGCATCAAAACACATGGTTGGAGTGAATGACAATACAGCAAATGTTGTAACACTAAAATGCTCTGTACCAAATTTGATTTACTGTTTTCAGCAGAAGGCACAGGCAGAGGGCCGTCGAGCCAGAACCCGTTGCCCTCAGCAAGAGAGACACCGTTGCAGGAGTTGCCAACAAGTGCAATAGAGGCAAGGCCTAATGCAAGTCTTCTTGTAGTTTGTAGTGGCTGTTCCTGCAAACCATCACTTTTCTTGCTCATAAAGCAAATAATGCTCGCTTTCTTTTGGGTTGTTTGTACGGTCGGAAACCTTGGAATGACCGGCAGTGTTTCGGAGACTCCATTAAAGTTTGCCAGGTGAGACATTGCACAAGAATTGGCTGAGAAAATGGCAGTCTTGAGCAAACAGAGAGTGGGTTGGCAAGAACTTGAGCTATATCCTTGTGCAAATTGCACGTTTGCTACGGACCACCAGAAGGATATCCTCAGAAGAAGGGATAGTTTGGTAATTATACACAGCCCAATATATGCTTAAGCCCACATGGGCCCGTACCAGAAGATTACACAAACAAATTATTGGCATTACGATATCATCTACATTAAGGGATAGGGAAGTGTGATAAGATTTACAGTGAGTTAGTAGTAATGTGGTTCAAATTCATTTTTGGTGAGAATCGAACGTAAGACGTCTTACTTACATATAAATAAGAATGCTACTAAATTGTAATATTAAGTGGCAACATGACCATATTAGTAGACCATTGGTTACTTTATGTTTTTCGTTATTTTTGAAATATATATATATTTTTGTCATACTTAGTGAGTTCTGAGGGGGGGGAGGAAGGGGAAAAGGGGCAGGAGAGTATCGAACTCAGGTGAGAATGACCACAAGGGATGAGGATCCTCTCTGGATTCTCTTTGTGGGGATCCGGAGGATCAATCAATCACGATCGTTTATCGTACAATTAATTTTTGTTAGATACTGTTTATATTTAATTTTAAATAAAAAAATTTAAAATAATTTCTAACCGAACGATGTACGATGAATGGACATAATTGATTGATTATTTGAATCTCCACAAATAGGATCCGGATGGGATCCTATTCCGACCACAAGGGTGGTTGACTTCGGAAGCGGATCCCCTCCGGGCTCAAATAAAATGAGCCTAAAGATCAAAGGATCTGGGCTCGTTGAAATTTGATCCAACGACTACAATTATTATAACTTTTAGAGGGCCCCCTCTGTTTGTAACCGTGAGATCAAATTTCAACGGCTCAGATCCTTTGCTCAGGAGCCTCAGTTTATTTGGATTCGGAGAGGATTTGGTTCCGTTGACTTCCATTATGGCACAAGTCCTTGAATTTTTTTAATTATGGGACGCGGATTTTGTCAGAGAAATGATTTTCACCAACCATTTTTCTTTTTCTTCACATTAATTTTTAGGAAAACTAATGAAAATAGCTTGAAAACTTTGAGTTTTAACGATAAAGACAAAATAAAGGGTAAAATGAATAGTACCATAATTGACTTTTTAGTGTAAAAATATGGTTTTTCGTTAAAGTGAATAATACCGAAAGCTTTTCGTTAAAGTTCCTTAATTTTTTTAGCTTTATTTGATTTAACTGCCAAAAAGTAGAGAGAAGTGTATAGAGAGAAAAGATGATTCGTGAAAATCATTTCACTTTTATTACTTCATCTTCCCTTTCCATTTGCACACACATTTTAGCTTTGATCAAATGAAAAAGAGAAACTTTAACTTGGATTGTTTTCAAAAAGGATGTCGCCATCCAAACACCTATTTTCACTTTTCATATACCTCTTTTAATTTTTTATTGTTGGATTGACTGAATTGAAGAAATCAATAGATAATAATTAAAAATGATGTATGAATAGCACTACATTTTCAAAAATTAGGAGGAGACCACTAAATGAAGAGCTACATAAGGCGAATATTTATTGTTTTTTTTCTTTTCTTGAAAATAATATGCAAATATACTCTATGGAGAAGATTCAAAGTTAATCGAGCCGGCAAATAGACTATGATGGCCAAGTGACCTACATTTTCGAAATTTTCTTTCAAAGATATCATCCAATATTTTGGATATATTTTCTTGTACCCTAATCTTGTGAATAAGGTTCAATGCATTATAATTTGACAAATACTTACAAGGGTTTAGGGTTATCCACTTATTATGTGCTTAAATTCTTTCAGCTAAACGATACTGTTTTACTCAACTTTAAGTACAATACCGATGTAATGTGCCCATATATATTTGCAGAAAAATTGATTAGTGAATATTTTATATGTTTTGATGTCCCCAGAAGAAAAAAATCAAATGAGTACTATTCAATCACTTGATAACATACATAAAATTAAGGGCAAGACATGGAACAACCATTCAAGCGAGAAAACTGATAGGACAATTACTTCAAATTTATCTTATTTATGGGAAGGAAAATTCAAACTTGAATGCAAAAGGTGGAGCACAAACAACGTGAGAGAGGATCCTCGCCGAATCCTCCAATCACATCCGTTCATCGTACATCATGCGGTCAGTTTTTGTTAGGTACTGTTTATATTCAATTTAAAAAAAAAATTACAATGATTTTTTATCATACGATGTAAAATGAACAGATATGATTGCAGAATCCCAGAATCCTCACAAAGAGGATAAAGCTAGGATCCTCTTGGAAACAATGGGACACATTTACTAGTAACGGTACCATTGACCTTCAACTGTACCATTGACCTTCAACAATATGGTTGTTCAACTCGTAGAAGGGACTATAGTAGCCACAACAAAATAGGAGTAGGATTCTCTATCCTCATAATCTTTCACCCTTCCATCCCCTTTTATTTGAACGGTCACGGTTAAGCCACATCAACATTTTATATTGATTTTTTTATAGAGATAATAAAACAAAAAATAATGTCTGAGAGGAGGGGATGGGAATAGGAGGGTGGAGAATCATACTCCAACAAAATATCATACCGTTGAAATCACTAGCTACCCCCACAACTTGACTTACAGTACATGATGCGCGAAACAAAAACAGTATCTTGTTTCCCAAGTTTTCAACCCTAGTCCAATCTTTTCGAGACCAATCAAACCGGTAAATATTCCAAGATCCAAAATAGCCACCAGCTTCATTATCTACTGCCAAAGGTAGCTTTCCAGCAAACTCAACCAGGAAATATTGTGAACTGTTTTTAGAACGTACTCTTCGGGAGGCAGAAGAGTCCATGTTCATCGACCAATAACCAGGCGCCGAATAACCCTTACAAAGAAAACAAAAAATTCCATCCACATAGGCCACGTCCCTAACTTTGGTTGATCTTGAATGTTCGAATTTATAAACACTCCATCTTCAATCTTTTGAGGTTACAGGTGCTTATTCTAAAATTTTTGCTCTTGGGTTTATTAGTTTTCGCCACGAAAATAACACAATCAAGACAGGTTGGAGCCGTAGTGAAGGTCGCTTCCAAAGTACCTCTTCTCATGTGGAAAGCTAATGGAGGTAAGCTCTATAAGCTCGTTGCGAAAAGGACTATAGAAAAGGAATGTTGTAGCTTTCGGCTCGAACTTTGCAAGTAACAACCAGCCATATTTCCAAGCACAAAGATGCGTAAACTTATCCGGAAGGCTCGAATGTATCACGTTTGTAATCGAGAACCTTTCCTTAGCCGACAAACCAAAGAGGCGAGCTACGGTCAAGGTTTCACCATTATTTTGGCTACAGCAGTAGTAAGAAGTTAAGGGTGGGTGAACTGTGCGTTGTTGAACCCCATCCTTAACAGCTTGCCAACTTTTGCATACCGCACCAAAGCGAACAAAATCAACATACGAGAGACGTTCAGCTACTATGTGTAAAATATCCGTTGATAGATCACACCATTTAGTCATAAGCGAAGAAAATCAACATATGAGAGACATTCAACCACTATGAAAAGACTTTTTGTACTTGGAGGCCGTAAACGCCTACGAAAGGAATGCTTGGATTTATCATATATGTAGCCATAGGTTGTTGCCCTAGGGGCTCATTGTAATTAGGGTTTTTTTTAGTGAAAATAAACTAATTGCTCATGAAGCCCAGGCCCAAACGCAAGTTTTTTATTTTTTATTTTTACAAAGAAATATTTACACTTAGAGCAGAAAAATAAATTGGCATCGACTCGTAGTCCACAAATAAACTATTTACACATAAGCCACCAAATCATGAATAAACTAGTTGAAGTTGATCTAATCGTGTAATCGTGTATAAACAGTAAGTGTCACGAAAGTTCAACTTATTTATGAAAATGTCACTGCCTTCCCCCCCTTATCTTATATATATATAAAGTGAGCACCCTAAAATGGTGAAACATTCAAAATACCATAAATTGTCTTTTAAGAATTTCATAAATTACAATTGAACCAAAAGAATATGAAGTATTTAACCATATTTTTATTTTGAATGAATTTAATATTTAAAATTATAGAAAAAACAAAAACAAAAACAAAACCTCCCACGTTAGTGGGTGGTTTCAAGTCATTAATTCATTTTTACATCACAGGCGCTACGCGTCCCAAAGATGTGTTGTTTTAGATATTTTTATATTTCTTAAGTGATTATTTTATAAATTGTGGGTGTGTGTCCATCACAATAATTTCTTATTATTTTCAATAATCTAACTTAGCCTTTTTGCACCCACCCATTGTACAAAAAAACGAAATTTATGAATTGCACACTAACCATTCCACATTTTTTTGCTTGCTGATTATTATGGTGTCATTTTTTTGTTTTATTTTTGTGTGTAGCCATCACTTTAGCGAAAAATTGTGTGCAAGATTAACATTACATCTTTTTTAGCAATTAAGTTTTGGATTAGCTTTTGTGTCTGCAATAATTGTTTTTGTTTCATTCACACAATATTTACATCTAAAATTTTGGTAATTTTGTGTGAAGAAAGTGAAATAAGAATCCTTTAAGATAGATATCGTGGTTTGTATATTGTTGTTCAAAATAATCATTGAAAACGGTAATATAAAATAAGGGTCCTAATTAAAATAAGTAACAAAATTGCTTAGAAAGTTTAGAAATAACATTTACGTCATACTTTGTATATTATTAAGAAATGCAAATTGTGCAATGTTTTTCATGAACATACGTTGGAAGTTTTCGCAAATTGGTCATAGAATTCACATCTGCTACACTGCATAAGTCACTGAAATCATGATACTTGTTTATTTATTTACACTGTAGTCTGTACTCCCAAAAGCTAGCGCGTGATCGTTTTTCAACTATTTGCAAGCAAAACCCCATATATAGTTCCACAAATTCTTGGCGTGATTGATGTCCAACTCTCTGCAAAAGAAGAAAAATATTTTCAAATGGATTATGGAATTAAAATATGTGGTTTTTATCATAATTCCTTTGCTAAAACCCGAACTCTTTTTCCTTTACATTTGGCAGTTGTGTGCAAGATTAACATTACAAATAAAATTTGACTATTTTCCTTGACTAATCACTTTTCACCTTTTGCATACCTTTCGAATTCTAGCTAGTTATATTTTTATTTAATTTGTTCAATTCAATCGCCAAAAAAAATAAAAGGGTATCCAAAAGTTGAAAACCAATGTTCATGTATCATTTCTCCTCATTGTACGGGTCCAATAAACTTGTCATCACCTCAGGTAAGCCCACAACATCATCCCTTCTCAAAAGAAAAGGTAAATAAATAACTAAATCATCTTTCTCCTAAACAAAAGATCAAAAGTATGATAACCCCTGCAATCAAATAGTTGAGTGTGAGAACCCAACAGCTCACATAATCCACAATTTTTTTTTCGTTCAAAGGAATGACATAGATTGGAGTTGTGTGTACAAGAAAACGAAACAAGTTTTATTACATCTTGCGAATTAAAACACTATGCATGGAGACTGTAACAAAACTCCATGAATGCACTATCATGGATGATTAAAAATCCATGAAAACTCATTGACTAATTAATTTATTTCGTATCATTCTTCCTCTGATTGCAAGTGGCTGCTCCTTTGCTATTTCTAAAACCCAAATTTTGATACAAGTGAATTGGGAGAGGAGGGAATCGAACTCAGAGTTTTGTATTGTTCAGAATTTTTACAGAAGAATACAAATTGTCAAACTCCACAAGTTTATGGGCTTGATTTTTATTTGAAGGAATTATTAAAAATCTCATGTATGAATACTTTTTTCTTCATTTAATCCTTAAATTTTTTCTATTTAATTTTCGGTCCTTAAATTAAAATTTGGATGCTCAACTGTTGATGAAAGCCCAAACTTGTAAAAATTGAGTAGACCAAACACGTAAAAATTAGCAGTCATTGGACTTGTAGTTAATGGAGTAGAAAGTATGATAATATATAGGGGTATATTGGAAGATATGGTCTGCGACATGAGATGTCTGGTACCCATGGTGACGGTTCTCAATCTTCTTGTTTCCATGGGATTTAAGGCTGGTTTGATATTGCTGTGCTTTGAAAAAAAAACTCATTTTGCTGTGCTATGAGAATAAGCAGCAGAGTGTTTGGTAAATTTTTTTGTAAAAGTGCTTTTGAAAAAAAAAAGCAGTATTATAGTGTTTGATAAACTTTTATGTAAAACAGATATGAAAAAAGCTGGTTTTTCAAAGCTGGGTTTTGCAGCTTTGTGTTTTTGGCTTTTTTTTTCACCAAAAACTGTGAAAAAAAGCTGAAGCAGAATGTTTACCAAACATAAAAAAAGCTCCCAGCTTTTTTTGATAGCCACTTTTTTTTTTTAGAATCACCTCAGTACCAAACTAGGGCTTAGTATTAAGCCTAATCCCTTAATTTGAGGAAGATTGACAACTAGTTGACTTGTTGATATTTGTGTGTTAGTTGTTTGCTGCAGTCCCTCAATTTAAGAGATGACAACTTTAAGGTTTATCGAGTTAGTAGGATCTGTTAAGGGAAGGTTGCTTGTAACCTTCTACCTTATTATATACCCCATCTTGTTCTTTCAATCAATACATGAAAAATACATTCAAACAAACTTAAAATTCTACATGGTATCAGAGCAGTGTCATTCTTGACCTGTCTCTGCCGATTTTTTTTTTCCGCTGTTGTTCATCTTCAAGCTATAGTTATGGCTGAAGAAAGCTCAATAAACCGTGGAGGAAAAAACTCACAAAGTTCTCATTTTTTTGTTCCAGATACTGAGATAAATACGAATCAGCGTATATGCTATGTTTTGTTGAATGAATTCAACTATCTCCCGTGGTCTAGAGCAATGTTTCTTGCTCTTGGTGGAAGAGGAAAGTTAGGGTTCATCAATTAAGGAGTTAGAGCACCCCAATGAAGAAACATATTGCTGAAATCTTCAGCTATTCTGAGCCCTCGCACGATCTGTGGAATTATGTGAAGGACATGAACGGGAATCAAAATAATTATGCACGTGTGTTTCAGCTGAAGAGGGGCATTGCCAATCTTCAACAAGATGAAAAAAACTTTGTAATCACTTAGGAAGTCTCAAGACTATATGGAATGAGTTAGATGTTTATCTACCTCACACCATTGATGCTGCTGTTCTTCTGAAAAGGGTTGAAAAAGACAAGATATATCAGTTGCTTGCGAGTTTGAACTCTAACTATGAGGATCTCAGAAGTCACATCTTGATGAATGTCGAACTTCCTTCCTTCAAAGCGGTGTGTGCCACTGTTCAACATGAGGAAGCTCGAAGAAAGGTGATGAACTTGGAGAAGAATTCCAAGATTTCTGAGTCAAGAGTCTAACATAAACCCTCAGACATCAGGCCTTACAAGGGTAAAAATCCGCACTTGAAATGCAGTTACTGTGATGTTATATGTCACGTGGAAGAAAGGTGATGGATTCTGCACCCCGAACTGAAACCTAAGTTCAACAAGGATCATAAAATGATTCCTTCAAGGTAGCTCCACACTGGCTCATACAAACCTCAGCATGCAGCAAATCACAGCTATACCTCGTTCCCTGAGAGCATACATGACTTCTTTTCAAATCATGTCTCACTCATAAATGACTTTGCAATATACATGCAAACCAAGGGACATAGAAAAGTTGCAGAAAGCTCAAGGGGTACAACTGAAAATCCCACTGCACTACAAGGATAGTTCGCATGCTTCCTTGCTGAAAATGAGAACATATTAAGAAGCAATGCCCCATGTATTTTTAGTGCTTTCTCAACTACCTTACACACTGGTATTGAACATGATTGTTAGATTATAGACTCAGGAACCACTGACCACATGACAAACAAAGCCTCCAACTTACACAGTTTTCAAATCTTGTCAAAACCCTTTTATGTGTCAGTTGCAAATGGAAAAAATGCCATGGTTTTAGGAGTGGAAAAAAAAATCTTTCAAACAATCTTGAGTCTACAGCACTGTTTGTTCCTACCTTTCCTTTTCAACTTTTGTCCATAGGAAAGATCACTAGAACTCTAAATTGTCTTGTCACCTTCTCACCAAACAGTGTTGTGTTTCAGGATTCTCTCACCAAGAAGACGATTGGTGAAAGTTTTTTTCTAAATGGTCTTTACTATCTATGCAAGAAACCTCATCTTGTCAAAGCCTTGCATGTTGATTCAATCTCTCCCAATGACCAACAAATTTGGCATCAAAGGTTAGCCCATCCATCCGAGGCCGTTTTGCTTAAACTTTTTCCCAAAATGTATCAATCATCTACAATGTGTGATACATGTCAGTTCTTGAAGTTTACTAGACTCATTTTTTGTTCCTCAATGTCTAGGGCTAGCAAACCTTTTGAACTTGTACACTCCAATATTTGGGGTCTAACTATTGAATCTTTTGATGGATATAAATATTTTGTTATCTTTGTGGATGATTTTACTAGAACAACATGGCAATATCTCTTGAAATCTAAAAATGAGGTCACTATGTTCAAAGACTTTCATCAACTTGTCATAACTCAATTTCAGTCAACAATTAAGAATCTAAGAACCGATAATGGCACTGAGTTCTTATCCAATAATATGAATCAATACTTGAGTTCTCATGGTATTATCCACCAAACAAGTTGTGTGGGAACTCCACAACAAAATGGGATCTCAGAAAGGAAGAACATGAATTTACTTAAGAAGACTCATGCATTGATGTTGCTTATGAATGTACCAAAATTTTTTTGGTCACAAGCCATTCTTACTGCAACTTATTTAATCAATCGATTACATAGTCGTGTTTTAGAGTTTAATTCTCCTTACGAAACTCTTAAGGGAAGGCTTATAACTCTTTCACATTTGAAGGTATTTGGCTGCAGTTGCTTTGTTCATATTCAAGCATTGCACCGTGATAAACTGGATGTTAGGGTTGCAAAGTGTGTCTTCATGGGGTATTCATCCACTCAAAAAGGTTACAAATGTTTTAATCCTATCACTAACAAGATGTTTGTGTCTAAGGATGTAAAATTTGAGGAAACTATTCTATATTTCTCTAAGAAGGTGGCTTACTCCAGAGAGGGGGAGCTAATGATTGATTTATTTCCTTTGCCTGCATGCATTGATCACTCAGTGCACTTGGATCCTGACGCCACTGGCAACCATGGACCAGAAGAGATTGTGGATGACTCTACTCAATCTAACAATCTGAAGGGAGACACTGAGCTTATTCAAGATGAAATTCACGAGGAGTTTTCCAATTTACCTCCTACAAGGCGTAATCCTGTGTGTGCTCGACAACCTCCAGCAAGGCTTTGAGACTAGGTCACATTTGCTTTTAAACACCCCATCACTGAGGTACTGAACTATAATCATGTCTCTTCCAATTATGCTACATTTATGGCTAAAATTTCCAATCACATTAAACCATGTACCTTTCAAGAAGCTCAACTAATTCCTGAGTGGAGAAATGTTATAAAGGATGAACTTCATGCCTTGGAGGACAATCAAACATGGAGCATTGTGAAGTTACCACCAGGGAAGAAAGCTGTTGGGAGTAGATGGATCTACAAAATAAAGTTCAAGGCAGATGGATTAATTGAACCTCACAAGGCCAAATTGGTTGCTCGTGGTTTTACTTAAACATTTGGAGTAGACTACAAGGAGACATTTGCTCCAATAGCCAAAATGAACTCTGTTAGGGTTTTACTTTCAATAGCTGTGAATTGCGGTTGGCCATTGTATCAAATGGACGTAAAAAATGCATTCCTCCATGGGGAATTACAAGAGGAAGTATACATGCAACTTCCACCAGGTTATTCTCAAAGCAAAAATGGTATGGTTTGTCGATTGCATAAAGCAATCTATGGGTTGAAACAATCTCCACGTGCATGGTTTGCCAAGTTGAGTTCAGTGTTTGAAGCAGCTAGCTTTGCTCGAAGTAATGCAGACTCATCCTTGTTCACTCGTAAAGGAGCATCTGGTATATTGGTGGTTCTCATCTATGTCGACGATATCATCATCACAAGTGAAAATGAAGTTGAAATAGAAACTTTCAAGAAATCTCTCAATCACACCTTTGCCATTAAAGACCTAGGGAAATTAAATTATTTCCTTGGCATTGAAATGGCAACGTCTCAAAAGGGTTTGTTTCTAAACTAGCGCAAGTATGTTGTGGACCTTCTCACTGAGGCTGAATTACTTGATTGCAAGCCTGCTGTCACTCATCTTGACAACAAACTAAAGCTTGATGCAGATGGAGAGCCTCTCATTGATGTGAGTCACTACCAAAGGTTGGTTGGAAAACTTATATAACTTACCATAACCAGACCAGATATTACCTATGCTATGAGCCTAGTTAGTCAATTCACGGATGCACCATCTATGAAACATCTTCTTATTGTCAAAGAATCCTACTCTACCTAAAAGGCTCTGTTGGTAGAGGTATTCTTATGAAGAACAACCACTTTACTCAAATATGTGGTTACACTGATGCAGACTGGGTTGGGAATGCAATTGATAGGAAGTCCACCACTGGATATTGTACGTTTGTCAGAGGAAACCTCATCACATGGAAAAGCAAAAAACAAAAAGTTATTGCACGTTCTAGCGCAGAGGCTAAGTATCGTGCAGTGGCATCGACATCATGTGAATTAATTTGGCTCAAAGGGTTACTTTCAGACTTGGGATTCTTTAGCTTTACTCAAATGTCACTAATGTGTGACAATTAAGCAGCCATGCATATCGCTACTAATCCGGTGTTCCATGAAAGGACCAAACACATTGAGGTGGACTGTCACTACATTAAGGCACAAGTTCAATCCCAAGTTATTCAAACCATCTATACTCGTAGCCATGATCAATTGGCAGATGTGTTCACCAAAGCTTTCCCTTCAGCTTCTTTTCAACGTCACCTTGACAAGTTTGGCTCGATCAATCTCCTCAATCCAGCTTGAGGGGGAGTATTGGATGATATGGTCTGCAACATGAGATGTTTGGTACCCATGCTGACAGTCCTCAGTCTTCCTCTTTCCATGGGATTTAGTATTAAGCCTAATCTCTTAATTTGAGGAAGATTGACAGCTAGTTGACTTGTTGATATTTGTGTGTTAGTTGTTTGCTATAGTCCCTCAATTTAAGGGATGACAACTTTAGGGTTTATTGGGTTAGTAGGATCTATCAAGGGAAGGTTGCTTGTAACCTTCTACCTTATTATATACCCCCTCTTGTTCTTTCAATCAATACATGAAAAATACATTCAAACAAACTTAAAATTCCACAAGGTAAACTATAATATAGTAGTGATGGAAAGGAATGACCAATTTTGTAGAGGATAAATTGAATAGAAAATATGAAACTGGCCTATAGCTATTCCTTTTAGTTTTTTGTGAGTTAATGTGGATGAATTGATGCAACAACAATGGAGGCCAATTATTCTTACGATTTTCAATTGTCATTTATGTAGCAACAACAATGGAGGCCAAGGTGGTTAACAAAGGTAATGGCTTTTGCACAGAGGTGCAAGAAGATATCACATGCACAGACGTAGGGTTCGGCCAAGCGTCCTTAGATAGATGTAATACCAAATACTCAAATAATCCCACCGCGGGCGTAACGTGCCTAAATGTCCCCGGCGAGTCGAGTCCGTTATCTTGCTCATGCACTTTTTCTTGCTAAATGTACTTGTTCTATATCTTCTTGTATGTCTCTTTCATGGATTAAATAAGAAGGAAATAAAAAATTATTTATTGTAATATAAGAAAAATTCATCTACTATCTCTCGCTTACTGGTTTAACTACTTTTATATTATATCCTGGGTGGGCTGAAGAATGCTTGATAGTATCACATTCTCCTCAAATATCATTTCTAGGTTCTAGGTCTTATTATAAAGTGAACAACAAAGTTTAATTGTGCACTTTGTTACTCTGAGGCTTTGAAAGGATTTAATCACTACTAGCTACAAGGAGCCTAAATATCATTAAATATAACAATATTGAACAATAGGAATTCGAGCATAAGACTTTGACTGCAAGAGTAAATTAATATTATCTCTTGCATTTACAAGGGTATAACTCTTGCGTATATGCACTTGGAGCGCAGGAGTAAACATCAACTCTTGTTAAGGAAATTTGCTTAATTAGTTGGATTCTAGTTAATGGGTTTTAACTTTTAAAACTAGAAAGATAAGCATCACGGGTTAAAGGTGAGAGAAAATGAGTTTCAAGTGGGGAAACCCAAAATTTCTAAATGATTTACCATTTCATCTCAATTTACAAAAAAAAAAAAAAAAAAAGCAACATAAACTCCTTCTACAATTAACATTGTTTGTCACTACCCCAAATATGGTGTGGTGAAAGACTAATACGAAGTCCAAGTTCATAATTTCCAAACAGAAAACTGTTGAACTAGCGGATTACATAATATATTAATATGCCAATGAGCAAAATGCAAGGACTACAAGGTGGTGTTAATTGTGGGGGAAGAGAGAGAGAGAGAGAGAGGGGATACTTTGTATTTGTAGTGTGGCGACTTCTTAAAAAATTTCAAGAAACCTTAATAATTAGCATCCATGTCCTGACCATGAGCCATGCCCCAGGAATCTACAGATCTGTAATTATTCATTGTTTGCGAGTTTTTATCCGTTTTTTCTCCAGACATTTCATTGATAGTCTTGCCTAGATAATAACCTCGAGGCATGAGACGATAGCCTCATGTACCTAAAGTTATTATAATATATATATATATATATATATATATATGAAATATAAACCTTGTAAGACAAATATTCATTGTCATTCAAACAATTAAGCACAAAACAAACATATAATTCAACTAATAGTCAAGACCATCCCAAATCAAATTAAAATCCAAGGTACGAATCTCAAGCAACCACCATAATGATCTTAAAGATCATTCAAAAGTGCACAAGTCACAAACCACTCACAAACATACGAAGAGAAATCATTCATTCCAAATCTTCTCCATCTAAAACAAAGACAATATCATTTTCTTCATTGGCAAGTCCAGTTGACACTTGAAATTTTGAAGTAAAGAAAAGTGAGAGAGGCGTCTATGGCTGTATGAGATTTGCTGGCTATCGCTGGTCTGCTCGCATGCTCTCTTTGTGTTCTTTTATGCGAACGCGAAGTATGAGATAGACACGCCAATTTGAGCTTTCAAACACATGTACATGCCAGTCAAATATATTACAGACAAGTAACATTACCTAAATGAAGTCAAATTCTAATATATACCCAAACCTCAATCAAATGTTTCAAAATTGTGTATCATTCAATGTTATAAACTCCTAAAAGTTCTCGAAAAGAAGAAGAAGAAGAAGAAGAAGAAGAAGAATATATGCCCAAACCTCAATCAAATGTTTCAAAATTGTGTATCATTCAAAGTTATAAACTCTGAAAAGTTCTCGAAAAGAAGAAGAAGAAGAAGAAGAAGAAGAAGAAGAATTATAAACTCCTAAAAGTTCTCGAAAAGAGAAGAAGAAGAGGTTAAAATAATGTCCGTGCAACAACAACAACAAAGCCTTTTCCCACTAAATGGGGTCGGCTATATGAATCCTAGAACGTCATTGCGCGTGGTTTTGTGTCATATCCTCCGTTAGATCCAAGTACTCTAAGTCTTTTCTTAGGGTCTCTTCCAAAGTTTTCCTAGGTCTACCTCTACCTCTTCGGCCCTGAACCTCTATCCCGTAGTCACATCTTCGAATCGGAGCGTCAGTAGGCCTTCTTTGTACATGTCCAAACCCATTTTGTGTACGTGTTGATGCTTCACCGCCCAACATTCTATGCCATATAGCATCGCCGGCCTTATTACCGTTCTATAAAATTTTCCCTTGAGCTTTAGTGGCCTACGACAGTCACACAACACGCCGGAAGCACTCTTCCACTTCATCCATCCAGCTTGTATTCTATGGTTGAGATCTCCATCTAATTCTCCGTTCTTTTGCAAGATAGATCCTAGGTAGCGAAAACGGTCGCTCTTTGGTATTTCCTGATCTCCGATCCTCACCCCTAACTCATTTTGGCCTCCATTTGCAATGAACTTGCACTCCATATATTCTGTCTTTGATCGACTTAGGCGAAAACCTTTAGATTCCAACACTTCTCTCCAAAAGTTAAGCTTCGCATTTACCCCTCATAAGTTTCATCTATCAACACTATATCGTGTGCGAAAAGCATACACCAAGGAATATAATCTTGAATATGTCCTGTTAACTCATCCATTACCAACGCAAAAAGGTAAGGACTTAAGGATTGTTGATGCACAAAATCAGTGAGGACTTTGGTACAACAGAAAGTATTAAGTTTGTGATATTCGCTAGATTGCTCTGGTCATTAGTGTGGATAAGTATGTAAATGGATAGAGACAGGAAAGCAAACACAAGATGTACGTGGTTCACCCAGATTGGCTACGTCCACGGAGTAGAGGAGTTCTCATTAATTGTTAAGGGTTTACGCAAGTACATAGGTTCAAGCTCTCCTTTAGTGAGTACAAGTGAATGATTTAGTACAAATGACATAGGTGTAAGCTCTCGTCTTCACTTGCCTTAACTGTCTCATAGGTAGATGTGGCATCTTCTCTGGAAGTACGCTTCCTCCATCCAGGGGTGGTATCTTTAACTGGTGGAGATGCACAAGGTAATGTATCAATTTCACTTGAAGCTTACTTGTAGTTTCAGGCTTGGTCAAGCGCGATACAAACCATGTAGTAGGAGTCCCCCAAGTCGCCGAGCTAGGGGATCTGCTGAAAGAGGTGACAAACAAGGTAAGCAATCAGAGCTCTAAGCAATCAGTCCCAGATCAGAAGTTTGATTTCGAGTTCTGGCTGATTGTTCTCATTCTCCCTATCTTGCAGGCAGCATGAAGGATAAAGAGAAGAAAAAGAGAATAGATGATATGAGATACTTTTGCTTTTGAAGAAGTAACTTTCCACATGCTTATTCTTGAACTGGGCTGGAGGATTTTCTGGTTTCCTCTAGAGTATAAGGCCGACTGAAGAATTTGAGGGTCAAAATATCTCCATTAAATCTAGAGTACGTTCGACCCTGCTGATATGTGATACTTTTGCTGTTGACAAAGTAGTGGATGTATCGGCACGTGTTCTGTTACGCTTGTCTCCACATGATTCCTTGTATCCTTCTCACTTTCCCTATCTGTTCCTCAGGCAGATGTGGTATCTTTTCTGGAAGCATAAGATGTTGAAGATGGGTACTCGAGAGCAATGCTAGGTAAGTAATCAGGTAAGGGGTTACAGGCAGTCAGTTCCTGACTGGAAGCTTGATTCCAAGTGCTGACTGATTGCTCTCTTTCTCCTTGTCTTGCAGGTAAGAACAAGGCCAAAGGAAAAGACAGGGAAAAAGCATGATATAGGATACTCTTGCTTTTAACCCTGATGATATGAGATATTTTTGCTCTGGTGTAGCTTGTTTGCAGAGGTATTATCGAGGGGAAAGAAAGCTGAGTATTTCGAAAGGCTTCGTTGGGAATGCCCTCTCAGATATGAGGAAGGGTTGAGCATTTTTACAGGTCTGCCTGTCCGTTGAGGATGGAGGTCGACATATATAGGAGTTTCCCTAACAACAAGTAATAATGATATTCCTTTACCCTGCTTGGTCATAGCACGGTAGTGGGAGCTGCCAGCTTCACGTGTGTCAGAGCACTTTGAAAAAGTGGTCTGTGGTATCTGGAAAGCTGATGTTGCATGTGAAGATTACAAACAAGCTTTATCCAAGGAGATTTGGCTATTGAAGTTGAGAAAGCGGTGCCTCTTCGGTTTTCGTACAAGCAATCCTGTAGGGGGATCTGGCTCTTGAGATTCGGAAAACAGTGCCTCTTCGATTTTTGAGAGAGCAATCCTGCTGGGAGTCTAGCTCTTGAGATTCGGAGAGCGGTGTCTCTTCGATTTTTTAGAAAGTAATCATGTTAGGAGTCTGGCTCTCGAGATTCGAAGGACGGTGTCTCTTCGATTTTGGAGCAAGCAATATTGTTGGGAGTGTTTTCTCGAATGTAAGTAAAGGTTGGGCATGTTTGCTAGTCTACCTTGCCACAGAGCACAGAGGTTGACACACAAGGACTTTCCAATTATCCAGCAGCGGTGCTGTTCCTTTACCCTTATAGGTAATAATATGGTAGCTAGACCTTCAAAATTTATGTGTCTAAACTTTGTTAGTGCTGTTTCTTTGCTATTCTTTTACCCTTCTTGGTCATAGCGATGTAGTGGGAGCTGCAAGCTTCACATGTCTAAATTTTGTCAGAGATCTTTGGCAAAGTTATCTGTGGTACCCATGAGCTGATGGTGCGTGTGGAAAGTGGATGATTGAACAGTAAGATTCACGTGCTTTCTACTTCACCAGAAATCTTCAACAGAATGCCCGTAATTTTAGCAAAGCTGAGTGTGCATGTGACAGGTGCTGACAAGGCTGAAAAAAGCAGGTGCCTCTTTGATTTCTGAGATCAGCCCTCGTGGTCTTTGAGCAACCCAGCTTTTGAGAAAGCAAGCGCCTCTTCGATTTCTGAGATCGGCATTCGTGGTCTTTGAGCAGCCCAGCTTTTAAGAAAGTAAATGCCTCTTCGATTTCTAAGATCGACTCTCGTGGTTTCTGAGCAGCCCAGCTTTTGAGAAAGCAAATGCCTCTTCAATTTCTGGGCAGGCGCCTTTTCGATTTCTGAAGCTCCGTCGAGTGCAGATTTTTATAGAGGCTGACATTAAGTTCCAAAGCACACTTGAATCTTCACCAGTAGAAGTGCGGTGGCGGCCATGAACCTTCTCACTCCCAAAGATAACAGACTATTTTCTAAACGGTCTGATGAGTTGGCTGTTAAGGATTCTCTGGCTCTAAGTGTTCAGTGTGCAGGTTCTGTGTCTAATATGGCCCAGCGCCTATTTGCTCGAACCCGCCAAGTTGAATCATTGGCGGCTGAAGTGATGAGTCTCAAACAGGAGATTAAAGGGCTCAAGCATGAGAATAAACAGTTGCACCGGCTCGCACATGACTATGCTACAAACATGAAGAGGAAGCTTGACCAGATGAAGGAATCTGATGGTCAGGTTTTACTTGATCATCAGCGGTTTGTGGGTTTGTTCCAAAGGTATTTATTGCATTCGTCTTCTGGGGCTGTACCGCGTAATGAAGCTCCAAATGATCAACCTTCGATGCCTCATCCTTCTAGGGTTCTGTCCAGTACTGAGGCTCCGAATGATCCCCCTTCGGTGCCTTCTCTTTCTGGGGCTCTACCGACTGCTGAGACTTCTCCTAAGCAACCTTTGTGAAGGCTCCCTCTTGTTTGTTTATTTTGACTCATGTATATGTACATATTTGTAACTTATCGAAGATATCAATAAATAAGCTTTGCTTCATTTCAACGTATTGTGTTAAATACACCAAAGCCTTCTTCACTGAGTGGGGTCGGCTATATGAATCTTAGAACGTCATTGTGCTCGGTCCTGTGTCATGTCCTCCGTTAGATCCAAATACTCTAAGTCTTTTCTTAGAGTCTCTTCCAAAGTTTTCCTAGGTCTTCCTCTACCCCTCCGGCCCTGAACCTCTGTCCCGTAGTCGCATCTTCTAACCGGAGCGTCAGTAAGCCTTCTTTGCACATGTCCAAACCACCGTAACCGATTTTCTCTCAATTTTCCTACAATTTCGGCTACTCCTACTTTACCTCGGATATCTTCATTCCTAATCTTATCTTTTCTCGTGTGCCCACACATCTAACGAAGCATCATCATCTCCGCTACACCCATTTTGTGTACGTGTTGATGCTTCACCGCCCAACATTTTGTGCCATACAACATCGCCGACCTTATTGTCGTCCTATAAAATTTTTCCTTGAGCTTCAGTGGCATACGGCGGTCACACAACACGCCGGATGCACTCTTCCACTTCATCCATCCAACTTGTATTCTATGGTTGAGATCTCCATATAATTCTCCGTTCTTTTGCAAGATAGATCCTAAGTACCGAAAACGATCGCTCTTTGGTATTTCCTGATCTCCGATCCTCACCCCTAACTCATTTTGGCCTTCATTTGCATTGAACTTGCACTCCATATATTCTGTCTTTGATCGGCTTAGGCGAAGACCTTTAGATTCCAACACTTTTCTCCAAAGGTTAAGCTTCGCATTTACCCATTCCTGAGTTTCATCTATCAACACTATATCATTTGCGAAAAGCATACACCAAGGAATATCATCTTGAATATGTCATGTTAACTCATCCATTACCAACGCAAAAAGGTAAGGACTTAAGGATGAGCCTTGATGTAATCCTACAGTTATGGGGAAGCTTTCGGTTTGTCCTTCATGAGTTCTTACGGCAGTCTTTGCTCCTTCATACATATCCTTTATAGCTTGGATATATGCTACTCGTACTCCTTTCTTCTCTAAAATCCTCCAAAGAATGTCTTTTGGGACCCTATCATACGTTTTTTCCAAATCTATAAAGACCATGTGTAAATCCTTTTTCCCATCTCTATATCTTTCCATCAATCTTCGTAAGAGATAGATTGCCTCCATGGTTGAGCGCCCTGGTATGAACCCGAATTGGTTGTCCGAAACCCGTGTCTCTTGCCTCAATCTATGCTCAATGACTCTCTCTCTCAGAGCTTCATTGTATGGCTCATTAGCTTAATACCCCTATAGTTCATGCAATTTTGTACGTCGCCCTTATTCTTGTAGATAGGCACCAAAGTGCTCTTTCGCCACTCAGTTGGCATCTTCTTCGTTTTCAAAATCCTATTGAAAAGGTCAGTGAGCCATGCTATACCTGTCTCTCCCAAGACTTTCCACACTTCGATCGGTATATCGTCTGGGCCCACTGCTTTTCTATGCTTAATCTTTTTCAAAGCTACAACCACTTATTCCTTCCTGATTCGACGATAAAATGAGTAGTTTCTACACTCTTCTGAGTTACTCAACTCCCCTAAAGAAGTACTCCTTTCATGTCCTTCATTGAAAAGATTATGAAAATAACCTCTCCATCTGTCTTTGACCGCATTCTTTGTAGCAAGAACCTTTCCATCCTCATCGTTGATGCACCTCACTTGGTTTAGGTCTCTTGTCTTCTTTTCCCTTGCTCTAGCTAGTTTATAGATATCCAACTCTCCTTCATTGGTATCTAGTCACTTATACATGTCGTCATAAGCCGCTAACTTAGCTTCTCTCATAGCTTTCTTCTCCTCTTGCTTCGCTCTTCTATACCTTTCACCATTTTCATCGGTCATGTCCTTGTATAAGGCTTTACAACATTCCTTCTTAGCCTTCACTTTTGTTTGTACCTCCTCATTCGACCACCAAGATTCCTTTTGGTATGGGGCAAAACCCTTGGACTCTCCTAATACCTCTTTTGCTACTTTTTGGATACAACTAGCCATGGAATCCCACCTTTGGCTAGCTTCCCCCTCTCTATCCCACCCACACTAGGTGATTACTTTCTCTTTGAAAATGGCTTGTTTTTCTCCTTTTAGATTCCACCATCTAGTCCTTGGGCACTTCCAAGTCTTGTTCTTTTTTCTCTCTTTTGATATGTACATCCATCACCAACAAGCGATGTTGATTAGCCAAGCTCTCTCCCGGTATAACTTTGCAATCCTTACAAGTTATACGATCCCCTTTCCTCATTAGAAGAAAATAATGTCCGTAATACGACATAATATATAGGTGAATAAAATTTAGATAGACAATTGAGCCTGACCATATATCTAAGGGGTTGAATTGAAACCAAGCCTTCTCTCTAGTACTTTTGATGAAATGCCCACCTGCCTTCCCCTTTGTAGTATAAGACTCGTACCGATCCTCCAAGCTACGATAAACTATCACGTTTGCAAATTCAGTAGCCTCCCCCACTGCTGGATTCACAATTGCTTTCGATGTTTTGAATAGGTTAGGCCAGCATAATATAAACACTACTCAATTTCCCAAACTTTCAACTCACTCAACTCCAAAAATTTTGGAGATGAATCAAACTGGAAAACATACCAAAACCTAATCGGATGATAATTTTCGACACAATAAAACGCCAATAAGAGCTCCCCATCAGACTCAGCCAAATAATATGTTCCACTGGATTATAGAGAAAATGATGTCTTGGCACGTAGGTTATACAATGTTAAATGTTTCTAGGCTTGAAGTGAAACATCGAAGGCACCCAAGGTAAATGAAAAAAAAAGTATCGCCACACCATAGACATAATATAAAATTCCATCCACATATGCTACTAGATTCAGTTTGATCAAAATCATAATTTCCACGTATACAACTCCAACTCTTCTCTGTCGAGTTATATGTGCTTATAAAGCGATATCCTTGATGATATCTTATGTTTTCCCCTAGGACAACGATGAAACAATCAGGAGAAGTTGGAGTGGTTGTAAACCTTTTCATCCGTGTACAAATCTAACGGAGGTATTTCCAGAACCTGATTGCAGAAGGGATTAAAGTAAAAGAATGTTGTCCTCCTGCTATTGGACGAATTTTCGACTTTTGAGAAAAGTAACCGTGTTTTGAAGAATGAAGTCGAGCATTGGCAATGAGCCCTCCCCCTTCTTCTCCTATCAGATGCGTGCTTCCAATATATAAGTTCGTTTATATGACAGATCAAATAGCTCTAACGCCTTCACGATTTTACCATCTACCTTCTTGCACCAAGGTGACACACTATGTAGGCATGGTGATGATTGCCTGTTTGCACTCAGTTGAACCCATTCCGGAACAGCCCGCCAACTCCTGCACACCGCAGAAATGTGACAAAGATCAAGATGTGAGAGATGTTCAACTACCTTGTTTAATATATCAATTGGAAGTTCATACCATATTCGAGCCATAATAGAGTATACTTTTCTTGATACTAGTAATATTCATTACTAAATTCAACTGAACTTCAACGGGGGATTCAAATTTGTCTACGATGAGGGATTTGAACTTGTCTACGAGGAGAGATATTGAACAATATACCGAAAAACATAGCTTTTATTGAATTAATTAATCAGAAACAAAACAAAGAGGTCTTTATATAGAGAAAGACCAAAGCAAACCCTAGACTAAAACCCTAAACCAAATCCTAAACAAACTCAAATACTTAATGGGCAAGTAGCTAATCCTTGGCCTGCAAGATAACAACCTAAATTCCAAACTAAATTCCAACACCCCCCGTCAAACTCATGGCGAAACACAGTCATGAGTTTGCAAGGTAGATGTGGATACAAGACTCCAAATTCTAGTGCTAATGCCAATGCGAAAAACACAACCATGCTAATGCCGATGCCAACTTCAAAACACAACCATGTTAATGCTGATGCCAATTTCAAACTACCATGTCAATGCCGATGCCAACTTCAAACTACCATGTCCAATCATCCTTCCTAGATTCAGATTTTGAATCAGTTCCAATATGCAAAACAGCAGCTGCTCCTCCTTTCTGTGGAAGTTCATGTTGCTGAGACAACTTAGGACATTGGGATTTCCAATGCCCTTTCCCTTTACAATAAGAACACTCATCCATAGCAACCCTACGAGACCTTGCCGCAGCAAATGCTGAAGTATTTGACGACGATGAAGAGAGCCTATGCGACTGCACACGAACTTCTTCTGCTTGTAACTCATTAAGAACAGAATCAACAGATGGAAGAGGAGTTCGATGAAGGATGGAGCTACGGAGTGTCTCAAACTCATCCCGAAGAGGCATTAGAAACTGAACAAGACGTTGTTCTTCTCTATATTTACAATAGAGCTTGACAATGCCGAGTTCTTCAGGCTCAGTTAATGCAAGTTGATCCCAAAGATTAGTCAGTTCATTGTAAAACACTTGAATACTCTTATCACCTTGCTGGATTGTACGAATCTCCATTTCCAATTGATACCTCTTAGCAAAATTGGCCTTGGTATACAACTTTGCCAAGTGATCCCAAACTTCCTTAGACGTTGAGAACTTAGCCAGTTGCATTCCAATAGCCAAATCAACAGAATTATTAATCCACGTAATAATCTTTGAATTATTCATCTCCCATGCAGCAACCAATTCAACATGTTTCTCATCTTTAGGGTTATTTGGAATAGAAATCATTCCAGAAACATAGCCCCACAAACCTTTTCCAATCAAAAAATTCTTCATCACATATGCCCAATACACATAATTATTTCCATTCAATTTCACACCAATAGCTTGTAAGAAATCATCCTTTGCAGATGCCATGACAATACTGAGGAACAAGGAGCACGATACCTGGTGCAAATGCAGATCAAAGGTGCAGATGCGACTGATGCAAACTGATGCAGATGTAAAGATGCAAATTGAAGCAGTGCGGCAAATGGTGGGTGCGGTGTGGCGGTGGTCCAGTTGGCTGTGATGATTGCAGCGATCTGAGCAGATGCAAATTCAAGTCGGTGCAGCAGGTTGCAGTCAGATAAATTCCAGTCGGTGTAGCAGGTTGCAGTCGGAAGCGTCCAGTGGTGCAAGGTGATCCGGTGCTGGGGGTAGACTCACGAGTTCATGAATCACTCAGACAAACGGCACCGAGATAGGTCCAGCTAACCCGCTCTTGATACCATATTGAACAATATACCGAAAAACATAGCTTTTATTGAATGAATTAATCAGAAACAAAACAAAGAGGTCTTTATATAGAGAAAGACCAAAGCAAACCCTAGACTAAAACCCTAAACCAAATCCTAAACAAACTCAAATACTTAATGGGCAAGTAACTAATCCTTGGCCCGCAAGATAACAACCTAAATTCCAAACTAAATTCCAACAAGGGATTTGAACAGAACTTTGCTCAATCTTAATAGGAATTCTTTGCTCTAGCTTCTAAAGGAATTCACTCATCTTTATGTGCATGGAGGACTTTGCAGCCCTAGCTAGGGTTTCAAACTTAGCTTCGTTTTACACAAAATAAATAAAAGCATGGTGAAATAAGCCCAAGCCCACGACATTATTATGGAGGCCCAAACCCAGCAACCCAGCACGAAGCGTGAGTGAGATGTTGGGTCAATGACAATGACGAAACACACCCAGCACGCAACCCACTCTACCTGTGCTGTGCCATCAATCCCCACATCATCATCAGCACACAGATTCTTCTCCGCCCCCGGTTTTCGTTTCGAGGATAGACTAGTCCCCAGCCGGAAAACCAACATTTTTTTTCCGGCGGCCTCCAAACATGGCCTCCCCGGAAAACACCAATTGGCTCTTCGATTACGGGCTCATTGACGATACCCCTGTCCTGGATGGGAACTTCGCTTGGCCAGTTCAGCCCATCGCCGGTTCATCCAGTGCCAGGTACTTTCATTTTTTCTGTTTTTTTTTTTTTTTTCTTTTCTTACTAATTATTGATTAATTCCTGCTTTGTGCAATTAATCTGACCGAGACGAATTAGGGTTTTTATTTTTTGGGTTTTCAATTCTGCTTTTATTTTTTGGGTTTCTGGATAATCTCTGAAATTGCGTGCTTTTTGGTCAATGGGTTGGGACTGAGTGGCTGGAAATTGCTAATTTCAAGATACTTTTGTTTTGTCTTATTCCCAATCTGTTGTTTGGTTTGCTTGTGGTTTTGAGTGTTTGGTTAATTGGGTCTGGTTAGGACTGGGAAGTGTGTGTAGAGAGAGGCTTAGATTCAAGCTGGTTACTGATTGAATGACTTGAGATTGTACTGTGTTCTATGTTGGTGGGAAAAAAAAATATCGAATTTAAGGTGTTTGGCTGAATAGAAAGAAAAAGCAGCTTTTGTAAGAACAAAGAAGTGACTTCTCCAACAATTTAGGGATCTCTAGCTTTGACGGACCAACTGCTTGTGCTATAGGATTTGAGCGAGACATTTGTGGGACGAACAGTACTTGTCCACTAACTTGAAGTTTTCTTGGAAGTTACTGTGAGAGAGATAACATGTCGGTTGAAATCTTTTTCTATGAATTGTAGCTTTAGTGTATTACATTTGCTGAGTACTAGTGTTGGTTGGAGTTGTGGGGGTCTTCGGGTATTTTCTACTGAGAGACGAGGATGACTTCAGTGGTGGGGATTTGCACTTTAGGGGTAACATTCAGTTCTTCTTGCAGTGAGGGTTCCTGTTGAAAAGTGGTACACATGTATGCGTATATTCTTGCATTTCCGTATAAAGGTTTTACAGTTACAGTTAAGCAATGACCTTTACATGTACTGCTGGACCATTTTTTGAACGACTGTTTACAGAAGGCTTCATGGGCTTGGTTTACATTGTGGATTCATTATTTGAGCATCTATTACGTTGATGAGCTCAGAAAGGTTTGGTTTAATTGTATGTATTTTTTGGTCGGTTGGAGGTGATAGAGTTCAGAAATGTTTTGGATGTTTGTATCATGATCTTTTTTTCTATTGCGTAATGTTCATTCATTTTTAGATTGGGTTGTGTTTATGGTTGCTCATTTATTATTCTGTGGCGACTTTATCTATTCTGTAGTGTTGAACTTGATGGGTCATTGGGGGATGCAGAGGGACTTAAGGAATCTGGCTCGAAAAAGAGGTACACACTTTGACTTTTTCTCATCAAAGAAATCAGAATGTGTAACCACTTCAAAAAAAATTGTTCTCATTGACTCTGTTCTGTGCTTTATACCTTCTCACATTTGACCCTTTTTTTGAATGCCTGTGCTGCTTGGAAGAGATTATAAATCTGTGTTACTGCAGCCTTAGTCGAGGATTCTATATGAAATTTTGTAATCAGCTCTTCAATCACTAATAAGCATGCTTATTTCTTAGTGTTGTCTGGATCATCTATGAACAGTTTTTCAATCGCTGATGATTAATTTCTTTCAATTTCGTGTTAAAACACCTCATGTCACATCTTGACAAATTATCATGTCTTGGAAATCACTGCCTAGAAGTTACATTTTAGTATTACAAGTGAGTTGATCAAAGCTAGTAAGTTCATTTCAAATTCATCTTATTCCAGCCGTCTTCCTCTGTCTGTTGCATTTTTCTCCTTGCAGGGTCAGAACTGAATCATGCAGTGGAACAAGCTCCAAGGCATGCAGGGAGAAGTTGCGAAGGGATAGGCTAAATGACAAGTACTCTCTTTTCTTCTCCGCTGTTTATTTGTCTCCCCTTCTGTCCCCTCTCTTTTGGGGCAGGCTTGTCTTATCGCTTGACACGTACTGAAAATAGGTTTGTGGAATTGGGCTCTATTTTGGAGCCTGGAAGGCCCCCCAAGACGGACAAGGCTGCTATTTTGGTTGATGCTGTACGAATGGTGAATCAATTACGTGGTGAAGCCCAAAAGTTGAAGGACACAAATTCAGGCCTCCAGGAGAAGATCAAGGAATTGAAGGTAAGCCTTTGTGTTAGCAGTTGATAGGACTTACCGACTTACATAAAATTAAAAAAAAAACTGCTGATGTGACAATGTGCAAAACCTTTTTTTTTCCCTTGTGCAGGCAGAGAAGAATGAACTTCGCGATGAGAAGCAGAGGCTGAAATCGGAGAAAGAGAAGTTGGAACAGCAACTTAAATCCATGAATATTCAGCCCGGCTTTTTACCTCCCCCTCCTGCAATTCCTGCTGCATTTGCTGCTCAAGGCCAAGCTCGTGGAAACAAGATGGTGCCTTTCATTGGCTACCCTGGGGTCGCCATGTGGCAGTTCATGCCACCTGCCGCGGTGGATACTTCGCAGGATCATGTACTCCGCCCACCGGTTGCTTAAGTTAGTAACATCTAAAATTGGTTGGGGTGATTTGGGATAACATTGTCCCAAACTAGTGTATTATCATGTCATTGGTCGTGTATTTTTGTTTAACTGTCTACTAACCGACTTTGGTGGGTGACTTGACTGTATTTGCAACTGCAATTGCAAACCAAACCTGGCTACTTTTTATGTATTAATATGCTGCTAATATTTACGTGTAAATCGTATGAACTAATAAGTTATTCTGGCAACTTCTCGTTACCAATTTTTAGGTATTATAGTTATGCGGATCTGCAAAATGGGTTTACTTTATATAATTTTCCAGCACCAAGCAGAGTTTAAATTAGGATGCTCATGATGTTATGCATCGACTCGGGGATTGGATGAGGACCTACGTGGAACGGATTCATTGCTATTGTGGCGTTTTGATCCAATAATACAGAAATTGAGGCACCACGTGATAGTACGTGGTAGTGAATCTATTTCATGCAAGTTGCTCTCGAAAGATAGGCTTCTCTCCGGACAACTCCATCCCAATTTTTGTAGTCCTATGCCCACTAGCAGATCTCATACGTAGATAAGAGTTAGATTGCTCGTCTCCAAATAAAGGGCTACTTTCACCGGTGGTGCGACGATGGTAGCATCACAAGTCGATTACATGTTATCATGTACCTTTAACATAACAATGCATAATTGATCTGAAATACTGTTGATTTGGCATCCAATTACATCGAAGTTCTCCGAGAAAACTAGGATTTGGAAATCATATTACAGCTGCGGTAGAAACTAGAAAGGTGAACTAAGGTCATCTCTAACCGAAGGGTCCAGAGGGCCAGAGGGCCGAAAATAGCTCTAAAACCGTCTCCAACCGAGGGCTAGGCCAGAGGGCTCTGGAATCTGGGAGGGCCCCACGGGATTGGAGAGGGCTGGAGGGCTGGAGGGCTAAAGGGCTGGCTTTTTTTTTTTTTAATGTTTTCCTATTGCTGTCGGTTAGGCCATCTCTAACCGAAGGGTCCAGAGGGCCAAAGGGCCGAAAATAGCCCTAAAACTGTCTCCAACCGAGGGCTAGGCCAGAGGGCTCTGGAATCTGGGAGGGCCCCACGGGATCGGAGAGGGCTGAAGGGCTGGAGGGTTGGCTGCTTTCGGCCAGCCAGCCAGCCCCGGGCTGGCTATTTTTTTTTTAATGTTTTCCTATTGATGTCGGTTATAACCGACATCATTAAAGAGATTCTTTTTTTTTAATAGTTTTACTATTAGTGTCGGTTATAACCGACAATAATAGTTTGAAATTTTTTTGAATATAACGGCTAGCTGAGTCAGCTAGCCGTTTGGTTTTTTTTTTTTTTATTTATTTTTTTTTAATTTTAAACATTTCTTTTCTTCTATAAATATGGTGAAGTTCTTTCAATTCTTCACTTCATTTGCAATATTTCCTTCTTCAATATTTTTCAATATTTCCTTCAATATATTTCTCAATATTTCCTTCAATATATTTTCCAATATTTCCTTCATCTATAATATTTGTTTCAATTTTTCAATATTTCATTCATCTATAATATTTCTTCACTTCATTTGCAATATTTCCTTCAATATTTCCTTCATTTTTTTTCAAAAAAAATGGCCTCATCTGCAATGAAAGGTAGGGCTTGGACCCGAAAAGAAGATGAAGCTTTTTGCAAGGCTTATAGATGGATCTCAGAAGATAGTGTGAGGGGGATTTCTCAAACAAGTGAAGGTGTTTGGACTCGTGTGTCCAAAAAATACTTAGAGTTCTACGAAGGCACCATTCCAAGGAATACCCGAAACCACGAAAGTTGTTCTTCAAGATGGAAGAAACATCTTCATCCAAGTTTGAATAAATGGCATCAAGCACTATTAGCAGCAGCAAGTAGACATGAAAGCGGCGCCAATTACTATGACGAAGTTAGTGTTTTTTCAGTTTATTTTAAATGTTTAATTATATTACATTTAATTTTTGTAATTATATGTCATTATATTACATTTAATTTCGTGAATTAGTTTCCTAAATTTTTTTTAATTATATTTTCTAGGTACGCCAAGCGGAGGAATTGTATATGGAGGGCAGCTCAAAACCCTTTCAGTTTCACGGTTGTTGGGAAATTTGTAAAGGGTGGGTGTTATTTGAAGATCCACCTCAACATAGAGTGGATCCTTTGGAAGCTGCATCCCCATCTGTAGATATGAATGAAGATGGATCTCCTACCATTCAACAAACAAGGGTAGAAAATCCGACTCCGTCCGAAAGTTCTTTACCTAGGGCTATGGGATGAAACAAAGCCCGAAGGTTGAGGGAAAAGGGCAAGGCAAATGCTGATTACGCCGCTCAACATGAAGTGGCGGCCTCATTTCGATTACTGGCGGAGCAAAATGCCCTTGAGGCGGAAGAAAGGAAGTGTAGACATGAAGAACGAGCCAAACAAATACAAGAAGAGATGGATGATAAGAATATGGAAAGGAACACTTCGAATTACACTCCAATGAGTAAGGCCTATTTTGATAGGAAAAAAAAAGAAATTATGTCTCGGCGGCAATTGTTTACCTCTGACTATACTCCTACAATGGCGGATGATGAAGATGATATTGATTATGGATATTAAATTTAAGTCATTGTAATTTTTAAATTTAAGTTAATGTTGTTTTTAAATTTAATTTGTAGTTTTTAAATTTAATTTGTAGTGTTTAAATATAAGTTGTTGTTTTTAAATTTAAGTTGTTGTAGTTTTTAAATTTAAATAATAAATTATGTTTGGCCCTATGGCCCTTTGGCCCTCGGTTGGAGACGGTTTTTTGTGACAGGGCTAAAACGAGCCCTTTGGCCCTCTGGCCCTCGGTTGGAGATGGAGGCAAATATGGCCCTGTACTGTTCATTAAAATATTAATATCTTGGGAATCTTGGAGGGCCAGAGGGCTCAAACGAGCCCTCTGGCCAGCCCTCGGTTAGAGATGGCCTTATAACCGACAGCATTAAAGAGATTCTTTTTTTTTTAATAGTTTGAAATTTTTTTGAATATAACGGCTAGCTGAGTCAGTTAGCCGTTGCAGCTAGCCGTTGGGTTTTTTTTTATTTTTTATTTTATTTTATTTTATTTTAAACATTTCTTTTCTTCTATAAATATGGTGAAGTTCTTTCAATTCTTCACTTCATTTGCAATATTTCCTTCTTCAATATTTTTCAATATTTCCTTCAATATATTTCTCAATATTTCCTTCAATATTTCCTTCAATATATTTTCCAATATTTCCTTCATCTATAATATTTGTTTCAATTTTTCAATATTTCCTTCATCTATAATATTTCTTCACTTCATTTGCAATATTTCCTTCAATATTTCCTTCATTTTTTTTCAAAAAAAACGGCCTCATCTGCAATGAAAGGTAGGGCTTGGACTCGAAAAGAAGATGAAGCTCTTTGCAAGGCTTATAGATGGATCTCAGAAGATAGTGTGAGGGGGATTTCTCAAACAAGTAAAGGTGTTTGGACTCGTGTGTCCAAAAAATACTTAGAGTTCTACGAAGGCACCATTCCACCGAATACCCGAAACCACGAAAGTTGTTCTTCAAGATGGAAGAAACATCTTCATCCAAGTTTGAATAAATGGCATCAAGCACTATTAGCAGCAGCAAGTAGACATGAAAGCGGCGCCAATTACTATGACGAAGTTAGTGTTTTTACAGTTTATTTTAAATGTTTAATTATATTACATTTAATTTTTGTAATTATATGTCATTATATTACATTTAATTTCGTGAATTAATTTCCTAAAATTTTTTTAATTATATTTTTTAGGTACGCCAAGCGGAGGAATTGTATATGGAGGGCAGCTCAAAACCCTTTCAGTTTCACGGTTGTTAGGAAATTTATAAAGGGTGGGTGTTATTTGAAGATCCACCTCAACATAGAGTGGATTCTTTGGAAGCTGCATCCCCATCTGTAGATATGAATGAAGATGGATCTCCTACCATTCAACAAACAAGGGTAGAAAATCCGACTCCGTCCGAAAGTTCTTTACCTAGGGCTATGGGACGAAACAAGGCCCGAAGGTTGAGGGAAAAGGGCAAGGCAAATTCTGATTACGCCGCTCAACATGAAGTGGCGGCCTCATTTTGATTACTGGCGGAGCAAAATGCCCTTGAGGCGGAAGAAAGGAAGTGTAGACATGAAGAACGAGCCAAACAAATACAAGAAGAGATGGATGATAAGAATATGGAAAGGAACACTTCGAATTACACTCCAATGAGTAAGGCCTATTTTGATAGGAAAAAAAAAGAAATTATGTCTCGGCGGCAATTGTTTACCTCTGACTATACTCCTACAATGGCGGATGATGAAGATGATATTGATTATAGATATTAAATTTAAGTCGTTGTAATTTTTAAATTTAAGTTAATGTTGTTTTTAAATTTAATTTGTGGTTTTTAAATTTAATTTGTAGAGTTTAAATATAACTTGTTGTTTTTAAATTTAAGTTGTTGTAGTTTTTAAATTTAAATAATAAATTATATTTGGCCCTATGGCCCTTTGGCCCTCGGTTGGAGACGGTTTTTTGTGATAGGGCTAAAACGAGCCCTTTGGCCCTCTGGCCCTCGGTTGGAGACGGAGGCAAATATGACCATGTACTGTTCATTAAAATATTAATATCTTGGGGAATTTTGGAGGATCAGAGGGCTCAAACGAGCCTCTGCCCAGCCCTCGGTTAGAGATGACCTAACAAACCATCGCACAAAAAAGTTTAAAGAAACAAAAGGTGGAAGTGCTTTTACAACCTTATCTTGAAGTGCTTCTGGCGAAGTACCTATTTCTCTTTGAGCTTTCTTCCCCTACTCTGTCAAAACGCAAATGGCTACCAACCTTCTCAAAATCCACACGCAAACCATCAAAACCCCAAACCCCCCACCACCAACCCACCCATTCCCATTTCCCAAACACCACCAAAACTCTCACATCTCCTTCCCCTCAACCCTCCACCACAAACCCAAAATTACCCCCCTATCCCCACTCTGCTCCTCCTTATCCTCCTCCCCCACCCCACCAACTTCCAAAGAAGCCGCCATCCAACAGGCCAAAACCTGCCTCTCCGCCACCCTCTCCAAGCCCCTCAACAACCTCCGCCTCACCACCAAGCTCAAGAAGCCCAAACAACCCCGATTCCGACTCGAAATCCCCGTCGCCGACGACTCCCCGGAATCCCTCTCCAACCTCGCCATCCAGCTCTTCCAAGACCTTCCCATCAAACGAAGATCCTCCAAGGTCAACGTCTTGATTATATGGTCAAACGCTGTCTTCGCAGAATCCGCAGTGAAAGCCTTCGGGGCTTCCCCATGGAGCCCGGTTGAGCATTCGGACATTTCCTCCATCGCCAATGGTAATACCGATAATTTGAATTCTGCTGACGTGGTGGTGTTTTTGGCGCCAGAGGGAACCCAACTGGCGGTTATAAAAACGGTTACTGATTTGCTGTTCCCGAGGCCGGTGGTGATTTTCAACCCCAGGTGGGCGTTCGAGGAGGAGGCGGAGTTGGGCGAGCTCGGCGGGTTCGTGGATTCGTTTGAGGTGATTTTTTCGTTCATGGGTTTGGAGGTGAAGGGGCTTTTGAGCAGCAGGAGTGGAGTGGTTTTCAGGTGCGTGAGAGATGGGGTTGTGAGTGGTGAGAAATGGGCTGTTTTTGTTGAGGAAGGAGGGGAATTGAAGATGGTTTCGACGTTTAAATCGCGGCCTTCAATCGGTGAAGTTGAGAACGTTTTGTATAATCTGATGGCCATTAATTCACCCGTGACGAAATCAGTGAAGTTTTTCAGGGATTTGGTGTCGAATGTGACCGGAAAGAAGTAAGTTTTCTCCAGTGACTGTTTTGTATAATCTCCGATTGATAAGTTTTGAAGGTGTAGAAGGTGTTTGTTGAATTGTCTGAATAAATGCAATTGCAATTGCAATCTTACTCACTTGTGCGTCTGTTACATGTGCTGAGCTCGCGGCACCTTTTTTGTTGCTTACGTAGTTAAGCAATTCATAGTTCGATGTAGTTATAAGGATCTGATCTCTCGATGTTGTCAAGAAATCCGACATATCATTAGTGTCTTATGGACTGTCCAATTCCCTCTCGTTGTCTCACGTATCCTATCATTTGTCAGGTTGCACTTCTCATTGAGTCTTAGAAGTACGTTGTCTTGCACTTTATTGCATGTTGTACATCTAACATCTTGTCGTTAGACAAAACTTTATGACCGGAAGTTGTAATTACAGCGTAAGGGGAAAAAGGAAAGAGGAATACAGAGTGATAGGTGAAGGAATGTGCACTGAGGGAAGAGAGTCCTGCTGATCAGAAGCCCGGTGCTGTTTTTTCATCTTGCATCAAGAAGTATTGAACGCCGTGAATCGGGGAAGAACTCTCTCTCATTTTCCTTTGCCTCATATACAATACACTCTTTATCATCAACATTTTCGACATATTCCTCTGAAAACCCAACTTAGGTTGCCATGATATGACAGCTCTTGATGAATTTATCTGAGAAATCGACATATTTTGCCCAAAATGGCCGAAGTTTTGGAAATGCAATTTCTAGCCAGGGCTTTGCTCTCCCGTTGTAATGGATGACACCGGCACTCTTTACATCAGCATAACTTGTGTTTTCCTGATATCCCAGTCCCAACATGTGCCAGAACGGATCAATAACTTGGACATGACCGTGGAATGCTATTAGGCCGGGGGGCAACGTTCCTAGCTGCCAAAGGCTCAGGTCTGATTTCAAGTTCTGCATAAAGATACCAATCATAAGATAGGATGATTTAGAAGATAGTAACGCATTACCTCGATTAATTCTTCTCGCAAAAATTTGAAAGCTATAAAGTTGAAACTTCGCTCACCTGTTCAAGCCAATGGTGGTACGTAAAGCTTATGTTGGTTTTTCTCCAAGCATCTAGGTCGAAGATGTTCATGCCATAAGCCCAGGCACATGCATTGGGATCGAAATTCTTCGATATCAAAGGATGAGAGAAGTTCAGATAACTCCTATACCGCTTTGACATCACAAAGTTATCTTCTCCGTTGCATGTCTCAACTGCTCCATTGACCTTTCCGTTCATTTCGATATCCCATAGCGGTGAAAGATCAGTTTGAACTACTATGTCATCGTCCAAGAACACTATCTTATCAAGACCAGGAAACAACTGCTTCGAAATTTAGTGTAGATTAGCATAAATTGTAGGCAAAATAAGCTTATAGAAGCATTATAAGCTGTCGTAAACACTACTAAACCGTAGTTAACATGGTACCTCGGGTAGATGTATTCTGATATGATTCATCAGCGAGTTGTACTTGGGACTAAGTGCTTGCAGCTTTGCTGCAATAACATTAGGCTTCTCAGTATTATTCGCCACAATGGCCGATGACCCGCCTCTAAACTGCGACCTCACCCTTTGGTCTTTCTCCATTGCTTCCAAAACCGGCACCTTCCCCTTTGTAAACCAATCGAAATGGTGCAACGCCTTGACCTCAATTATGGCAGGTGACAACGGATGCAGAGAAAACCACGCTTGCATTGGGTAATATGTCTTCCTGTCTGTGATAATGTGGAGGACAACTTTGTGAGGGCGCAATGAGTTGCGGACAAGGGACGTGGCTACAACGGAGGTGGCAAGCACATTGTCGGAAGCAAGGACAAAGTGGTAGTAGGAGTTGTCAACGAGGGCAGGGACGAGCTCAGCAGAAGGGAGCTGCAGGCGAGCAGCTGCATTGGAGGCGTGCTCGTTGGCCAACCTCAGGGCTAGGCAGTGAAGCTGTTTAGGTATGCTGCTTGACGCTACATGCCGGTACAAGTACTCTTGGATTTTGGCATTTCGGGTTCTTTGCTCAAGAAGTGTGACCTGAAAATTTTGCACTGTCTTATTAACCCAAGATACTCTTGCACCAAGTACATGAGACATCATTTGGTCGGAATTTGGCGACCCTAGAGTTATCGGATTTTTATTGCCGATTACATAAATGTGTTATTGATTACTTTTCAGAAAACTAAAACATTGGGAAAAGAAGTACCATTTCTCGGAGCTTGACAGCGAAGGTCATTGCGTCTGATTTTCCGTTCTTTATTTCAACCATAAATTCGTCTAAGGTTTGAGGAATATCAGATCTTCCTTGTAATTCATGCTTGCCGATGGGTTCTTCTAATATTTGGTATATTACTTCTGGGACCTTTCAGAAATTAATTACATTGTTACAGACAAAAATAAAATCAAGTAATACAATATCTCTTCAACCAGAAGTTGGGATTACGAAATTACCATTGATTCTGTTCTTCCCAAAATCTTTGGTCCTAGTCTTTTCCCCAAGCAACCTATCATTAAAACAAAAATTATGACTTACAAAATAAATATAAATAATAATGTGTTTAATTACCATTTAAAACTACAGTATATTGGTATTGTTCTTTACTTATAAATGAGAGATCTTTTATTGGATTAATGTGTTTAATTAAAAAAAAATTGTATATGAACGTTCAAACACTAACTAGTTAATAATATTAAAAAAAAAGTGAAATGATGAAGAAAATTAACATTTTTAAAAGATCAAGCGTACAGTGATGGCTTCAAATCATTATTATTGTAATAAAATACAGAGAAAAGACACTTCAAAACAAATAAGAATTTGTTAATTTTAAGAAAAATTAAATAAGAGGAGAAAAATTAAAATAAGAGGAGCAAGCCTACGTCGATCAACCAAGTTAGCTTTAAACATTTATTTAAAAATAAATAAATATAATAAGAGATTATATTAATTTTTGTATATAAAGAAAATGAGATTCATGTCTGTCAATCCACATTTATACTTGACTATCAAGATCATACGAAATTTTCAGTTGTTCAACAAACTTAATTAGAAAATTACTAAGGATATACCTAATTATAAACAAAATAAAATAAAATAAAAGGGAGTGCGTGTTGTTGTCTTCTGCTATTCATTTGATGGCTCGAAATTTAGGACTAGGATTCTCTCCCCTCCTCTCCCTCCTCTTTTCATCCTCTCCTTTCACATTCTCTATTTTGACGTGGCTTAATCGTGATCGTTCAAATAGAAGAGGAGGGAAGGGGAGGGAAAAAAAGAGGGGAGAGAATCCTAAAAAAATGAAAATTAGTGTTGGGATAGATTATTATGCTGCAGAGACAACGGTTGAAAGCAGCACATTTATCACATTCTGAATGGAGCCTTGAGCCTTTGCATATAACAGTCCCATTTAAAATAATTAGAGATACTTTTAAGGTACAATTGCTCGTATATACAAATTATAGGACTATATTTTCGAGAAACACTACTGTCTGTTTTTTTTCTTTTTTTTTTTTTGAGAGGAGCAATATCTATGTGATAATTGATGTCATGGAATTTTAATTTTTCGGATGGATTTGTTGAGGTTTGGGATTTTATCTCCTGGAAATAATTCAAAACTAGTGGAGATCTATGAAATGTATTTTGTATTTTTGTTTCTATAAGTAAAACTCCCTACTTTTAATTAATTGGGCATAGTTCAGTAGATTGGGTAGCACATGACCAAAGGAAAGAGAAAATTGTAGCATTGTTCTTGAAACTTTAGACTAATGGAGCTTAACACTTGTCACATCTTTAAGTAATGATTTTTTTTTGGATAATTTTGTTAGAATTTTTATCCCTTATTTTCTACGTTAATCCTTTGTTTTTTTTACAAAAATTGTAACGCAGTTACTTAAAAGACTATTGATTTATGCTTTAACCAGTATAAAAACCAATACTCATAACTTTTATTTTAGAAACCGAAGCTCCAATTAAACTAAAATTAAAAAACTAATACTCCAAGTATCTCTAAAAGAAAATAAAAAGGTAAATGTTATAAGTTCCGCTTGTTGATATAGTGATTTGTCATCCGAATAATTTTTTCCTAGCAGGTCATTGTTTGTTGCCAAAGGCTTAATAAATTAAACAAGCCAATTGTCGATCACCAAAGTTTATTATTGTATTATTATTTGCCTGCAATTGATTTTTTCAAGACAGAAAAAGACATCCTTGTATATGAAACCTAGATAATAACTAATATTTTGAACACCCTAAGATAAGTCTCCCATGTATATCTTATCTATGTACTTTGTTCTTTACCTTTTGTATAGGAAGTATTTTCTTATCTACAAGATTGTATTTAATTTCGACATGTTATGTTGCTAAATTTTAAACATGAATTGCACATTTAAACACGAATTCGCTAATAAATTATTTAGGTTGATAATCGAAATTATTTAGGTTGATAATCGGAAACCCTGAAACCAAAGTTGCTAGAATAATATTAGGTTTGAATGGACATGCACATACCTATTGAAGAGCACTTGCTTTCTCCGTCAATGGTATCCACAGCAGTCATCACAAACACAAACCTGAGAAGAAAAGTGAAGAACAGAATGGAGTAGAAGAGCATCCGGTATGAAAGCCGCCTCGACCCGACTTTCACCTTGATGAACTCCCTCACTCCTTTCCCCGGAAACACTGTGACATGCCTCAGGCTGGGTGATATGTGAAGCTGCATTTTTGTTGTTTTGCTCAGGACACCGACAAAACTAATACATACACACCCAAAATGTTGTAATTTTGGGGTGAGAAATGGCAAATTCCAGTCTGATCAGGCAAACAAGGACAGAGTAGAATTGCAAGAAGCAATGTCGTGTAAAAGGAAGGGTTTTGATGGGGGAAGGGGGTGTTAAGGTAGCTATCTGTTACCTAACCTTGCTTAGTTTTTGGGCTATAGTATTATTATACATGTTGAGAAACATATGAGGAGAGGGTTGTTAAAGAGACAGAGACATGGGACTGGTCGTGTTTGCTTTTCTGGTTTTGGGGGTTCGGCTTTGTTTTGAAGGAGGGAAGTTGAGGGAGATGAGAGAGAACAAAATTATAATTATAATTATAAAAGATAACAAAATAAAAAATATATATATATATATGTGTGTGTGTGTGTGTGTGTGTGTTTGTGTAATACAATATATTAACGTATTCTGTGTTTGGTTTGGTGTTTGCTTGGCTTTGCCTCCACATGAGGTTCTTGTTTCAAAGAGCTTGGACTGTGAGAAAGAGAGTGTTTGACAGAACTGGGCTTCTACATGGAAAATGACTCTTCCTCTCTCTCTATGGGCTTTGGTTGTTGGAGTGAAATTGCAGGAACATTTGATTCTCATATATATTTATTTTCAAGCAATTGTAATTTGTAAAAATTTGTAATTGCCTCATTCCTAGTTTTCCTATTTGTCATTGTTGGAACCTTTGACTACCAACTGCAACAGTCTTGGTTAAGAGTATTTGTAGTTGCACCCGACATATTGAAAACAGAAAAGGGAAATAGGACCTTTTATTGCAAAACTCATAGATGGTATTTATTTTTATCTTTTCCTTTCACATAGTATGCACACTTTTGGGCAAGGTAATTTTGTTTAGGGAGACTTTGGATGTAATCTCTAGTCATTAGGGATGGTAATGATTTGGTTTAGAGACGGAAATACTATATTCATCCTCATAACCAAGAAAACTAATCATATCCATAACTACAAATTAACCATCGAGGATTATTTATAACTATATCCACCGAGTAACAGATTCCCTATATGTTAATGGTTATATCCATATTCGTCAATAAAAAAAAATTATTTATTTCGTCGTTAAATATCCACATATAAATCATCAAAAATATATCAAAACTTCCGGGAGATATTCATGATAAGCCAAATATGATAGCAAATTAATGTATATTGGTCCCATGAAAAAAGCAAAGGGATGATAAAAGCAAATACAAATGCCACTATGGGAGAAAACGAAACAAATTATCTAATAATTCTAATACTTGTGAATATCTTTCTGCCTACTTCTGGAATAGAGGTTGACACTACCTATGCATGCAAAGCAATCAACAATGTAGTCAGTAACATAATAGGGTTGTAAATTTGCTCGAACAATTTGAGCTCGACTCATGTTTAGCTCGTTCAAGCTCAGTTCTTAAGTTGAACGAGTTGAGCTTGAACAAAATATTACGGTTGTTAGAAAAAATGAGTTGAGCTTTTGAAGGGGAACATTTGACAAAATTAAGATCATTTGAACAACATAAATAGAGTTATTAACAATTAAAAGGCGGAAACATGTTCATATGCACTCAAAACAAATTTTAACCGTAAAATTCAAAGACTAGTAGTGTGGTAAACAATGACTCAACTCAAATTTACAAGAAAGAGTTGAAAATCCATTATACGTTTGTAGATTTCTCTTTGCATACGTAAATGCTAATTGTCCAAGAGAGAGCTTTCATTCCTTTACTTCCTTCTCCATGGATTCATGATGAATAGAATCTCCGAACTTTCCAAGTGAGGAAACCTCTAATTTCTCCATACTAAGGAGAGATGAGAAGAGGAGATAAGTAACCTAGAAGGAAGATTGATGCTAGTGAATCTTCTCCTCGAAGCCGGCCTTGTAGAGAGAATGAGAGAGAAATGTTTCACAATTATGCCTAACAAAACTCTGTAGTGAGGTTAAGGTTATAACTCCCCTTCTATAGTCCCTCAAACTTGAGTGACTAAATGAGAAACCTAACCCCCTCTTTCTATATTCGGTCATTGGGCCTTTATGCCTTTTAAGTTTCAGTTTGTCATACAACTTAAGTTAATAAGCTTGACGGTTCAATGCCTAAACTAACTCAAGGTCTAATACGAACTTATTCGTTTGATTAATTAACTTATTAATTAATCCTAGCAATAAACAGTTAAATCATTTAATTGTACTTACTTAATTCTATTGTACTCTTCAATCTCTACCTTACACATTGTATAGTTTATTAGGTTCTAATTAGCGAGGTAGTTAGCGATTAGAACTCTTACTAATCGATTGTGAATTGAAAATTATCTTTCTTTCTATTCTCCCTTTAATGAAGATTAGTGATTTCTAATCTTCAGGACTTCCACAAGTCATGAATGACGCCTAGCAGTATGTCATGACTATCCCAAATAAGCATAAGAAGCTGAGAACCTATTCAGTTGAAATTACAATGCAATACGGTCATTCTCTAAATCAATATTCTTGATCACATTGTTCGGTTGATAGTTTATTTATATCTACTATTCAATGTGATTTTCTTATTTATGATTCTCATGAATCTGATTTGGAATATACTTCCTAAATCATATTCATGTGCTATGGTCAGAGACTCTTGAATCATATCATAGAATATTCTTGTTGAATGGTTGAAGGTTAGAGATCTCTTGTTGTACACTCACATGCCTTTGTGGACAAATCAGTATCCCAACAATGCCCTAAGCAAACCCCGGGCTTATGACGCATCATCAAATGACCAAAGATATATCAACAAGACAACTGTGGTGTCTCAAGTCAAAGGACAATTTTGCATTATCCTAACTAGTGAGTCCTCATATCACATGAGTACAAGAACTTATGTTTGATCGTGTTCAGTGAAATCACTCTATATTAAACACCTACATACTTGCCTTATTATCTTTTACACCAATGACTCGAGATCACTCGCTCTCTGAAGAGAGAAGATGTAGTATGTAGTGATCTAACTAGATTATCAATGCCTAATTGACAATCCTATAAATAGGAACATTTAGAATATGTGTATGAGAAAGAAAGGTCTCGTGAATCTATCCTCTCTATTACATATTCCTTAAACTTATTATTTAAGCGTATAACATTTAATGAGATGACAATAACCTTTGCTCTTAGATCAAACTAATTAATTTAATATGTGAAATGCCTATAAAATCTTATCTCTTGATTAACCTTTAGGGCACATCTTCAACAGCTTAAGCTTTGGTATGTTGGTACGTTCAGCTCACAAAACTCATGAACAACTCGTATCTTTTTATGTGATTTGTTTTAACAAACGATAAGATAATCTACACTAAATACATTTAAACTACGGGAAGGGGGATTCGAACATGGAACCTCAAATGCAAAAATGAATGCTTTTAAACAAGTAAGTTACAAGCTACTAACTCGTATATACTTTTGTTGGATATGCAATTCAACTTATTATTTGTGCACATATCCTTGTAATACTAATATCAGCAGTTAACTAAACTTAAGCTTGAACTTATTTAAAGAATGAGCTGAGAAAAGCCAATCAAGAGCTCTTAGATATGCAATCACTTTTAAGTAGTTATCTTATTATTTTGTGCACATACACTTGCAATATTAATACCAACACTTTGTTACTAATTTATTTATTAAGTGTTTATGAAAATTAAGTCGAACTAAACATAAGCTCGAGCTTGTTTAAAGAATGAGTAGAGAAAAGCCAATCAAAAGCTCATGTTTAGTTTACAAATGAGTCAAGCCGAGCTCGAGCTTGAATTATCATCGAAGCCGATCTTAAGCATGAGGTTTCGAACTTGAGCACGAATAATATTATCTCCCTATTTACACCCCTAGGTACATTCCTCAGAACAAAATGGGTCCATCCATGATCCAAACTGCTAGCTGCTGGCGTGTTTGATTGCAAAGGACAAGTCCCGACATTGGGATTCTATGTACGGCATTGGGATGTTACTTTACATTTCTGCACATGTTCTCTGGTATGACTATGACTATCCCGGTTTCAAGTCATTGTTGACTGACCCGGTTCAGATGTATTATCTTCTTTCGCTTTGTATTGTTCTAATTTGCAAATTTTTAACATTCTATAGGGGTCATAATGAATTCTATTTTTATTCTATCGTGTATGGTATGTATCGGATTAATGTATGGTTTAATGTGCAGTAAGATTTATGGTCTGTTTGATACCCATTTTGTTTTCGCTTTTTACTTGTAGAAAAAGAAATGAAAACTCATTTGGCAAAGATTTTCAGTTTACATTTTCCAACAAATGACCACAAAGTGAACTAAAAAATGAAACTGAAGCAAGTGGTGGATTGGTATGGAGGTTAGGGTTTTCCTTGCATCCCGGTTCAAACCCTCCCCTCATCCTATAAGTTAAATTATTGTTTGTAATAAAAAAAATAAAGATTAAAAATGAAATGATTATCAAATGTTCCACTCATAAAAAAATTATCCAACAGTTAAGGATGCGGAGGTGTACAACTATATATTTGGTGCATACTAGAAAATCTCAAACCTTAAAAATAATAACAAAAATCTTGTTTGTTGGGTGTATTTATTTGTAGTTGGGTGTCCTTGGTAGTTGCAGCAGTAAGTCTAACAAAAAAGGAGTAAGTTTCTCTCCCCTTTTATTCCTATCCCCTTCACTCCCCTACTCTCACATATTGCTTTTTATCTTATTATCTCTATAAAAAAATGGGAGAGAATCCTCCTCCAACAAAAAATGGGAGGGTAACTTCTTAGTGAAGAAAGTTGAGGTTCCATCATAAAACCAATTGGCAATATAGAGAGTAACCCAACCTCTTATAAGCCCATATAAGGTCCTTCCTTCCATCAATGTGAGACTCATTCTTAACACGCCCCCTCATGTGTGGCGAATTTTCAAGCCTAACATGTTGACAACACAATGGGGTGACGTGGAGCATGTGTGGCAGTTTAACTGCACACGTGGGACAACATGCTCTGATACCATGAAGAAAGTTGAGGTTCCACCATAAAACCAATTGGCAATATGAGGAATAGCTCAACCTCTTATAAGCCCATGCAAGGTCCTTCCTCCCCTCAATGCAGGACTCATTCTTAACACTTAGGACATAATTCAGGTTTCAACTAAGTGGTAAAAGTAGTTTGCTGATAAATGAGTTGTGGACTTCGGAGTTTATATTAGGGTTGAACTTGAACCTATGGTTATTAATAAACCCCTAAGAATTCCTTTCATAGTCAAAACACTTAAAACCCCATTTCGAAGAAGAAACTTAATCAGGACCAATTGTTCTGGAGTGCATTTTTGCTCACCAATATGTAGTCATTAGATGAGTATGATTTAATCTATCTGCTACACAAGTTTGGAATTTAAACTGATCTAATAGAAATTAGTTATGGTGGCGATTTTCACCACCACTGAGCAACTATGCACTCATTGAACTATATGTGAGGGTTTGTTTTCTTCTATGTATGATATTTAAGCTGCTCTTGTTGTTTGGGGAACTACATCTAATCCTTGTTTTGCATGAGACAGGTCCAAGATGCATGTCCTTACACTAGTGTCTCTTTGGTGCTGTGTAGCTACAATCATTTCAACAACCAGAAATATGATGGCTCAGTCATCCAAGAAACCTGGAAAATTTTGGCTTATGGTTACTTAGTTTTACGATTTATATGCACTGCCGATGATTCTGTCGTAGTCTCGGGACACCATTCCATATCTCCCACAGTATGGACGGGAAGTAATATGGACAAATTTCATGATTTCCACTAGGAGATGGAGAACATATTTGTCTGTTGCCTTAGGAACCTGGCATACATACTCGACATTGTCCTTGTTTGAATATTGGGGAGCCGGGTAAAACAAAGACATGCTTCACATTGTTGTAAACTAAGGAAGTGAATAAAGCCGAGCAGGAAGTTTAATCACACTTTCCTCAGTTTGAACTTTATATCAGATGTCATAGAAAACAAGTATTTTTCTTGTTCGTGTGTCCTTCTCTTTCCCTTGCTTCCTATCGTCCCTCGATGATTTTCATTTCTCTTTGTGTTGCTTATTCTAGGTTTCTGAGACTCTAATACACTACGGCCAAAGAAACACTGCTATAAAACCATATGCTTGACAACGATTATATCCTAATCTCAAACCAACTACTGAGCTCCCATAACTCCAATACAGTATTTACTCCCAAAACTCCAATAGTGTATCTACTCGCCCTCTATTGTCCTTTCGTCCCTTTGGAACCCCGAAAAACCAAAGGGAAAAAACAAAACCAAGTACTAGTATTGTGAAACCATGCAGGAAATCGTGGGTGCTATCATTGAAGTTGGTAGGCGTGTCGGCAACTTCACGTTTTCCCTGCTTTCCACCCTGAGAAAGTTCCAGAAAAACATCCAGACTTTGAAGTATGAGCGGCAGAAGCTCTCTCGCTGCAAGTACGGAAAAATAGAAGAGGTCAATTTATCAAGATTAGAAGGGAAGCACCCCCCTTGGCAAGTTATGGATTGGCTTGAAAGGGTGGAGAAGATCGAACGTGAGGTGGAAGGGATTGAACATGAATCCAGGCTACTTTTGGAGGCAGATCCCGTTGATGCTCCCTGTGGCCTGGGGTGTATGCTTGACTCTAACATGCGCCGCAAGTACCAACTTAGCAAAGCTGCAGCAAAGAAGCGTGATGAGGTGAGAAAACTTACTGAGGAGTCCTGCAATCTTCCACCAATGGAAGATAGGAAGCCAAGTGATATAGCGGTTGAGCATATTCTGGCGCCATCTCTTGTTGGTCAGAAAGCACCAGAGATCCTAAAGCAGCTTATGGAACTTTTGGCAGTTAAAGAGATCACAAGGATTTCTGTTTATGGAATGGGCGGTTCTGGAAAGACTACGCTAGTGAAAACCTTGAATAATCAGCTTGAATCTTGTGGCAGGGAGTTATTTGATATGGTCATTTGGGTCCCTGTGTCAAATGACCTGGATATGAAAAAGGTTCAATCACGAATTGCTGAGAGGTTGAATTTAGCACTGTATGCAGAAGAGAGCACCGAGCGTAGAGCTAGCAAACTGCAGCAAGTATTGAAGTCCGGAAAGAGGTAAGGTTAATGTTAACTTCATTTCTGGTCTTGATTATATATTCACTTTAAGATTATGTTCCTGTTAATGTTAGTTACAGAATTTGGTTTCCTAATTCATGATGGCAAAGCTAAATCATGTTTATATACTACAGGTTCCTGTTCATTCTGGATGACGTTTGGGAGAAAATTGATTTGCACAGCGTGGGGATACCACAAGGCGATGGGCAAGCAAATTGTAAGATCGTTTTGACAACGCGAAATCTTGACGTGTGTAGGGAAATGATGACCGATAAAGCACTAAAGATGGAACTTCTGACCGACGAAGAGTCCTGGACTTTATTTGCTCAGAATGCAGGAAATGTGGTGGAGTTAGAAGACATAAATCCTCTAGCTAAAGAAATTGCTAGGGAATGTGGTGGTTTGCCTCTGGCTATCGAGACTATGGGGAAGTCCATGAGAGACAAAACAATGATACAGCTATGGAGGAATGCACTCTGCCAACTGAAGCTTTCCGAACCACACTTCGGGAGCTTGGACAAGGTGTATCTGCGGTTGCAATTGAGCTACAATGCACTGCCAAGTAAGATTTATAAGTCGTGCTTCTTATCTTGTTCGCTGTTCCCAGAAAATTTCTCAATTCAGATAAGGGAACTAATATTGTTGTGGTTATCTGATGGAATTATTGGGGAACGTCAAACTTTAGAGGAGTCCATTAATGATGGGCATGCTAAACTTGAATATTTGAAGGATTGTTGCATGTTAGAACAGGGTGAAGGCATTGGCACCGTAAAGATGCACAGTATATTGAGGGAGGTTGCCATTTGGATATCATCTAATGAGAAAGAAACCGGGTTTTTCAGCAGCCCAGTGCAAGGAATGCTAAAGCTGAAAAAATCGGTCAGAAGAGCTTCGTTTATGAGCAATTCCATCAAGAGTTTGCCAGCTCAATTGCTTGGGGGATCCGACCTAATTGTGTTGTTCCTGCATTGTAATCCTTTAAATAGAATCCCTGATGGTTTCTTTCTAGAACATAGAGTGCTAAGATTCTTGAATTTAAGTTGCACTCTAATAACTTCCCTGCCTTCTTCTATTCTTCAGCTAAGGGAGCTACATACTCTTCTCTTAAGAGACTGTCATGCTCTAAAAATCCTACCCCCACTCGGAGCTCTTTATAAACTTCAAGTGCTCGATCTCTATGGAACTCGAATAAAAAAGCTTCCGAAAGACATGGGAAAGCTGATTCACCTGAGAGATCTCAATTTGTCACACACTCGCTTTTTAGAAGTCATCGCATATGGAAGCATGTTGGGATTAATTAGTCTTGAAGTCTTAGACATGTCTTTCAGTGGTTATAAGTGGGATGTGAAGCGTAATGCAGGAAGAGGAGCAGCATTTGATGAGTTATTATCCTTGCGGCGACTTTCTGTTGTTCACATAAGGCTAAACACAGTTGATTGCGTTGCCTTAGACTCTGCCGGTCCATGGTTTGGAAGGTTGAAGAAGTACACCATACAGATTGGTCCAAATTCAATCTATCTACCGACTCAGCATGAGAAAAGAGTCATCCTTCGAGGGGTTGACCTCCTGCAACGAGGCTTAGAGGGGCTATTGTACACAGCAAGTGCCCTGGACCTGTTCACATGTGGAGGTATAAGTAGTTTATCTGATATAATTACTAACAAGAGTGTGTGTGGCCTGCCAAATTTGAAGTCGCTCACCATATCAAATTGTGACTGCATAACTACATTGTTAGTCGGCGAAACAACTCTTCGGAGCACATTGCCAAATTTGGAGCACTTAACTCTGAGTCATCTGGATAACTTAGCAACCTTGTTGGACAATATAGTCCCCAGAAGATCCCTTGGAAATTTAAAGACCATCAAGGTGGAGGGATGTCGACTTCTAAAGAACCTCATATCTTTTTCTTTACTTCGACTGGTTTCAAACCTCGAAGAAATCAAGGTGAGTCACTGCAGGAGGATGAAGCAGGTTATCGCAAAAGATTTCTATGAAAAGATTCCAAAGTTGAAAACCATAGAAGTCAGGGATATGGAAAGCTTAAGTACTATCTGTTCAAGGGGAGCGGAACTGTCAGCTCTAGAGAGGATTGTGGTGAGCAACTGCCCCAGGGTGGTGAAGCTTCCCTTCACAGCCCGTGATGCATTGACTATTAAAGAGATCAGAGGAGATTTAAACTGGTGGACAGGTCTTAAATGGCAAAATCGTGAAGATAAGATCAGTCTTCAGCAACGATTCCAAGCGTACGCAGACACCGCAGTGCCGCCGATGGAGGATTAAATAGGTAAAGAAATTGTCTCATAGCCTCATCTCTTGTAGGTTTTTTCATTTACGAGTTTACGTAGTTTTCATCTATGAATCCAACCATCCATTTTCTTTTATAATAGCAATGATATTCATGTGCACAAATTGCTGTATAGTAAATGTATTTTCTGTTGGATTCTTTATGTAATCGAAAATGTTCTTGTTTGTAGGCATGAAGATGGGAGGATGCATAAGTCCCAGAAACAGTTCACGGGTTTCATCTCCTTGTTTGTAGCTGCAGTCTGTTATTGCTTGCAATGTAATACATAGACAACAACACCGTTGTCTGCTTGTAGGATTTCACTATTTAAGACGCCGACCTTGGCTGGTAAACTTGTTCTGTAATACTGGTGTGGACTCCATAGTTTGTACTTTTTGAGATGATAAATAAAGTGTGCGTTTTTATTAAAGGAAAAAAAATTATGTTACATTTTTGTTTTGTTGACAAGAAAATATTTTAAATTACTTTAAATATATGAGAATCGAGAATTTTAACTTTATTGCAAAAGGAGCAAGCACTATTCTACCAACTAGCTTAATTCACATATGTAGCTTTACTCTTGTCTCACGCATAGATTAAGACATTTTAGGTGGTGTTTAATTGACCAAACTAAGACTAAGATTAGGCTATTTAACTCCAGTTTCAACCTAAACCACATATGAAGTTAATTAAGAACTAGATTAACTAGCTTTACACCTTTGCTAGCAGGTCTTATTCTAAGCCATTTAAAATGTGAGCCTTAAATAAGACGAAAGCCAAGCCTATTCAGTACAACAAACAACCCCTTAAGGAATTTAAAGGTTATTATCAGCATGATACTAGAGAAGTTGGCTTAGCTAATTAGTTGGTCAATGGCACATTTGGTAATCATTTTTTTTTCTTCACTTTTTGTGCTTAAGATATGAGTGTATGAGGAAAATGAAGAATGGAAAAGGGTAATGGAAGAAATGAAGGAAACAAACAAACAAGAAGTGATGAAAACAAAATCTTGAAAGTGAATATATATATAAATTAACATAGTTAGCAAAAATAAATTAAAATAATTTTGGTTTTAAGTTTTCTTTTTATCTCTTTTCTTATACATTTCTTCTAATTTCTCTGACCATTCTTCCTTCAAAGTTTATTTCCCTCATTTCTCCTATGTTTTCCCTTTTATCTTAAACACAACAAGGAAAACTAAAAACTAAATAATGTGGTTGAACTACTCATTAAAAAAAACCTAAGACGATCTTTCCCTTCCATACCAAAACCCTATATCAAAAAACTCCATGGTTGCTAGTCCCTTGTTTCGACTTGAGGCCAATGGTAGCCTTTCTCTCGTTTTCCTAGTCCTCCTCATTCCCCTTCTCATGGATTGGGCAATTTTGTTTTCATCTTTAGTATTTTTCATTTATATGTGCCTCCTTAGTGAGGATATTTGTGAGTATATTCTAGTGATTATTTTAATTTTTTGTCACATGTTATCAGCTCCTCATGGTTTACTTTGTTGTTTCTAGTGGTTTCGCTAATGGTGTTGAGCACAAAATTCATGTTGGTTTGGCCACTAGTTGGTTCCTTGTTAATTCCTCTTCGGAACACTGTTCGTTGTCAGACGGTGTCCTCATGTTTATTATATTGCAATTTTGTCTCATAGCATCAACTCTTGTAGTTTTTTTTTTTCATTTTCGAGTGTACGTAGTTTTCATCTATGAATCCAACCATCCATTTTCTTTTATAATAGCAATGATATTCATGTGCACAAGTTGCTGTATAGTAAATGTATTTTCTGTTGGATTCTCTCAACGTAATCGAAAATGTTCTTGTTTGTTGGCATGAAGATGTGAGGACGCATACAAAGTGGTGAGCAAGTCCAAGAATAAGTTCCAGAAACAGTTCATCGGTTTCATCTCCTTGTTTGTAGCAGTAGTCTGTTAGTTGCTTGCAATGTAATGTGTTTGTACCATACTTAAGGTCTCCGTATTTAGATCTCGTATAAATACTCAGGGGACTTAAATGTAATTATGTAATGAAGGAAGGGGAAAATATGTAAAAAGGGGAAGAGCCCTTATTCTATAAAAGGGTCTCCTCACCCTCACAATCCAAAAGCCTCCTCACATCCCCTAAGTTCTTAGCTCTCTCATGCTCTCACCCTCACAATCAAGCTCTTACAGAGAAATACAATCAATGTGGACGTAGCCCAAACATTGGGGTGAACCACAATACATCTTGTGTTATTTACTTTCTTGCAGATTCATGGTCGGATTTACGTTGTTCCAAGACCCCTCCGGTTTTGTGCATCAACATTTGGCGCCTTCTGTGGGAATCGACACTGTTTATACCATACTTAGGGCCTTCATATTTAGACCTCGTATAAATACTCGGGGGACTTAAATGTAATTATGTAATAAAGGAAGGGGCAAATATGTAATAAGTGAAGAGCCCTTATTCTATAAAATGACTCATCACCCTCACAATTAGGAAAGCCTCATTCTCACCCTCAGATGCCAACTCTTAGGCCAATTCCTAGGCCCTCTCACCCCCTCTCAGCGCTCTCACTCTCAGAGCTCTCTCTCCCTCAAATAAATACAATCAGTGTAGACGTAGCCCAAACCTTGGGGTGAACCACGATACATCTTGTGTTATTTACATTTCTGCGGATTCATGGTCGGATTTACATTGTTCCAAGACCTCCGGTTTTGTGCATCAACATTTGGCGCCGTCTGTGGGAATCGACACAAAAAAACTATGTCGGTTCTTTCTCAATTTTTCACCTCCACCGTGAATCTGCAGAAACACCAAACCAAAATCCCAGTCCCATCTCTCTCCTCTCTCTCCGTCTCTGTTACTCATGACCTGACTTAGTTCGCGGGTTTCGAAAGAATGGTAGTTACCGATTAATGGTAGGCTGTACGTGGGCCACGTCATGAATGTAGCTTTGGACCCAGAACTCACCATCATGGACGATTCCTTCCGCAAAAAAACAGAAGCTCATCCATCATTCGTCCTCCGTCTCTCTCATAATCATAGACATAACCACCAAAATCCAAGTGCTTTCTTCCCTGCAACGACTAAAAACAACGAACTCTCTCCCTCTAAAATTTCGATTGTCGTTTCATCTCAAAATGCGAGCTCACCAATTCGAATTTGAGTCGTCCATTTCAAGGTTTTGTCCCTGAATTCAATATGTCCCCACAGTAATGGCGACGGACCTTCAGGAACACTTCAACACGTCGGTCAACTCGTTGATCCCGAGCCTCCCAGCTATAATCGACGGTCAAGATCAGAGTTTTTCCATCGTCAGCTTGCCAGAGTGCCATGCTATCTGGTACGACACCGTTCTGGTGGTTCCGACAATCATTTTCGTGGTGCACTTAGCGTTCCACGCCAAGAAAAACGTCGTCTTCGGCGTCGGTTCTCATACCAGCACTGGTGTTTATGTTGCAAATCGAACATCCGACAAGATCACTCAGCTCACTGATAATGTCTACTTGTGCCGCTCCAGATCGGCTGCAGATTCTCAAATTGTGTTTGATTACGTGCGTCGTTTTCTCCATCAGCATAAACAAGCATCCAATGATGTTATCATCGGAGTTCTCGACACCGGAATCTGGCCTGATTCCAGGAGCTTCAAACGACACCAGAATGCCCGAGATCCTGACCAAGTGGCGCGGCCGGTGCTAATTTGCCCCCGATTTTGCTGCTACTCTCTGCAACAAGAAGCTAATCAGAGCTCGGAACTTCTCTAAAGGCTATCAAATGACCTTCGGCGTAAGCAGGTGCGTGAGGAGCATGATGGTCTCCAATCCGCTTTCAGGTTCTATTCCTAAGTCAGTTGCAAGTTTGGAAGCAAGAGCCTTCAGTTTTGGCTGTCTTTTAGCAAAATAGTTAATGGGGTCGATGCCATGGTGAGTGATGGGAAGCTAGGCATAATTGTTACAATAGAGAATGAGATTAAAATGGTTGCACACCAAGTGTTCGGTGAAAGGTAGACGTTGGAAGTTCAAGCCAAGGAACTGCGGGATGAGTTGGAATCAGAAATACTGGGCAACCATTAGGACAATCGAAAACCTTATTTCTGCAGTCTGCATGGTCGGGGTCCTCACAATTACCGGCACATTCTTTGAGATGAAAACACCCAACAAGACATCATGTAGCTTGCTGAGACCACCTGTAAACCAAAGTAAAAGAGAAAGGTGCGGTGAACAAAAGAACGAAAAAAGCAAAAGAGGGAGATGCAAGCTGTCACCAAAGCAAAAGAAAGGCGTGGTGGACAAAAGAACCACAAAAGCAAAAGAGGGAGGTGCAAGCTGCCACCAAAGCAAAAGAAATGAGCGGTGGAAAAGAGAAAAGCAAAAGCAAGGAATAAACACTCATACTGCAAAAGCAAGGAATAAACATCCCACCAGAATGATGTAATTTACTTTTCTTGTTTTTGTATGATGTGATTTATTTTTCTTAGCTTTCAGAGACATCTGTATAAACCCTATCAGAGGGTAATAATACTAAAAAATAAAAAAATAAAATAAAATAAAGGGCAAAGCCCAAAATAAATGGGCTAGAATATTGTGTGGAAAGCGAAGGCCCATAAGCCCAAAATAGCACCAACCAGGTCATCAAAAGTACGTCCAGTACTCCACAATTATTCGGTAACCCGCCGCTATTACCATCAACCAGATGACCAAAAGTACACTCAGTACTCCAAAAATTATTCGGCAACCCGCCGCTATTACCACCAACCAGGTGATTAAATGTACAACCCGTACTCTAATATCATTTGGCAACTAGCCATTCATGCCACCAACCAGGTGATGAAATGTACAACCCGTACTCTAATTTGGCAACTAGCCATTCATGCCACCAACCAGGTGATGAAATGTACAACCCGTACTCTCCTTCATGCTACCAACCAGGTGATCAAAAGTACGCCTAGTACTCCAAATTATACATGAGCATTACTCATGTCATTCATACATAAACATTCATGAGCATCACTCATGACAATCATACATAAACATTCATGACCATCATTCATGTCAACATTTATGAGCATCACTCATGTTAACATATTCATGAGCATCACTCATGACAACATCCATGACAACATCCATGAGCATCACTCATGTCAATCAACATAAACATTCATGAGCATCACTCATGTCAATCAGCTTCAAAAGCTTCATTTACAAAGCTCTAGCTTCAAAAGCTTCATTTACAGAGCTCTAGCTTCAAAAGCTTCATTTACAAAAACTCTAGCTTCAAAGCTTCACTTGCAAAAACTCTAACTTCAAAAGCTTCATTTACAAAGCTCCAACTTCAAAGCTTCACTTGCAAAGCTTCACCTACAAAGCTTCAGTGCAGGGTATACAAATACCACATCCGAACAACCGCCACTTCGGCCCATACATGGATTCAATTTAAAGTCTCCAGCCAACAGACTCTATTGACCAAAGACTTGGGGGACTACATTATGTACCATATATTGGGCCTCAACTGGGCCTCATGAAAAATACTTGGGGGACTTAGCCCATTATTTATGTATTGAGGAGCGAACCCTTATTCTATAAAAATGACTCCCTCACTTTCATTAGAGATCACCCATTATTCATGTACTGAGGAGCGAGCCCTTATTTTATAAAAGGGACTCCCTCACCTTCATTAAAGAGCAACGCCGCCAGCTGAGCAACCGCCTCGCCGCGAGCATCACTCCTAGCCCATCACTTATGTACTGAGGAGCAAGCCCTTATTCTATAAAAGGGACTCCCTCACCTTCATTAGAGAGCAACGCCGCCAGCTGAGCAACCGCCTCGCCGCGAGCATCACTCCTAACCCATCACTTATGTATTGAGGAGCGAGCCCTTATTCTATAAAAGGGACTTCTTCACCATCATTAGAGAACATCCCCGCCTGTTGAGCAACCGCCTCGCCACGAGCATCAGTTCAAGACAACATCTAGTTACTTCGGCCCACACATGGACTGAATTTCAAGTCTCCAGCCAAAAGACTCTCTTGACTGAAGACTTGGGAGACTACTGTTTATACCATACTTAGAGCCTCCGTATTTAGACCTAATATAAATACTCGGGGGACTTAAATGTAATTATGTAATAAAGGAAGGGGCAAATATGTAATAAGTGAGGAGCCCTTATTCTATAAAAGGACTCCTCACCCTCATAATTAGGAGAGCCTCATTCTCACCCTCAGAGGCCAACTCTTAGGCCAATTCCTAGGCCCTCTCACCCCCTCTCAACGCTTTCACTCTCAGAGCTCTCTCTCCCTCAAATAAATACAATCAGTGTGGACGTAGCCCAAACCTTGGGGTGAACCACGATACGTCTTGTGTTATTTACATTTCTGCAAATTCACGGTTGGATTTACGTTGTTCCAATACCTCCGGTTTTGTGCATCAACAAGATGTAAAAGAAATGTACAAGGAAAAAGATACAAAAAGAAAACTTAAAACCAAAAAATGTTTTGTTTTCTTTTTGCTGACTATGTTATGTTATATTCACTTTCAATTTGTCCGCATTACGGAACAACCCAACCAGCCAAAGTTGTCGGCGTCTTAAATAGTGAGATCCCACCAGCATATGACGATTTTTTTATCTATGCATTATGTTGATGCACAAAACCGGAGGGGTCTTGGAACAACGTAAATCCGACCGTGAATCTGCAAGAAAGTAAATAACACAAGATGTATCGTGGTTCACCCCAATGTTTGGGCTACGTCCACACTGATTGTATTTCTCTGTAAGAGCTTGATTGTGAGGGTGAGAGCATGAGAGAGCTTATAGCTTAGGGGATGTGAGGAGGCTTTTGGATTGTGAGGGTGAGAAGAACCTTTTATAGAATAAGGGCTCCTCCCCTTTTTAAATATTTGCCCCTTCCTTCATTACATACTTACATTTTAAGTCCCCCGAGTATTTATACGAGATCTAAATACGGAGGCCCTAAGTATGATACAAACAGTAGTCCCCCAAGTCTTCAGTCAAGAGAGTCTTTTGGCTGGAGGCTTGAAATTCAGTCCATGTGTGGGCCGAAGTAACTAGATGTCGTCTAGAACTGATACTCTATATGAGGCGGTGCCCAATCTGAAATGATGCTTAACTAGAAGTAGCACATGTTGCGAGGCTACTCTGCTTGTGCCTTATGTTGCCTTGGTTGGCTTGGCTTGTGGCGTTGAAAGTGAGGGAGTCCCTTTTATAGAATAAGGGATCGCTCCTCAATACATGAATGATAGGCTAGAGTTGATGCTTGCGGCGAGGTGGTTGCTCAGCAGGCAGCGATGCTCTCTAATGATGGTGAGGGAGTCCCTTTTATAAAATAAGGGCTCGCTCCTCAGTACATGAATAATGGGTTAAGAGTGATGCTCACGGTGAGGCGGTTGCTCAGCAGGCGGCGATGCTCTCTAATGATAGTGAGGGAGTCCCTTTTATAAAATAAGGGTCTGTTCCTCAATATATAAATAATAGGCTAAGTCCCCCAAGTATTTTTTATGAGGCTCAATATATGGTATATAGTGTAGTCCCCTAAGTCTTCGATCAATAGAGTCTATTGGCTGGAGACTTCAAATTGAATCCATGTATGGGCCGAAGTGGTGGTTGTTCGGAGGCGGTATTTGTATACCCTGCACTGAAGCTTTGTAAGTGAAGCTTTGCAAGTGAAGCTTTTGAAGCTGGAGCTTTTGTAAATGAAGCTTTTGAAGCTGGAGCTTTTGTAAATGAAGCTTTTGAAGCTGGAGCTCTGTAAATGAAGCTTTTGAAGCTAGAGCTTTTGTAAATGAAGCTTTCGAAGCTAGAGCTCTGTAAATGAAGCTTTCAAAGCTAGATTGACATGAGTGATGCTCATGAATGTTTATGTTGATTGACATGAGTGATGCTCATGGATGTTGACATGAGTGATGCTCATGAATGTTAACATGAATGTTGACATGAATGATGGTCATGAATGTTTATGTATGATTGACATATGATTGACATGAGTGATGCTCATGTATAATTTTTGAGTACTGGACGTACTTATGATCATCTAGTTGGTGATAATAACGGCAGGCTGCCGAATAATTTTGGAGTACTTGGGCGTACTTTTAATCACCTGGTTGGTGGTAATAGTGGTAGGTTGCCGAATAATTTTGGAGCCATAGGGCCTGGCTCTTTTGGGCATATGGGCCTTGGCCCTCCACACAACATTCCAGCCCATTATTTTGGGCTTGCCCTTTTTTTTATATTTTTTATATTTTATTTTTTATTATTACCCTCTGATGGGGTTTATACAGATGTCTCCGAAAGATAAGAAAAATAAATTACACCATTCAAAAACAAGAAAAGTAAATCACATCATTCTAGTGGGGTGTTTATTCCTTGCTTTTGCAGTGTGGGTGTTTATTCCTTGCTTTTGCAGTGTCCCCATGTGCTCTCGCAAAGGAAAGCCTCTCTTCTGCTTTTTCTCGATTTTTTCTGCTTTGCTTTCGCTTTTGTTTCCCACTGCATTTCCAGGCATCCTTTTGCTTTTTCTTTTCTCTTTGCACTGAGCATCTCTCTGTCTCTCTCTCTGTCTCTATCTCTGCTTTTGCTTTTTCTTTTCTCCTTTCGTTTTTGGATTGGAAGACGTTGCCATCCATGCTTCTTCATTTTTTCAGCAAGAAAGCTGAAGACCCAAGACTTTTCCAGGAGGGTGTCTAATCCGAGAGAAAGAACAACTCAAAGGATGGAGAGTGTGTGGCAGCAGCGATGTGGAGATCTGACAGTCACTAGTATGGTTGTCCGCCTTGTCGACGATCTTTCCAGTAAACCTAGAAAAACGACTCCTTAAACTTCTATATCATCCTCTACTCTTCAGTCTTCGCGACTGGAACTTCTGTGGTAGCTTCCTCTGCTGTTGCTGCTTCAACTGTTTTCTCTTCCTCAACTGGAGCAGCTGTTGGTGCCTCAATTTCAATGGTCTCTTCTTTGGTCTTCTCTTCCACGGCAACAAGCTTTGCTGTTACGACCTCTTTAGGCTCTTTTGCTTCTGTTGTCTCCGTTTCTACTGTTGGCTCATCCACCTCAGCTGCCTCGGCCGCCTTTGGTTCTTCTGCTACCTCCTCCTTAGTCTCAACTTCAACCGGAACTGAAGCCTCGGCTTCGGGAGCAGCTGGTTTCTCGATTTCTGCTTCTACTGGTGGTGTTGTTTCCTTTGGCTCTTCGGTGGTTGTAGCCTCAAACTCTGTTGAAACTGGTGCTGCAGCCACGGGTTCTTCCACGGTTGCCTCCTTGGTCTTGATCACCTCGATTGTCTTTGGCTCATTCTCTTGCAATGCTGCTGCTGGTGCAACCTTAACATTGGCCATTGCTAGAGCAAATGAAAAGTACTGAACAAAAAAAAAGTACTTGGAAAGATGGGAAGAATGAAGGGTGCTTAATTGCTAGTGGGTTTGTCGGCAGCAAGGCTGGTGAATGACCCGACTTCATCTTGGCGAGTGAGATCAAGCTCGGCATGGCTGAGGATAAGATTGGTGAAGTGAAATCAATGGCTTGTATCTGGAATATGATGGCGGAGCCAACAAGGTCGCCATGACCGGCTATGAAGGTCTACGTAGACTTGTTGGATATGAGGAAGACTGTTTGGTCACGGGTTTAAAGCATCGATTTGTGTTTGGTTACAGAGATGGGAAAGTTTTTTTTTTTTTTTTTGGTTTCCGTGTGTGACTAACTGAGAGAGGAGAAAGAGATGGTTGGAGGTCTGCGAAAGTTTTCTGGAAAAGCTATGGGTTGTTGGGTTTTTTTTTTTGCAGATTTTGCAGATTCAAGGTGGAGTGTAGTGAGGTCTCACGGTGGTGAGATGAAAAAATGAAAGATAACCGACATAGCTTTTTGTGTCTGTTGATGCACAAAACCGGAGGTCTTGGAACAACGTAAATCCGACCGTGAATATGCAGAAATGTAAATAACACAAGATGTATCGTGGTTCACCCCAAGGTTTGGGCTACGTCCACACTGATTGTATTTATTTTAAGGAGAGAGAGCTCTGAGAGTGATAGCATTGAGAGGGGGTGAGAGGGCCTAGGAATTGGCCTAAGAGTTGGCCTCTGAAGGTGAGAATGAGGCTCTCCTAATTGTGAGGGTGAGGAGTCCTTTTATAGAATAAGGGTTCCCCACTTATTACATATTTGCCCTTTCCTTTATTACATAATTATATTTAAGTCCCCCGAGTATTTATACGAGGTCTAAATACGGAGGCCTTAAGTAATAAACACATCTCTCTATCATTCTTCTTCCACTTTTTATACCCCTCATTTCTCCTACGTATTTCCCTTTTATCTTAAACACAAAAACAAAAATGAAACCTCAATAATGTGGTTGAACTACTCATCAAAAAACCCTAACAGCCGTTGTTTCCTTTCCATACCAAAATCCTACATTCGTAGTCGCCGGCCCCTTGCTTCGACTTGAAGCACGTGGCAGCCTTTCTCCCGTTTTATTAGCCCTCATCCTTCCTCTTCTCATGAATGCCTCGATTTTGTTTTTTAGTTTTAGTATTTTTATAAGTACCTCCTTGGTGAGGATTTTTGTGAGTATATCCTAGTGACTATTTTATTTTTGTGTTTGTGTCTTATCAGCTCTTCTTGGGTCTATTTCGTTGTTTCTGGTGATTTTGCTTATGGTATTCACCATCAAAATTTATGTTGGTTTGGATATTAGTTGGTTCCTTGTCAGTTCCTCTTTGAAGTTGGCTCTACTTGTTGTCAAATAGTGCCCTCATGTTCGTTATATTGCAATTTTTTTGCACATAATTTATGAAGTTCCAAAACCCGAACTATTTGACTCTTTCACTGGGAATAGAGTTCATTTAGCTTTTGAGTGTCATCTCAATCTACTACGTTTGGGTATGGATGCTTTCAAGACTTAGATGATTTCCTTTGCTTATTCTTGGGCAACTAGATTGGCCTAGTTGGCGTTTTATGTTTTGTTGAAGTTTCTTTGGACTGAACCTATTGGATTTTATCCATAATGTCCTAGTTAAAGTTTGTATCCATTAGTAATATTACATTAAACTCACTATCATTTTGTCTCAAAATAAAAATTAAAAACTAAATACTAAGACAAAATGATTATCAAACAAGTCGTAAAGCTTTATTTGTCATAATTTAAAAAAAAAAGTAAAGGTGATAAAAATGAAGAAACAGGGAGGGGCGGAGATGGAAGAGTAACCTTGTAGGTTTTATGTTGCAACTCCAACATATCCATAACGAGACTGTGAAAGGCACTCGAGTTCATAACTTAATCCGGGAAGCAGGGAGCACGTAGTATGTCCCTTTTTAATATTGGTCCTTTATGTTGTGGTGGAGAGATTTTAGCATATAACTGCTTTGTATATTCTTCATTATCTTTTTCATCACATAACATATTACATGACGAGAAAAACACTAATAATGCGGCAGCAGCATGAACTTCTTTTAGATTTTTTTTTGCAAGGGATGCTAAATGTTTGGGTTAATATTTAACTTTGGACTTAAGGGAATGAAAACCCAAAAGAGCACAATAAAGGAGATTTTGCCAGAAGCCCAAAGTCAAGCCCAGATACCCATCTCGAGACAATATAACGGCTCCCCATTTAATGTAAAGGCTAGGTACTTATAAGAGAAGGGACAACCGATGGAAATCCACCTACTCTCGGCCTAAAAGCACTTTCTGAATGGCAGAACATGTAAAAATGTTGATGACTCACTACCCTTCAGTTACTTTCGGGTAAAAGCAAAAAAGAGTACATTCGGGTTAATTCGCCTATAAAAGGAGGAAGAGGGCCCAGAAACAAGGACACTCAACCAATCAAACAAACAAATATACAACTTGCCTCCCAGTCAAGCAAATATCTAGAAAGCTGTGTTTTGTCCAAATTCTGCAACCTTTTAGCTTTATACTTCCTTTAGAAAGACATCTTTTGTCTATGTAAAAGCTCTGGTACCTTCTCTAAATGTTGTAGTATTGATTCTCTTGTGTAAATTCATTTACCATTCATCCCTCTTTTAGTACCCAACCCTTTGTAACTACAACAAAGAAGAAACCACAAGACGTTCAACCTTGCCCAACAAGGTGAAATCTTACCCGCCTCTCTTCGTTTCGTCTTTCAATTAATAGATCTGGTGTTATAATGTATTCCCCATTATATATTCAAGTCATTTCTAGTCTTTCAATGATTCATAGTTCCATCAGTTCTTAGATCAGGTTCACTTAGTAGTTTTATTGTCATAAGAAGATTAAAAGTGAATTAAAGTTGATGACTTGATCAAATCTGGACCTCCACTCTTTAAACATGCAAGATAATGAACTAAAAGTCCTTGATCTCAAGGCATAGAAAATAACTTAAAGTAAATTTAACTCATCTACGATAATCCTTTGATAACAAGAAATCAGAATAACTAAGGGCGCAAGTAATCGGCTTAAATACACTTGTTCTACATCTGCCATACAAAGATGGCAGTGGCATGTCTTAGCACTTAGTTTTGATTGCGAGCCTCAAGGCCAACACCTAAGGCCCCACAAATGCACATTTCATAACTAATTTTGTCCTTCTTTTGCAGCATTTCGGCAAGCCGGAGCCCGACAATCAACCAAAGTGTCAACTCCTCGAGGAGCTGTGTGCTCGAGTCAGGGACCCCTCCCCGCGAGATTTCATGCCCGAACACTAAAATTAAGAAATTTCAACTTCAAGGTCCATTTTTTTGTCAAAAACAGAAAAGAAAAGTCCATGTTGACTCGTGTACTAATCTAGTTGCTGGGTCAGAGTTGCTCGCTGAATAATTCAACTTGAAACATCAAAGAAAAAAAAAACTAAAGTATGATATCACCTCCTGTGGTATCAAGTCTGCATGTAGAGCAGGCCCGGCCCAGGCCCATTGCCACATGGGCAGCTGTCCAGGGCCCCAAAATGAAGGGGGCACCAAAATAATAAAAAAAAACCCCAAATAACTAAATATAAAAAATAAATAAAAAATAAAATGTTCACAGCCCAAATAGGGGCTTGAGGGCAAGAGCACAAAAAGGCCCAGCTGCTGATTATAAAACAAAAAACAAAACAAAAAAAAAAAGACAACAAAACATAACAGGGACCACTCGGTCCCAATTAACCCTAATCCCTAATACTTACAACCCTTTCCCGATTCCCCACCCCCCCCCCCCCCTTTTGTTCCCTACTTCCCCCACTTCCCTCCTACCGTCCCCTGACTCTCATTTTTCTTTCTCACAATTCATTGGTTGTTGCAAGCTTTATTGTTTTGGTGTTTCCTCTTGAGTTAGCAACTCAAGTCAACTCTCAACTGCAAATGCAAGTTCCTGCACGCAGCTAGACAGGCAGGGTCGCAAGGCAATCCTCCACACTCCTCAGCTCAGTGCTAGGTCATTCACCATTGGCATTGGCTGCAAGTGCATTCACTCACCACCAACACTTTTGAATTTGGAGGTAAACTAATTTTTTAAATTTGAATTATCAATTTATAATTTAATATAAAATTTTGCAATGCAAGTGACATAGAATTATATGATAAATTGATAATTGATGTACAGAATTGTTGTTGTTGATGAATTGAATTCTTGACTAATTGAATTATTTGATTTCATTTCAAACCCAATTTTTAGGTTCAATTTTTATAATATGTTAGACTATGTGTTAGTGTTTTTATAATACATAATATGTTGGAATGATAATTTTGATAGGAAATTTTTGTTATATCATGTGTAGGTAATTTTTACAAACAAATTATCGAAGCCATGTCTTTTAGGAAACAACTCTCTGGTAATATGAAAAGGAAAAAACAAGGCAAAGGATAACGAAATTGCCGAAAATTTAAGAGGATCTCTTAATAAATTTTTCTCTACAAAGAATGAGTCAATTGAAAATTTGCGAGAAAATGATGTTGGTGAAGAGCCACAAAATGTTGTTGAGGAGTCTCATGATCATGAAAATGGTAATGATTTAGAAGAAAATGTTGGTGATGAGTCTCAAGACCATGAAAATGGTGGTGATGTGGATTTAAATGTTGATGATGATCATATTGGTGTAGAGGAAAATATTGAATCTCCTGAATCTATTTTCCATTTAAACATTTATGATCCAAGAGTTTTGGATGGTCTTAATGCAGAAATGAGATACTTACTTGTAGAAAATGGGCCAAATCGAGAAACTAATCTCACTTATCCTAAGGACAAACTCTCTAGAAAATTTTCCTCACACTACTATGATTGAAAATTACCAACGAGTGAAATTTATGATAGGAAATGGCTCATGTACTCAAAAGAGTTGGATAAAGTATTTTGCTTTTGTTATAAATTGTTTAAAACAATTGCCTCAAAAAGTGAGTTAGCAAAAGATGGAATTAGTGATTGGAGACATCTTGGTGTGAAGCTTGACCAACATGAAAAGAGTAAAGAGCATCTCACTAATTCGAGAACTTGGGTTGAGTTGAAAAGTAGATTGACAACAAATCAGACAATTGATAAAGAATTTCAAATGCGAATCAAGAAAGAGCAAATCATTGGAAACAAGTGATACTTAGAATTATTGCTGTTGTGAAATGTCTTGCCATACGTAATTTAGCATTTCGTGGAACAAATGAAAGACCTTATGAAGACTCTAATGGCAACTTCTTAGGTTTACTTGAAATGATTGTGGAGTTTGATCCAATAATGCAAAAGCATTTTCGACTCATTGAGAATAAAGAGATTCATCACCACTATTTGAGCCATAAAATCCAAAATGAGTTGATAGCTACTTTAGCTTCAAAAGTCAAAACAGCAATCATTAAAAAAGTAAAATAAGCCAAATTTTTTTCTGTCATTCTTGATTGTACTCCTGATGCAAGTCATCTGGAACAAATGACTTTAATTTTGAGATGTGTTGACTTGTCAAGTAGGTCAATAAATATAAGGGAGTATTTCATGGAGTTTTTAAGTATGGAAGATACATCAGGACAAGGACTTTATAATGAGTTGCAAAATGTCCTAAAGTCTCTTAATCTTGATATTGATAATGTGAGGGGATAAGGTTATAATAATAGATCTAACATGAGAGAGAAGCACCAAGGTGTCCAGAAAAGATTGCTAGACATAAATCCCAAAGCCTTTTACATGCCATGTGGTTCTCATTGTCTTAATTTAATAGTTTGTGATATGGCAAGTTCATGTCTTAAAGCAAAAAAAAATTTTGGAGCATGTCAATACATATATACGGTGTTTTCCAACTCTACAAAGCGTTGAAATATTTTGTTTGAACATATTGATGGTTTAACTTTGAAGTCATTGTCAATTACTCGATGGGAAAGTCACATTGAAAGTGTTAAAGCAATTAAATCCCAAGTAGCCTAAGTTAGAAGTGTTTTGTTTACGTTGGTGGAAATTTCTGAGAATCCCCAATTGAGTAGGGATGCAGAATGCTTAGCATCAGAAGAACTTTCCAGTTTTGATTTGTATTAAGTTTGGTTATTTGGTATGACATTTTGTTGAAGATTAACATGGTGAGCAAAAAATTACAATCTGAAGACATGTGTCTTGATGTTGCTGTAAAGGCATAGGAAGCACTTGTTACCTTTTTTGAAAACTACAGAGAAACTGGTTATGCTTCTGTCATGCGTGATGCTAAAGAAATTGCAAAATTGACCTTGTTTTTCAAACTAAATGTCATAGACCTAGAAAAAGACATCATGATGAAGTTGATGGTAATGAGAGGGAACAACAGTTTGCTGAAGAATCATTTAGAACAGATTGTTTTCTTATTATATTAGATATTGCTCTTTCTCAACTGAAACACAGGTTTGAACAGTTAAATGCTTTTGAATCTATTTTTGGCTTCTTGTTTGATGCACCGAAGTTAATTTCATTGGATGATCAATAGCTAAAAGACACATTTGAAACATGGAAATACCATGGATGTAGATGGAGCCGACTTATGTTCCGAATTACAGGTGTTGCAAATAAGGTTACCTGAAGAAGCATTTCTCTCTAATAACCCTTGGACATCCATGGAAATAGCAAACTTTGTACAAGAAACTGACATGTGTCCTAATGTCTTGATTGCTTATCGTGTACTGTTGGTTGTACATGTGATTGTGGTATCTGCAGAAAGAAGTTTTTCAAAATTGAAATTATTAAAATCTTACTTGCGGACCACTATGACTCAAGATAGGCTAAATGGATTAGCAATCTTATGCATTGAAAATGATGAGATTGAAGACTTGGAGTATGATAATATAATTGATGATTTTGCTTCAAAAAATGCCAGAAGACAATTTCTTAAAGGTTGAAATTTTAAGGAGCTTTGCTAGGAATGGTTGTATATGATTGTATTTTTTATTGTCGGGGTGTAGGTACTATATCCCCCCCTCCCGGTTGTATATTTTCTTAAGTAATATAATTTGGGCATAAGGGCCTAGCCCCCCAGCTTCGACTGGGTTCCAGCCCTCGTTAATTTTTTTTTTTTAACATATGTTTCCGTATTAAAAAAGGGCACACTTTGAGCTTTCGCACTGGGCACCCAAAAACTCAGGACCGGCCCTATTGTAGATGGAGATTACTTAGTTATCAACACGTGGTGGCATACCTTCTTTATTCCAAAAAAATAAAAAAAGGTTTTTCCATCTAAATGTCAAAAACCTTTGAACTAAAGAAATTTACCGAATTTGACCAAATTTTGCGGTTAAGTTTTTAAAGAATAAATAATTGATCTTATTAACCAAACTGAACTAAACCGGTCCAGACCTAAGATCACCTTCATAGTCTATACTGGGGTATTCCACCCATAGTATAGTCGAGTTCTTTTGTAATAAACTTTAACACCTAGTAATTTATGATTAAGTTAGCACAATTAAAGTAATGCTATTGACAGACTAAGTTGGGCCTACAAAATTTATCACATACAACACAAGAAGGTAAGAAACTTCAACTTCAAGTACCTTCTAGTCAAATTGAAAAAAGACTGGTCCACTCATACTTTACAGAGATTCCGGTTCAAAGGTGAATCCTTCTCTAGTAATAATGAACTTGAACATCCAAGAAAAAGAAATCTCATGCAGCATGAACAAGTGCCATATGGTAAAGTCCTTGCTCCAAAAATGACAAAACAAATTGCATGAATAGTCAAACTTCAAATGGAAAACGGCAAGTGGCTTAGTCAAGTTGATTAGAGCGGTTTGTTTCTTCTGCACGAATTTCTATTCCCGTGGTTTAGGTGAAGATATGGCGACTTTGGATATGTATTTACAGTAGCGGAGCCAATGCGGGGGCATTGGGCTCCCTTGACCCCAATGGATCTGTAATTTGTCCCTTTAAATAAAAATTTGACCCCTTTAATAGCACTGCAACAACAGCTTTGCAGCAGCTCCAGCGAATGTGCAGAAAAGCAAACTGCAATATCAATTATATATTACTAAAATAATCAAAATGTGCAGAAAAGCAAACTGCAATATCAATTATATATTACTAAAATAATCAAAGTGTGCAGAAAAGCACATGACTTTTGTGTGTTGTCTAAATTACAATCAAGCAAATTGCAAACTTTGATTATTATATAACATTAAAATAAGGAAAGTTGCAGAAATGTGTCTAAAGACTCACTCCTTGGACAAAGTGTCTCTCGGATGGAAATGATCGAGGTTCCGAGAAGAAGAGACTCTCTCCCATCTCACTCTCTCCCATCAGACTCTTTCTGTCTCTCCTCTCGAAGTCAAAGACCCACCCATCCTCTCACAATCAGACTCCGATAAATCAAGGTTAGGGTTTCAATTTTGATCGATTCACCAGTCTCTGATTTTAAATTTTTAATGCAGGTTCGGTTTCGGGAAATCCCGAAATACACAAAATATTTCGGAAATCCCGAAGTTAGTTATATTATGTTGTTGAAAGTCTTTTTGGTTTTATTTAAAACAGTTATGGAGAGGTATTTTAAGAGAAAATCAACCGAAGATAACATCTCACCCTCTACAACGGATATTCCTGAAAGTTCAAATGAAAATAACATAGAAAGTATACTGGCAAATCTTCCAGGAGATCCTGGGCTTCGACTCCGGATATCAGAATATGATCCAAATATTAGAGATCAAGTTCGAAGAGCTTATTTACAAAGGGAATTGGTTCAACCTCGAACCCATCAATTTCCATATACTTCATTTGCAGGAGTACAACGCTGTTTCAATCCGAAATGGTTCGATGACTTTCCTACTTGGTTGGAGTATAGCATATCCAAAAATGTTGTTTTTTGTCGAAGTTGTTATCTCTTCAAGCTAGAGATTCCAGACCAAGCAGGTAATGACAATTTTACTAGTAAGGGTTTTCATAATTGGAAGAAAAAATGTCGACTTCGAGTTCATGTTGGAGGCCCTAATAGTGCTCACAACCAAGCTTTACTTCATTGTGAAGCTTTAATGAATCAGAATCAACATATTCAAACAATTGTTCACAAGCAGTCGGATCAAGCACGTATTGATTATCGCACTCGTTTGAATGCATCACTTGATTGCATTCGCTTTTTATTGCGACAAGGTCTTGCTTTTCGCGGTCATGATGAAAGTGAAGATTCAAGCAATAAGAGTAATTTTCTTGAGCTTTTGAAGTTTCTCGCAGATCATAATGAGGGTATTAAAGATGTGGTGTTTAAAAATGCTCCTGAAAATCTCAAGTTAACATCACCTGATATTCAAAAAGATCTTGTGTATGCAGCAGCATGTGAAACCACTAATACTATCATGTTTGATATTGGTGATGATGCTTTCTTTTCTGTTTTGGTTGATGAATCGCGTGATATATCAGTCAAGGAGCAAATGGTAGTTGTACTTCGCTATGTGAATACCAACGGACAAGTAGTTGAAAGATTTGTGGGCATAAAGCATGTTCCTAATACCACTGCTATTTCACTTAAAGAGGCAATTGATCAATTCTTCTCTATAAACGGATTAAGCATATCTAGATTGCGTGGACAAGGTTATGATGGGGCTAGCAATATGCAAGGTGAGTTTAATGGCCTTAAGACACTTATTTTGAAAGAAAATGAAAGTGCATTTTATATTCATTGCTTTGCACATCAACTTCAACTTGCTCTTGTAGCCGTGGCGAAAAATCATATTCAAATTGGCTCTTTTTTCTGCTTGGTTAATAATGTCGTTACTATTGTCGGAGCATCATGTAAACGTCGAGACATGGTTAGAGAAAGACAACAAACCAAAGTTATGGAAGCTATTCAAGATTATGAGCTTCTAAGTGGGCAAGGCTTGAACCAAGAAACTAGTCTTAAACGTGCAAGTGATACACGTTGGGGCTCACACTATGGTACCTTGGTAAGCTTGGTTAATATGTTTTCTTCTGTAATTGAGGTGCTTGAGATGATTGTAGATGATGGTGTAAGTCTTGATCAAAGAGGTGAAGCGGATATTTTGTTGAATCTTTTGCAATCTTTTGATTTTGTCTCTAGTCTCTTTTTGATGAAAGAAATATTGGGAATCACAAATGTGTTGTCACATGCATTGCAAAAGAAAGATCTCGATATAGTGAGTGCTATGGCTTTAGTCAAAGCATGTAAGCAACAACTACAAGCGATGAGGGATAATGGATGGGATGCTTGGCTCGATAAAGTTTCTTCTTTTTGTGGCAAGCATGATATTGATATTCCTGATATGAATGACATCTTTGTAGCTCGAGGGAGGTCACGACGTAGAGTTGAAAAATTGACAAACCTTCATCACTACCATGTTGATCTCTTTATTGATGTTATTGATAAGCAACTTCAAGAGTTGAACAATCGTTTTAATGAGACAAGTACAGAGTTGCTTCTTTGTGTTGCATGCTTAAGCCCAGATGACTCATTCTCAGCTTTTGACATTGAAAAGTTAGTTCGACTTGCTAAATTTTATCCAAAGGATTTTTCTGATATGGAGCTCACACTTCTTGAAGATGAACTGAAGAATTATATATTTGATATGCGTTTGCATAATGAATTTTCTACTTTGAAAGGAATTAATAACCTTGCACAAAAGTTGGTGGAGACAAAGAGGGATAGACAGTATCCCCTGGTGTACTTGCTAGTGAAATTAGCATTGATTTTACCTGTTGCGACTGCTTCAGTTGAAAGAGCTTTTTCGGTGATGAAAATTGTGAAGAATCCACATCGTAATAGGATGGGTGATCAATGGTTGAATGATAGTTTGGTTGTGTACATTGAGAAAGATGTATATGATTCTATTAGTAATGATGTTGTAATACGATGTTTCCAAAATATGAGAACACGTCGTGGACAATTATGAATGAAAGTATGATCGATTTTTGAAAGTTATTTTTTGACCCCATTATCTTAAATTCCTGGCTCCGCCACTGTGTATTTATATAATTTTGGCTGAGATTTCTTAAATCCAAAGCATCATTTTCTCATGTTCTTGTCAACTGAACTTTATTAAGCATCTGCCATGGAAATTGTGGGTGATGTTTTGGGTGCTTTTGTGGGGGAAATTGTCTCGACATTATGCGGCTGTCTATGTTCTGCCGGCATAGGCACTGCCAGATTCCGAAAGAACCTTGACGAGTTAGAGAAGGAGATGAAACATCTTAAGGATCTTAGGAACAATTTCCGGCAAGAGATGGTCATATCAGAAATGGAGAAAGATGGAAAGGTACTTGTTGCAGAACGAGAAGTGTGGTTTGGAGAAGTAGAACTGCTTGAGCATAAAGTAGGTTTGTTGCAAGCAAGAGTGGTTGTGATGAACAATAACAAGAAGAAATTTTGTGGGTGTTTTCGTAATTGCGGTAAGCAGTGTAAGGCCGCTGGAGAAGCGACGAGATTGCTCAGGGAGATCGAAATCCTGCAAAGTAAGGCAATGAGTTTCCCAGAAGCTAAAGATGGACAGAAAAAGTGAAGAATGTAGATTTCAAAAGCTCAACAGATATGATAAATTTTGCTCACGCTTAATTAAGAAGCATCAACTTTCTAAATTGATAACGATGCAGATTTACAGAAACATGTTACTTTGTACTATCTAATTCGTAAACATGTAGAACAATATGTACATGTAGAGTTGTTTCTAAATGTCTTTTGTTTTTCTTCTTCTTAAGTTCTTACAAGTGTCGTTACCAATCTTTTGTTTTGCTTTCCAATCATGGCAAGAATATCCATGTCGTTGTACGCCCGCCTTCACCTGTTGTTTCTGCATGGCTTTTTATTCTTCTTCTTCGTACTTGCGTTGCTTCTCAGCTACAGCACGGATATCGGAAGATTTTCATGGATTATTTCCTTAAGTGGAAAAAGCGTATGATAGGGTCCCAAGAGACATTCTTTTAAGGATTTTAGAGAAAAAAGGCGTACGAGTAGCATATATCCAAGCTATAAAGGATATGTATGATGGAGCAAAGACTGCCGTAAGAACTCATTAAGGATAAACCGAAAACTTCTCCATAACTGTTGGGTTACATCAAGGCTCATCCTTAAGTCCTTACCTTTTTACATTGGTAATGGATGAGTTAACGGGACATATTCAAGATGATATTCCTTGGTGTATGCTTTTCGCAGACGATATAGTGTTAATAGATGAAACTCAAAAAAAGGTAAATGCAAAGCTTAACCCTTGGAGAGAAGTGTTGGAATCTAAAGGTCTTCGTCTAAGCCGATCAAAGACAGAATATATGGAGTGCAAGTTCAGTGCAAATGGAGATCAAAATAAGTTAGGGGTGAGGATCGAAGATCAGGAAGTACCAAAGAGCAATCGATTTTGCTACCTAGAATATATCTTGCAAAGAACGAAGAATTAGATGGAGACCTCAACCATAGAATACAAGCTGGATAGATGAAGTGAAAGAGTGTATCCGGCATGTTATGTGACTGTCGTATGCCACTGAAGCTCAAGGGAAAATTTTATAGGCCGGCGATGATGTATGGCACAAAATGTTGGGCAGTGAACCATCAACACATACATAAAATGGGTGTAGCGGAGATGAGGATGCTTCGTTGGATGTGTGGGCACACAAGAAATGATAAGATTAGAAATGAGGGTATCCGAGGTAAAGTAGGAGTAGCCGAAATTGAAAGAAAGATGAGAGAAAATCAGTTACGGTGGTTTGGACATGTGCAAAGAAGGCCTACTGATGCTCCGGTTAGAAGATGCGACTACGAGACAAAGGTCCAGGGTCGAAGAGGTAGAGGAAGACCTAGGAAAACTTTGGAATAGATTCTAAGAAAATACTTAAGAGTACTTGGATCTAACGGAGGACATAACACAGAATCAAGCGCAATGGCGTTCTAGAATTCATATAGCCGACCCCACTTAATGAGAAAAGGCTTTGTTGTTGTATTTCCTTCCGTGAAAAAAAAACAAAACAAAACAAAAAAAACTGAGTGTAGGCATCAAGGTAGCCGCTGCAGAAGAGGACTCAAGGTGGGTTGTTTGGTTGAGAGGTAAGGATAGCTTGATTCACCGATTCGTTACAAGGATAGTATGATCGAGTCCTTGTTGCTTGGCCGAGGCTAAAAGGGAAGGGTGGTTTTGCTTGTGAGTCGAGAGAGGGATCGGATCAAGTGCCACAACCGGCCTAAGGGAGGCAACCTATTCGCTTGCCATAGCGGCAGTGGTCATTTACCTCGACCAACCACCTAGGCAGGCGTAGCACTTGAAAATAATACTGTCTCGATCACAAGTTGTTTTATTTCGTTTACAAAAACTCAAGCTCCCAATCCTAAATCACCACCGTCTCTGACATTTTAAAAATCTTGTGCGAATTTAATAAAAAGGCTTTCCTTGTTTAAAAAATTATAATTTTTTTAGCAATATATTCATACAGATTTCAACAATTTTTTAACGATATATTAATACAAAATTCAACAATCAATATTCAAATTTAATTGAAATCAAGCTTTCACTCTTAATAATTGAATTATCTCCAATTTCTTTTAACAATCTTTTTACAATATATTTATACTCATGTCATATATAGGAGGATGAAAAATTTTAGGAGCCCTCTGAAATTCAGGGCATGTACCACTACACCTTTTGCACACCCCCAACTCCGCATGAGCAGGGCACATTCTCTTGTTCAGGCGAGAGAATTTCCAAGGGGCGGCCAACACCACAAGGGTTTTCCTTAAAGAAATCTTGGAAGCTAACAAAGGTTGTATTAAGCATTCTTCAAAGCTTTTACTTTAAGTGATCCCCTATCAAGGACTTGACAACCTTCCAAACCATTTGAGGATACAGAGTTGGTCCTGGCCTCTTTGAAAACCTAACAAGCCTTAGCTGGCCAGACCAATGCCCATACCCCAAGGACTCGTTTGGTGAGCTGGATGGAATTTGACGTCAGGGATAGGATTGGATTGGAAGGGATTGGTTAGGCATTGAGTTCCAATCTATTGTCCTAAGTTAACAAATTGGGCCCTGCAAGTGCAAAACACAAGAACAAGCAAGAATAATAGCCGTAGGAAAGTGTAAAACTAGCTGAATAAAAGGCGAGATTGAAATGAACATACCAACTTAACGCTGTTATTTACATATTATGACTGATTATGGAAATATATATCCATACCGTCACTTATTTACAACGTCAACATAAGATGAAACCGCAACAGAGTATCCACAATTCAGCATCGGTAAAAAGCCCCTGTTGCTCATGCTTCTCTACAGGCCACCCCCCATTATATAAACAGTGTTAATCTCCCAGTAGAAGTAAAGAAAATCTGCACACCTGAAAACATAAAAGAAACAAAGACAGACTGAAAAATAGCACACAGAAAGGTACCGATGAAAAACCCATAGACCAAGGAGAAAAGTGAGAAGTTGCGAGGGAAGGAGTGAAAATCATGCTTCTCTGCATATAATTTGCTTGTTAAACAATTCATTTTTACAAAAGCCAACAGTAATTCAACAGCTCAGCATTGCCACGGTAAATGCCTGCGTACATAAGTAGGCAAGTGCCTCGCTCGCCTTTATGTACGAAGTGTGCAGTGTGTTTAAGGATATGACAAACCGTGATGGATAGTTTTTTCCTTTGAGTAGGAGAATTTGTGACGCACTGAGAATATATGTAAACCATTTTCGTAGAAGATTTGAAATTTAAGGAGAAAAAAAAAAAAAAAACTGAAAACCAAGTGGGAGAGAATGAATGTCATGCCTAGAATATCATGCTTGTACCAGGTCGTTATTTTCAAATCACGACACCTCACTGACTATATCATTCTCACTTCAGTCAATGAAGACATTTGCAGAAGATCACCCAAGCTAAATCACTATCCCGAACTCAGTAATCTTACTAATATATTCACCAAACAAATCTACAACGGTAAGAGGAACATACCTCTAACCAAACTCATCGCCTTCGCCTCCAAACAGATTCCCCAATCCCAGGCCTTCTATGTCATTATTTACAAACTTAAGTTGGGCCTCCGAGTTTAAGCTGCTCTCTCTATTATTTACAGTCTCAAGCTGAGTCTCTGTCTTCGGGCTGTAATTGTTATTTACAAAGCCCTTTCTTTCTATGGGCGTCTGAGAACCACCCCGTCCAGTTTCTTCAATCCCATTAGCAAGTTGCGCCACTCCAGCACCACTTTCAGTCATGGTGTCAAGAGAGCTTGAACTGTTTCTGCACGAAAGCCCGCTATTTTCAGATACACGAGATCTCTGATGTGAAAGTTGCCCGCTAAAATTGCTATCTACAGAAGCAACCCTGCTTAAGAAAAGACGGTAATTCATACAGAGTATTATTAGCACTATGTTGTACATGATGAAGCATACATAATATATGCAGAGAGCATGTGAATATAAGCAACAATGACATGACCAGGCGCTGATAATAAATGGATGCATAGACCCTCAGCTCACCTTGTTTGTTGAAATATGGGAGTTTGAAGATATTCAAAAACTGGGACCAAATCCTTTGATCTTGCTTCAATCATGCGAGTTGGAATTCTCTCGATCTCAATTTCCCCTACTGAAGCAGTTTCATCATCCATTTTGACACCTTCCACTACTATCGACTGAAAGTATAGCTGGCAAACAATTTTACAAAAGCAAAGAGCATGTCGAACATCACAAACACAGAATTTATATGAAAAGAAAGCATAACCACAATTTTGCATTTTCCAACTCTCAAAATACCTCAGGTTTTGCCCACACTGGACTTTGAGCTTCATGCATCTGCAGTTCAGATTCTGAAATATACAACTGATGTTTTTCCTCAGGGCTGATCTTTGCTTTTGTAACAGTACTGCAAGCTTCAGGGTAAATGGTGTTTCCCTTCTTCTTCCCTTCGCGACATATCTTATTGTTGTCGAAATTTCCATTCTCACCATATATGTCAGAAGTATCCTCACGCTCCCTTCGGTTTTGCTTTTGACATATATTCCATTTCTGGATAGCTTCAACTACTAATCTTGCATCATCCTCCAGGCCTGACTCATAAGCAGTGTTCAATCCAGCCACAGCTGTCGAATCTAGATCATTTGATATTCGCAATGCGTATTGTATCATGGAACCAGAAGGAGAAAAAACCAAGAGGTGGTACTTAGCCTTCGAAGAGTTGCGATCCACATAATGAGCATTGCCTTTGCAATTGTGGAATGAAGAAGCAACTGCCCCAGAAAGGGTAGTCATCTTGCCTGTTGCAGCTGCTGCAGCACCACTTACAGTGCCTCTCCAACTATTATTTCCATTTCTTATTCTACTAACAACAGAAAGTGTAACTGGGGGACCAGCTGAGCAAAGGCTTCGCTGATTAGGTGTTTGCAAACCTGGCCAACGAACTGACGATCTAGTTGTAACACCCAATCCTGTACTTTTGGTGGTAAAACCAGCATCAGTAGTTGGGAGATTTACTAATCCTCCCCAAGGATTTATAGCAAACAGATGGCTTGTCCCCCTAGAGGAACTAACCATGATCCAGTTGCTGTCAGCACTAAAACTGATGTCCTGTATGATCTGGAATTGAAAAATGAAAAAGAGGAAATTAATATCAAACACGTGATTGTTGAAACAAATGGCATACCCAACAAGGAATTCTGAAACAAGAGAATGGCTCCTACTGCATTTGTTAATCCACGTTGCAGCCTGTAAAGATGTACATATGATGCACCACCATCAGTTAAAGAAGAGATTCCAGGCATTAACTTAAAAACATTGATTTTATGCCCCTGAGTTGATGCAGTCACTAAAAGGGTGCCACTAGGATCAAAGCGTAATGCAGAAATAGGACTCGTGTGCGCCCTAAACTGGGCAATAACAGCCTTACTGACAATATCTCTGACAATTACCTGACAAACCAAAGAACATGATAAGCACAGGGGACCCAAATAACTCAACAGTATCACTTACCCTTATAACAAACTTGATTTGGTAAAAAAATACAATATAACAAAGCATGCGCATGCATTTACTCATGCAAAGTTAGAAAGGTGACTCACTAAATATATGAACTCCAGTCAAAGTCTAAAAAGGAAAAAGTGAACTTACAACTACAAGTGAAAACAGAATTGAGGTCAACAATATGTACCATACCATTCCAACATTATCAGTGTCTGTGGACTGGCCATTGACAGTACCATTGACTTTCCAGACAGGATTCGCTGATTGAAGAGAAGTATTACTATCAGGTATAAGCTCAGAGCAGTACCGGGACAGCTTCTTATATCCCATGTCTCCCAGGGTTACAATCCCAGCAGCTAGTTGCTTGCTTGACTCTTTTGCATAGTGAGCAACCAGGCTTCCATTTGAAGGAAAACCAGAAAAACTTGCAGAAGGTTCCAGATGCTGTGGACTGACACGCCCGGAATTGGATACAGCAACAGGACTTCCACTATAAGCCAGCCATCTATTGCCTAATGCAAGAGGTCCACAACCTATACCTCCAGAACCAGGGAATCCCGTAACTATCGGATTGGTAAGAATAGTATATTCTCTCTCCAATGACATGGAATCAAAACAGTGAATCTGCAATACATGAGACTAGATACTCAAATACTGGTTAAGCAGAAGATAAGAAATAATGGAGAAACTTTGCATAAACAGGTATCTACCTGAGCTGCTAGAGAAATAGCAACAACTCGAGAACTGCACTTTACTGAATAAACAACTGATCTGAACTTTAGAACATGAACATAAGATTGAGATTTCAAAGAATAAAACCGAACAACAGTAGGCACAAAACTGCTGTTCGCTGTGTCATGGCTATATGCAGTAACACCATTGTGAGGAGTGGCGGTGCCATCCTGTATGATATTACCAACAGAAATGGACCCATCGGCACAAACTACCAGCAATGGACGGCTTTCTTCAAATTTGTCTTCTGATCTCTTTGATGCTATTGGTTTAGGTAGCATTTGCATGAATGAGGCAGGACCATCATATCTGGAAACCAGGTCCCGGACATTATCTGCTTCTTCAACATCCCAAACCTGGAATCCAGAACGGTAACCCAGAAGGAGAACTTGACGAGTGTCATTCCCCTCACCTTCTAACTTGTCAAAGCCAGCCCAGTTCACCTTTATTTATTCAAAAGATATATGAAAAGTCAACTCCATTCTCTACTACTTTGAAGACTCCAGAAGGGAAAAGTACATCTTAAAGTCATGCCCATATCAACATAAGAAAGAATGTAGTATCCTAATTTTCAATGAAAAAATCAAATACAGGAAAAATGTAACAAAACCAAGTTTAAAACAAACGGAGAAAATTTATAGAAAACAAGATAAAGAGTCATCAACCTGAAAGTGCACAATTAACACCAACTCTTAGGCCTTGTATAATTTTCTTTTTAAATAACCCTTGGCGGAAAAAATGTTGAAAGAGAAAGAAAGACCTTGATGGAGTAACATCGAATTCAAGAATAAAAAATAGGATCATGTGTATCCCTGTTGAATGGGAAACATGTAATGGTTAAAGTGCCAACAAAATATCATTTTACCACTTCTAACATATAAACAAAAAGCTAAAATTTCCAATCAATTACATACCTCCATTCAGAGATTCATGTTTTGTTCATGTATTTTATACAAACATTAAACTTTCTAAATTGTTATATAGACGATAGAATCACGAAACTTCTTTAACAACAAATGCACCTCAATTGCTCCTTCCAAGTTCTAGTGCACAGGCATGTTTGATGTGAAATAACTATTTAATTGGGTGTCAAATGCTCAAAAAGGCACTGCAATTTGCATCAAATATTTTCATTATGCAAATGCTTTGTTGTTTCCAGAGTAGCATTGCACAAACATAACGAGCAAAAATCCGTTAGTATAATGTTTTCTGGATTCAATACAGTAGATGTAAGTATAATGTTCAAAACTCCTCCATCAGTGAATCACTATTACACCTTGTAAAAAATATGCATGTCATCTTCATCATAATGTTCCCAAAAAAAAAATCATAAAATCTATACTCATCAGAAGGCTTAATTTTTGTAAACAAATCATTTACTTCAAAAGGATAAATAGAGGCTCTGTTTGGCTGCAATTATCACTACCTTAAAATGACGTTTTCCTGATCAATTTTACTTTAAAAGAATGATCACTTCAGATGCATTTCCATTTCTACTGAAATAATTTGCCACTACGTCAACTGAATTATGAAATCTAGTTTACAATAAAATAAAATTAACCATCCTTATCACGAATTCACTACACCAATCACTAAACATTATTGCTAGTTGCAAAATATCTTTTAAAAAACTCCAAGACAACTATAATGTAACACCACTTAAGTCGCACAAACCCACACTCCATATATTGAACAGATTAGTTATGACTGTATTCTGGATATGCCAACGGATAACATTCAACCAAAGCGTTTACCATGCCTGAAGTAATTTTGTAGCAACTCCTTTATATAATAATTTGAAGGATAAACTCAAGTTGTTAACCGGAATGTATAGTTCCTGTAGCATCAAGTCAAACGTGATATGGAAACCTACTAATCCTAATAATCTAACAATGAATAAACAAAAATGCTTCACTAAATGTTTTTCTATTGAATCTGGAAATTAGGATGTGCACTTGTAACAGACTTACTCAACAAAGTTTCCTTTACATCTGACCTGATTCACAAACTTTTGTCACAAAAAACATGATCTAATTGAAGTGATGCAATCAAAACTCAAAATTTAACCAAATATTTCCAAATTAATATAATTAATTGCAAAGAAAAGAGCTTAAACAAATAGAAAATTAATGTCATTTGAAATCAAACACGTGGAATATGTAGCACAAATCCGACAAAAGGTACCCACCATACCTCCCATAAGGCTCATGTATATCAAAACATACACGTCTAGAGCCTCATTACGCAACTGAACCAACTAACACACAAATGCTATCCGACATTAAACAAGCGACAAATCACATTAGCTTGTTGCGAACACCGCATCTGAACTACCTATGAACCCAAACTGCCACTATCTTGAATACGCGTGGATCTTTTTTTTACAAAAATAATCTACTAGATTATCCAGTATGCCGACACCAAAACGACAATATTCATTAAAAATATTGCGTCAACAAGAATCAAATCTTGCGATACGTTTACAAAATAATCTACTAGGTTATCCAGTATCCCGACATGAAAACGATAAACCCTTAAAAAAATTGCGTCAACAAGAATCAAATCTTGCAATGCATGCATAACAACCTCGACCACCACAATCACCCTCCTAATGAATTGCAACTGCTCCACAACTAGTATAAACACTAATACCGTCCTAATTCAATCAGCTTCCAAATCAAGCTTTCTTAAACAATTTTCATCCCTTCGATTATTTGAGGAAATAATCATCACCTCCATAAACAATTTTCATCATTCACAGACCTATTTTGCATTCTCCTTCGGGTTCAAAACTTCAGATGCAACATATTGAAACTAAGTATTCACAGCTAACAATTTTGGCAACTTAAGTACTGCACATATTTTTTCAAGTTCAATCTGCATTTCAAAGTTTGTATTCATAAAAATAAAATAACCAATTTACACTAAATCCAGACTTTATTCCCAGATTTTCATAACAAGTTTAATTTATCTATCCATAAAAGGTAGCAACATCTAAAGTAGATTACACCATCATATGAACAGATACTTGTACATATACACAACAAATGAACTGAATTCTACACTTCTGAACTAATTTTCAACCGGAGTGCTACAATTTCAAATTAAGAAACCAAAGATTCAGCAACTCATACCTGATCATGGTTGGTATCATCATCCCTCTCCACAATCGAGGAAGCCACCGAAGCTGCGGACCTCGCAACGGTAGAAGCACCGGACGAAACGATCTTCAAGTAGCTCGAAATGGCCCGAAAAGAGTTGGGAATGAAGCTGTTGGACCGAGCGGGGCGAGGAACACCACCCTGCTGCTGCTTCTGACCGCCATCATTCCTCATCCCCAGAACCAGAGAGATCAAACTAGTCAATACCCAAATCACGAAAACCGATGATTCTTCGAAAACTGCCTTAATCATAACCCCAGAGCTGTTTCCCTTCGAACTTATAAGGCAAAACCCAAATAAGAAACAGCCCCAAATTCACAAGCTTTAGGTCCCAAGTGTCTCCATCTCCTCCTTACACCAAAAAGCATCCAAA